>NC_088248.1:54017281-54321986 GCF_036013445.1 Caloenas nicobarica | reverse complement strand
GGACTGCACTTCTGCTGCACAGTACGTTGAAATCCAACACGGGTGTCTGCATTAACACATAACACCACTGACACCACAGATGAACAGCACTACTATGAAACACCTCTGTTGCACACAGCCTTTCCTCACATGAACTGGCAGAGCATGTTGTAGTGTTCTGTTGCACAAATCTAGCTAATCTGCAAGAATGGATAAACCAAGAACTGCTCTTGCTGGAGTACTAAAAGAGCTGGAGCATCTTTGTTATCAAACATCATGATAAACAATGTAAATACTGCATAAAAATCAAGGCACCTCTGGTCTCTGTGCTGGGAGAAATCTGAGATTTCCACATTTGAGATGTGGGACAAGAAAAGTGCAGAAAGAGCCCCACGACCCCAGAAGATCCTTGGACGTGGAACATGTTACTTACTCTTCCCAGCTCGTGGGTGGGAAGCCCGTACTAGAGCACCAAGTCCTGGAGTCCTGGGCACCAGCACCCCCTCCGGTTGTCGCAGAAATCAGGAAAGCTGCAAAACAAAAACAAGTCCCACTGTAGAGCTTTCGTTTATGAAAAGTCAAGGAGGGATTAATGAAAACTACTGAGCTTGCAAAGGTGCAGGTTACCAGAAGAAACTCAGGCGGCCACCCTCCGGGCCAGCAAGGCAGCGGGAGCCTGGAAACCAGACCAGCAGCACAAGTGACTGAGTAGCTCAAGCAGCCACCTTCGGTTTAAATCCTCAAAAACCAGCTGCATTCAACGTGCTTGCAGGAGAAGTAAAATCAGTACAGGGGTCCTCCCAAACAGGGCGGGTGCCCAAGCTGCTGTCGGACTGTGACAGCTTGGGCACGCAAGGGACGCACTGCAAAGCATGCTTTAAATCATCGCTCTGTGCGGCATTACTGACCTGCTGCCTTCCCCATGCACAAACACCAAATATCACAAATAAAATTATAGAGATGAGCCTCAAGCCAGACAAAAAGCACCAAAACATCCTCACTAAACAGCATGTTCCTAACCTAATTTAGAAAATAAAGTGAAAAAGCATATTTTCAATTATGCTTGTGTTCACTAGACATTAGGTATAAAATTTATTTTTGCAAAGTCCATATGCCATATCACAGTCAGTCCCCAACCATTCTGCCCTCTGGTAAATGATTACTTAATGCTACGGGTTTTGGTAATGAGAAATATATTGAGATTGTTGCTACATGGTGACAGAAGTGAGATTATCTCCCCATCAAAAGATTCTCCGTCAGTGGCAGCAGATCTGTCAGTCAAATGATGTTCTAGGATCCAAGGTATTATTCAACTTTATATTTGTTCTCCCATCCAGAGAAAATAAATATGCAAAGACCAAAGATATAAATCTTATCTGCTGTAGAGCTTTAAAAAAAAAAAATATATATATATTTATTTATTTGTTTGTTTGTTAAAGCAAAAGCCAGGCTAAAATCAAGCCAAATTATATTCTGTTTTGAACAGAGACTTCTTTTTTCTGTCCCTGTTCTAATAGAATTCCAGAACTATGAATCCTAGAAAGTACTGAGACGGAACAGATTATTTAAGAGAGATAAAAATGTTCTTGTTAAAAAAATCATATTTCTCATTTGGAAATTTGAAAATGGACCCTTTTATAAACCAGGTGAACAATAATTTTAAAAGCTAAAGCTTTTTGAAGAAATTAAGAAAATTACTAATTTTTATTTTGATAATGAAGCCGCACTTTTAAAACACTCTTCAAAGGAGCAGGAAGAAAATAGAAAAATGCTCATTCAAGTAATATTCTAACCCAATTTAGTGGGCACAGTTGTGGACTTTTGTATCACATGATAAGATTTCAGTATTCAAGTGAAAAAAAATGAGAAAGAAAGCACATGTTAACACCTTCTCATACCAGTAAAGCCAAGAAAGTAGTGATTTTCTTCTGTTTGAAATTCACAGGTTTTATATAAACAAAACTTTATAGGGTAAGTGCTGAGAACCCAATCTTCTCCACAGACTGGGCACACGCGCTAGCCTTTTTCCAAATAATTTTAAGGAGTGTCTTTCAGAGATAAACAACATGCATCCATCTGTGCTGGCATAGGCATTAACTCTCCTTATCCTATATATGAAACCTAATTTGCTCTAGGTTAAACATACTGTAAATGCAACAGAAACAGTGGTTAATTAATTAAAAAATAGGCATCAGCTCAAAAAGCATTTTACTTCTGGAAGAAGAGAATTTTTTGATACGAACTAAGGCAGGGTCAGCCACCAGTTCTGGGTTTAGAGGAAAGCCTGAAATATAAAATACAGCTCTCCAAGGTAGGAATGACCAAGCTCTCCAACAAAACATCTGATAGGAAATTGCAAAACAAAGTTTCAGCAAGAGACAGCTGACCTCAGACCCAAAGGGATATTAACACTGTTGACATAAATTCCTGAAATTGTGCTGCCGCACACCCAGCATTTTCTATTTCCCAGTGGAGAATCTCTCCCCGACCCTGAGTGTCCTTCCCTTTTCTCCGCGTCCTGCTGAACATGTCCTTCTCTCCACCCACATTTTTACCACATTGCCTGCTTTGAAAATTGGCAGACTCGAAAACAACAACTCAGGGAGGAAGAGAGGATTTTTTTTTTCAAGTTTATAAATCTTAATATTTCAAACAAAAGCTTAGTCAGCCAACAGTGCAGCAAGTTCAGTCTCTCAGACCTATGCAAGCTGGAATAATTCATCTAGGACTTTATTAAAACCAGTAAACTGGAAGGCAGATAGCATGCAGGCACTGACACCCTTCTTAGAAAAAGAATTCGTACATGCTAAACGCCCACACATGCCAAAGCAGGAACATACTGTTACAATTAATGAAATAAACAACTGGCTGGTTGAGGTAATACTAGGACCAAGTTTAAAAGAATTAAACAGTCCCTATTTCCTTCTTTTGTGAAGACGGGACAACCACAACATACGCTTATTATGGGATTAGATATTCCTGGGTATTTGCATTTCCACGGGATGCAGATCTGCAATTCAGTCCTCAGCCAACCTCAGAAACAAGTGGTCTTACAGGTGCCAGCACGCAACATAATCTTGGGCACATCACGGCGATTCAGTTAGAAATAATAAAACTAAACAGAAAACAGCCAGCATGGAAGAAATATGAGTTATCGCCCTTGTTGAGATGCTAGAACAAAACTTACTTTCGTAGATCTCTCAAAATAGAGAGACATTTACCTGAGAGATAGAGACTGATACTCTGATTTAAATCCACTTCATCTAAAAACTGACACCAAAAAATAAAAATATTCACCAACTCTTCCCTCTTCCCCCTTCCCTGCTGCTGCAGCTGCTTCTCAGACGGCCCCAGCAGAAAGCAGCCAGCCTGGGTTTGGGGCTGGCACGTCTCTCCAACAAGAGCAACAGAAATCTTGTTTTGTAAACCCAACTATTCGCATCAGGGAATACAAATTTTAAGGATTACATCACTCTGAAGCACTCCTCCTGTATGCCTTGTAGTAATAATGGCTATATATTGTTCACAGCCTGCAAACCTGCCTGTGTTGGGCAGCGCGGAAGGGTGCAAAATCAGTAACATGCAATTTGGCAGGGATCCAGTTGCTCTGGGAAAATAACTATAGAATTCCCAATTCCTGTGCTTTTAGAAAGGAAGCACAGTTATGAATTTATGCATGAGGCTGAGGATATCACACATGCAGAGTACTCATCATATAGAGATGAGTGAACTGATGTCAGTATGAAACTGGTGACAGTTTTCATACTGCAGTTGTCTCTTGGCACGCACAGATGTGTGGGCATGCTGCATTGATATTATCAGACTGGGGACTCTGCCTTTAATCATCTTTTAAACAGGAATTACAGGACCCCACCTTTCTCTCCATTAAAATTTCCACCTCTTCCTCCAATTTTAAAATAGAAGAAAGAAGGAGTCCAGCATAACATTAATAATTAATAAGTACAGCATGATCATCTATTTTAGGGACAAATTTTTCTCTTTCCTTCTAGAAAGCACATCACCAGTTTCCATCTCCACTCCATCAGCCAGCCTCCTGGTGAGCCTCATGCAACAGCCCCGAGAACCCAGGCTGCTGGGGTTTGTTTTTAAAAGGAGAGAAGGAAGAGCTGAGTTTTGTTGTGACATTTCTAGGGGGCTTACTTTGGAAATAATTTTAAAGGAAAAAAAAATACACACCACACAAAAACAAAACAACAAGCGACTATTTTCTTACAAAAAAACCAATAAACAAACACAACCAAAACACAAAGAAAAACACACAAAACCCCCAAACAAACAAACCCACAAAAAAACCCAAAACAAACACACATAAAAAAAAGACCTGCCAGGTGGATTAACAAGTGGCACTTCAATCTGAAAGATGTGGAGGACTCTCATAACATAATGATGGGTAAAAGACTAACTAAAGATGGGGCGGGGGAGAAGGCTGCCACCATCACCTCAAGAATTCCCTGACATTTTTAGCATCTACCTTTTTTTGTCTGCATCTTACCTTCTTTGACAGCGGTTTTTGCCAAATCCACAGAAGAAAGCATCGTACACATTAACTCACTTACTGCCCTAGAGGGCCAAAAGGAAAATAGCTTCAACTTAGATGGTATTTTACCTTCCCAAGTTTTTGAGGGTCAGGAAGAAGGCTTTCTCTCACAACTAATGACTAAAACACTGAAATGCACATGGCACTGTTTTATTTATTAAGAAAGCCAAAGAGATTTGGTTATCCACGATTCACAGGAGGGGCCCCACTCTTCCCCTTCCAGGTTAAAAGGCAGATTCTGGACACAGTCCTGGGAAGGGCAGAAGATGGGTCAGGTCCTCCTGGCTCAAGAAGGAACATGGGCATTGGCCCCACAACGCGGTCACTACAGAAGAGACTGTGAGGTGGGAAAGTCTTGATATTTATGCATGATACCCAAGTCTGTTTTCTTCCTTTTAGTGATATCTTTTATTAAAAATGTCCAAAGTAGATATTGGAAGATGTTTATGTGGGTTTTGTTTTTCCTGTTAAAGTTTTGCACAGAATGAGGTGCAGGGAGGAGAGCCAGAAAACTTTCCTTTCAGGCTACTCTGGACCAAATCTGTGTTTTCGTTTTAGCAAATCCTCCCCACCATTGCCCCCAAATCATATACACAGACCCCCACACTGCCAGTGTCAGCTCCCAAACCCCAGGGGTGTTATTTTGGTCCTCTGGCTGCATAATTTACTGTGTTCCTGCTCACCAAGCCATGCTGCACAGACACCAAAGCAGAAGAGAGCAAAGCACTGGGTTGACACTGAAGCAGAATTCCTCTTCAGCCTCGGAGAGGTTGATATGTTCCACTGCACAGCCCTGGCTAGAACTCAGCTGGTCCTGTCAGACTGTGCAACCCAAAAAACCTTCTTTGATTCATGTTCTGCTTCTGTAGTTACCCATAAATCATAATATCCTACCAGTAAGAACAGTTATGGAAATACTCTGTCCTTATGGCCTGAGGCAGCTGGTATTTCCACTGGTGAGTAATTCAGCTTCCTAAGGGTGAACCAGCCAGCCAGGGCAAGGACCTGTTCCAGAAAGACAGATGCTCTTCTGGTGCTCGGTGTCAGCGCATATACAGCTAACGCGCAAAAGCCAAGGGAAGAGGAGGAGAGCGCAGAAACATCCTGAACGCAGCTCCCGCACTCCAGGGCAGGTGGTCTGCAGTGTCCTGAGCATCCCCGCAGCAGCACAACCAAGCCTTGTGTCCCCCTTTCCGTCCCCAAGCCCAAACCCTTCCCTCCAGCTTTCAGCATCGCTGCTATTATGACTCGTAAGGAGAACCAGACAAGTAGCTCGCATTACACAACTGCCTGAGCAAACATCTGGGCTACGGCTGACAGTTCCTAGGTTATTATGCCAAAAGCACAGCATGATGGACAGAGGGAAATGTGTCGTTCAACAGCAACTCCTCAAGCACAGACCAAGTACCACTGTGGCATGTTGTCCCTCCAGTGGATGGCAATCAAGCTGTATTTTCTGTTGGGTCAGGAGTGATGAGCAAAGCTTTAGACCTCACAAAAGCCCAATACACAATTTGCTGTTAGCATTTCAGCAGCAAAACAAGTGTGCTTTGAAAATGCTCGAGCAGCTGAGTTTAAAAGAATTTTAAAAAATTAGAACTGGAAAGAGAAACTTGAATCAATACTTGAAAACAAAGTAGCCTGGAATTTCTCTCAAAAAAATCTTATTCTTAGCACAATGGGGTACAACTTAGCTAGGTGAGGAGTTTTCCAAATACATGTTAAGAATTAAACTTTCACACAGGCACTGAATTTTACGGAAGGATCGAAAGTCTGGGAATTCATACAGGTGACAGAGACCAACCATGAGACTTAGAAGCAACTAAAGATGCTCATCCACAAGCTGTCTGAAAGAAAAACATCTCCAAATGATTTGACTTCTTAGCAGACATTCAATACTTGAGACCAGATTTTATCTGTCACTTGGAGAAAGCCCTGTGGGTGATGAGTATTCAGGTCACACACACCTTTCCTGCAGCAACCCACAGCACTACTATTCATGTGATAAACATCCACATCACAGCAGAAGCCAGTGGTGATGAATAATGCAGGAGACCCAGTTGCTCTCCCACAAATCACACCCATGGGATATGGAGGCAGCGTTTTAGCTTAAGTCATCCTTTCCCCTCCAGGGCACAAGCATGCTCTTCAGTTATTCTCTCTCTGCCTCCTGTCCTGCACATACATTAACAGGTCAAACCCGGCAAAACAGGAAGAATCGTTGCAGAAGAAACAGGGACACAAACAGAAACGCAATGCATCCTCTCACAAGATTAGGTTAAAATCATCTGCTCAACTCAAGAGCTCCACAAACCAGAGACACAGTTTTCCCAGCAAGTTAGTCCTTCGTTCACTTTTCCCAAGAGGTGTACTTTCCCACCATTACAAAAATAATTTCACAAAGCATTAGCTAAACCAAGATAAATTAAACTGGAGCCACATCAGCCTTAGCTTGTAACCCAGCCTAAATGAAGTCAGGTTATCAAAGCCCACTGCAAAACTGAAGTGAAATCTGAATTTGGAAGTCAGGTCCTTTTTAAAAAGGCATTATCACCTGCGCTCTAAGTACAAACTCTCCGAGTAACTGACTTCAGCTATTCACTCCTACTCTAAGTACTGTTATTACTGAGCAATTCTCCCTAACCTCTCCTGATATTCTCCAGTACTTTCCAGCTTATGCTGCACACAGAGTGCTTCCTCCATCTTAGAGCATCCTTGGTACCCACCACCCTCCAGTTTGTCATAATAAATTTTAACGATGCAGTTACAAGTCCTCATAATTTTGGCTTCAAAGCTAGCTAAAAGACAATGAAGAACCTTTAACACAGGCAACGTGTACTAATGGAAATCATACTGGTTCTGCACACTAGGACAACGTATTCAAAATAATTTGCACAATATCTGTTTAGCTGTAAAAAGGGATCATCTCCTCTACCTTACAAGCCTCTGTCATTGTGGGTCAGGGAAGGGGGAGGAAGGGTAGAATAAAGTTAAAAAACCATTACAGCACGTTTTTTTTCCCCCACGGTATGTAAGCCTAGGAAAGGTTTGGAATAGATCATTACAGATGTGCTTAGTAGAATTAATGCAGAACCACTGTTAGAACTAACTATCAGACCTATCCCACTTCTGTCACCTCAAATACAACAATTGTGGGGTTTTTTTTGTTTTATTTTGTTTTTAATTTGGTGGGGGTATTTTGTGTAGTTTTGCTTTGGTTTTTGTTGGTTGGTTGGGGGGCGTGTTGTGTGGGCTTTTTTTTTTGTTTTGTTGGGTTTTTTTTGGTTGGTTTGTTTTTGTAGGGGATTTCGGGGTGACTTCCCCCCCCCCCCCCCTTTTTTTTTTCTTTTTCTTTTCTTTTTTCAACAGCACAGGGTCAGTGAGTACTTGGAATATATCTCGCTCAGAACAGCCGGTGGTTAATAGAAAAAAAAAAAAATCCTTATTTAGCTTATTCCTTTATTAATCATGCTGGCTAGCTGACTCACCATCTAAGGCTGATCTCTTAAGGAAGTAAAGTGGATAAAAGATACAGCAGCTGTGGTCTCACCATTCTCACAGAGAGAAAGATATTTAATTTTTTTTTTTTTTTTGCTTAACACTGCAGTTCTAGTGCTGTGCAGTATTTTCTCAGTACCCCACCTCTGATAGGGAGATCAATGGTGCAATAGCCTGATGAAAAGAATTAGATTAATTTTCTTATAATCTTCAAAAAACAAGTGTACATCTTCCCACTGTGTCGTAAAATCTGCTCTGACACTAAAACCTCTTACCAAATCCATATACTTTTAGTATATATTTTAAACCAACTTGAGGCCACTGGTAGAAGAGATCCTGCATTTTCTCCTGAGCAAATGGTGACTAACTACCCTAGCAACAACAGGAAAAAAAAAATGCTTTCCACAGAAGAAAAAAATCAGGAAGACAGAAGAGACAAAATCATCAGCTACAGAAACGTCACCAGACCCACAACCTAAAGAGCAAACTCTATGGGTGGCTGTCAGATGACAAGAAGTTTGGTACCTATATGCCAGAGATGTTACTCCTGTATCACATATTTGCTTCACACCTGGATCAATGACTTCCCATTGTTCCTCAGATGACACCTGACTTCAGAACAGCGCTGACAGCATCTCAGCCTTACATTATACAAAGCTTTCCTTAACCATCCTACAGGCTTCAAAAGTTTTTTCTCTTAAATTTAGGAATATTACATCCTGCAACACAAGCAAATTCTTAAATTGAAAAACCCTTTCTGACAATTGCAGACAGAGCATCACGTCTGAAGAACTCAATGCTGTAGGACTGCATTCAGTATTTCTACTTTGTAAAAAAAAAAAAAAAAAAAACACACAAACAAAACAAAAGTGTTTCTCAGTAATGACTTCTGCTCATGTATGATTACACACACAAGAACCACAATAATTGCTCACAAGTCCAATGTAGCAATTATTCACAAAATAAAAAACACTCCAAGGTTTTTATTTAATTTATTGAAAAATAGAAATGAAGGTGCCTGATTAAGAAGTTCTTTCAAAAGGAGCTTGATTAGGAAGTTCTTTCAAAAGAATCGTATAAAAAGTGTTTTACTTAACAAAATAACAGAAATAAGGATGCAGATTAATTAATAACTATATTGCTATACCCAAAATATGCCCATTTAGGTTCTAAGTTCTCCATTCGTCATGCTTTAAGACCTGGATTTTCATCAGCAAGTGTTGTGGGGTTTTTTGTTCTGTTTTTGGTGTAGGGTTTGTTTAGTGGTTTTGTTCTTCGGCTTTGTGGCTTTGTTTTGGTTTTGTGTGTTTTTTAAATAAGCTCATACACATACACACAAGAGGCAGCTATGTCTGTATTAAATCAAAAAGTTTATAAATGAATTTCTTCTTTAATTGGAAGGAAATTTTCCTACAGAATGTCACATATACTTAATTACACTGCCTAATGTTTATATTTACACTTCATGTCAATACCAAAAAGTCAAGCTACAGAAATTAATATGTTGCTGCAATATTACCAAGTATTCAGTAAAATACCCTGTACATCGCTACAACCACTTCCATTAAAACACAGGAAATACCATCTCAGAACAGACCTGACAGCAGCTATTAGTAGATGCTCCAAAAGGAAGCAACAAAATTCACCCTAATAACATTCTCTCACCTCAGCTCACTTACGTCCCTATAATTTCTGACTATGAATTAAAACCTCCTGCCATCCCTTTGTTATAACTAAGGCTTCGATTCCATAGAATTACATTGAATTTGTTCCCATAGTACACTGAATTTTTTCCAATTCATGGAGAACCATCCATGCCAGTAGGAAACCAAGGGGCATCACACATAACCATAGCAAGAGGGATCTCATCTCTCATTGCTGTGCACCCAAACTGAATTTAACACAGAATAAGACTTTTTTTTTTTCTTTAACATATAAAAGATTGCCCTGGATACACACTGCAGTGCTTTGTCCTAGCGCCCCTGAATTCCCAACAGGCCCACTCATGCTGTACCAAGAATGCCAGCTATGTTGAGCATTTTGCTTGGAGGTACTGCAGGTATCTAGGGTCAGTAAGTAGCCAAAGGCAGTCAAATTTACTTAAAACAGTTAAGTTAATCAATAGAGATTTTTAAAAAAAAAAAAAAGGAACCTCTTCACTAGAGACAGGGGAGCTTGATAGCTTCTTAAATGAGTACTATAATGACTAGGAGCTGCAGAGAGATGCTGGCTTGGACAGGAAAGTTCTGGAGCTCTCTCTGTATTGATCTTCTCCAGCTAAACTGTGACAATAGATGCAAGATAAGTTAAAAATTAAAAAGAAGGTGTGGTGCTCTACAACAAGCAGCAAAGCATGTAATAGAAAAAATTACGCTGAAATACTGATGGAGAAGTCTTAAGAAAGCCTCCAGTAAGTCCATGGGAATTCAGCCACCTGTGCTGGTTTTGGCTGGGGCAGAGTTAATTTTCTTCATAGTAGCTATTATAGTATGGGGCTGTGTTTGGATTTGTGCTGGAAACAGCATTGATAACACAGGGATATTTTAGTTATTGCTGGGTAGCACTTACACAGCATCAAGGCCTTTTCTGCTCCTCACACTGCCCCACCAGTGAGTAGGCTGGGGTTGCACAAGCAGCTGGGAGGGGACACAGCCAGGACAGTTGACCCCAACTGACCAAAGGGATATTCCACACCATTTGATGTCATTCTTAGCACACAAAAGTGGAAAGAAGAAGGAAGCGGGGGGGATGTTGGGAGTTACTTTTTTTTGTCTTCCCAAGTAACCATTACACATGATGGAGCCCAGCTTTCCTGGAGGTGCCTGAGCACCTGATTGCCCGTGGCAAGTAGTGAATGAATGCCTTGTTTTGCTTTCCTTGTGTGTGGGGCTTTTGCTTTAGCTATTAAACTGGTTTTTATCTCAACCCATAAGTTTTCCCACTTTTACCTTTCCAATTCTCTTCCCCATTCCACTTGGGGGGTGTGAGTGAGTGGCTGCGTGGTGCTCAGTTGCCAGCTGGGGTTCAAGCACAACACCACTATTTTCACAGAACTAGACTGACTGCAGCCTGTGTCTCAACTGAAGAATAGAATTCAAAACTCTTTTGGAGCTTACAAGTATTTTTCCTCAGGCACGCCACCTCCAGGAGGTCTCAGAACCTGTTAAGAATACAAGTGAAGAGTTACAGTTCCTGGGAATTTAAAAAAAAAAAAAAAAAAAAAAAAAAAAAAAAAAAAAAAAATCACTGAGCAGTCACTCCAAGGTTGAATACACATGGCTGAAGTGGGACCTCCAGTTCTCAAAACATTGAAACTGTCTACCAGACCCTTCACAACCTCAACAGTGTCAGAAGTTGCTAGAAAGCACTGTGAGAAGGAAGCACCTACAACTTCAGCTGAAGTCCACAGAAGTAATGAGGAAGAATTCCCATTGCTTCCAGATTACCTAGGAAGCTTGCTGTGTTCAGAGCTACCGGGGGTGAATCGGCAGCTCTAAGATTTCCTGTCAGAGATACAAGTGTGTGCCTGGGTGTATATACGTACGTGTAAGTACGCATGTGGATGGACACAGGCACACATTATAGATGCCTGCAAGGCCAGCTGACTCAGTCAAAAGCAACAGTCAAATTTAGTATTTCTATTAAGCACAGTATAAACTTGAGATATGCACAAACAAGAGCTGAAATTGTCCTTAACTTCACACATGCAGAACTTAAACGAACCTGAACTCAACAGGTTAAACTTCGAGTACAAACATGCAGTGCTCGTCTCTGCTTACAGAATCATTTCATGTACATTCGGCTGCAGAAAGTACAAGTCAAAGTTGCTGTTCCACAGCCAGGAGGCTGAAATTCTTCATGTAACAGTACAGTTTTACATCTACATTGATTTAAGCCAACTGCCCTTTCAGCAGCAGTTGGCCTTTAGACTGGCTCGGCCACCTCATCACAGTGACACTGTCACAACGATGCATGTTCTTTGAGGGGTTGGTTTTCAGCTGGGTCCTCAAATTGATCAGCTGGGACAGGGGGGCCACAAAGGTGACAGGGAGGAGGAAAAGGTGTATGGTAATGACTTGAAGAAGATGGACAGACACCCTTTAACAGTAGTTGTCAGCAACAGCTTTTAAAATGTTAATTTCAGAGTAGTCCAAAATGGTGTGAAACCATGCCCATCATATTTCACCATGCCTTTAAACTTCATTGAAAGATGTCCCATCTGGCACATGTGGCAGGCTAGAAGCACCACCAGCACTAATGACTCAGATGACACACAACCTCACCAGTGTGCTCGACTCTTATCCTGCCCACTCTGTGCTTTTGATAAGAAGAGGAAAAAAACCACCACACACACAAAATACGCAAAACAAACAAACAAGACCACAAACACAAACCTCACTGGGGTCATATCTGAAGCTTACAGAGATCCACACACAGGTTCCTATAAGTTTAAGATGTGAGACTGATCTAATTTCAGCACAGAGCACAGACAAATAAGTTCTCCTTCTTCTCTGAAGTCCAGAAGGAGGGTGCAGGAGCTTACGCACAACAGCCCTGCTCACTCCTTGCCACCTGGGAAAGGGCAGGAAGGGTGACTCCATCAATAAGCAAAAGCCCCCCAAAATAATCTAGAAGTATCTGATGCATGCTGTCCACAGCAACAAGCATTTTTAAAGAGATGCCTTTTGCAAGAAACAAACATCAGCCAGGCTGGGCAATACCCAGAAGCCCTGTGAGCAGACACAGGAGGCAGAGCGCAACAAGCAATGGGGTTTCACTTACAGAAACATCCTGAGACTCTCTCCACACTGGATACCTGGTCAGAGGAATATTTGCCTGACAAAGAGATACCAGTGCTCCAGCAAGTCATACAGTTTATGCAATAGTTACAATAGTATTAGAGTAAAAATAAAGATAAATCTTAAGAAAGCGCCAACACTACAGTTCAAAGGCAGCTTAAACTGAAAAAAATGTAATAAAAACCAGAGAAGCATTCTGCATCCCTCCCCTAAGGGAGACAGACAGCGCCACAGGCAAAGGTACTTTAAGTCACAGTAGTTTAGCTGTGGTCTTAAATCAATGGAGAATGCTTTGGTGTGAGGGGAAAACCTTGTTCATAGCAGTAATTAGCAGACAAAACCTGTTCCCAGTGAAATCGGTGGGGCTAGGATTCTGCACCGTTTCCATAATTAACAGATTTTCAACTACGTATACATTTGGCCAGCTCTCTAGCAAATCTTCAGAGAAATCAATGTATTAAATATTTTTTTTTTAAAACCACCACACATCTTCCATATAACATACCAAGACAGATATGTGTTTAAAAACCTGATCTGAGAGCACAGCTCAAAATTCTCAGTGCTTTCATGCCAGTCAGCATCTGACCTCCTGCAGTATTTATTACTGATCATCTTTCCAATTAATCCTGTTTCTGTCTGTACTTCTAACACAGACCTTTTTAACTCACCTAAACAAAGTCTACTAAAAAAAAAATAAAAGATCAACTCTATTTCTAGTTACCACAAAAAAAATTATGAATAACTAGTGTTTAAACCCAGTTACTGCCAGTCGGTAAGTATTCTTAGGAGACAAACTTTGCTGCTCACCATTTTGCAAGATCACCATATCAAACCAGTGAAAAATTCATAATACTTTTAAAAACTCACCATGCTCAATGTGCTACTACTCTAGAAGATAAAATCCTATTTAGAGATACTTGTATGCAAAATGCACACTGCAGAATATATTAGCGATGAACCACTAGATTATGAACTACATCCTTCTGAGTTGGTCACGAACAGGCACATAAAGATTTATGTTTAAATTTAACACTATCCCGATGTGGCTGGGAAAGTCAGCAAAACCAGAGCTTTCAAACTTAGTGGCATGGAGTAGTTGGGCTACGGTGACATCAACTTATTTGACTACAGTACTGCATTAGCTGATAACACTGTGGTCCACCTCACACCTAACAAAGATCGGCCACACAACCCCAAAAGGCACTTCCAGAGGGCTAACAGACCAAAAGCAGCACCAGCTTCCTGACCGACTTCTGTATAAGAAATTGGCAATAAGGAAGAGCAGAACATTTAAAAACCCACAAAGAGTTGCTATCTTTTTCACAAGACTTTCAAAAAATCCCAGGAAGCCCCCCAAAAAATGTAACCAGGCTATTTTTGTGAATCCTGACAACCAGGAAAAGAAGTGGCTGTGCTTTGCATAAGCCAAGCAAAGATTTCTATTACGATGGCTTAAATAAAACTGACCCCGGGAGAGGAAATAAATGTTACCCAAGTCATCTGGCACATTCCTCCATTTCAGGTACAATGAACACCACCCCTTCCAGACTGGGGACAGCATTTCCTTGCCAGGGTCACATCCACTTCCCTCTTGGTAAAGAATACTTTTCAGTAATTTACATTCTGCCATGTAGGTCCTGATGGCTTAATTTTAATTGCTTATGCTTCTCAAAAGAAAAAAAAACAAACAAAAGAGAGGCTATCCGGTAAAAAAGTAACCCCAGCCCATCTCCCCAATTGACTACTTTTGGTACAGATCAGACAGACTTGACCTACAAAACTAGTTTAATATATTACAAATCAAATCGGAGTAAGGTAATGAGAAATAAACCCAAATCTTATACACCTTCCCCCCACTCCTCCCTTCTTCCCAGGCTCAACTTCACTCACTATATTCTCTACCTCCTCCCCACCTGAGGTTCAGGGAGATGGGGACTGGGGGCTGTGGTCAGTTCATCACACGTTGCTTCTGCCGCTCCTTCCTCCTCACGGGGAGGACTCCTCACATGCTTCCCCTGCTCCATTGTGGGGTCTCTCCCATGGGAGACATTCCTCCATGAACTTCTCCAACATGAGTCCTTCCATGGGCTGCAGTTCTTCACAAACTGCCCCAGCGTGGGTCCCTTCCACAGGGTGCACTCCTTCAGGAACAGACTTTTCCAGCACGGGTCCCACACATGGTCATGAGTCCTGCCAGCAAACCTGCTCCAGTGTGGGCTCCTTTATTCATGGGGCCACAGCTCCTGTCAGGAACCTGCTCCCTGCTTCCCACGGGGTCACAGCCTCCTTTGGTCACATCCACCTGCTCCGGTGTGGGGTCCTCCCCGGGCTGCAGGTGGATCTCAGCTCCGCTGTGGACCTCCATGGGCTGCTGGCCTCACCATGGTCTGCACCTCGGGCTGCAGGGGAACCTGTGCTCTGGTGCCTGGAGCTCCTCCTGCCTTCATTCTTCACCCACTTTGGTGTCTGCAGAGGTGTGTCTCTCATATAGTCTTACTACTCTCTTCTGACTGTTGCTGGTGTTGCACTTCTTAAATTTATGTTATACCATCACTGATGGGCCCACCCTTGGCCATCAGTGGGTCCACCTTGGAGCCGGCTGGCACTGGCTCTGTCAGATATGGGGGAAGCTTCTGGCAGCTTCTCACAGAAGCCACCCCATAGCCCCCGCTACCAAAACCTTGCTGTGCAAACCCAATACAACCACAGAGGCCTGCTGGGCCGAGGTGCCACGACGTCTCCCCAGCAGCCCTGGCTGCGGCAGCTGCCCCAGGTGCCTTCTGCCCCTTTGCAACTCCAGCGCCATCCAACAAGTTATGAGCCAAACTGTGCTTATAATGCAGATAGTCTAAACAACTGCTTCAAAACTTAGTTCTTACAGTTTAATCTACACATCACACTGGAACAGAGGGCATCTGCCTGTAAATACATAGTATAGCAGTCTGCTTTTTCCAAACATGCACTGCGTTCTCTCTTTAGCTGTAAGGAAAGGTTTGGTTTTAAACAGGGACTAAAGATTCTGTTGCTTACAGTTTTTCATTAGAAAAGTACAACTGTTGCTTTGAAATTAATGTCAATTTTCTGATGCATAAAACATGACCAATGGTATAATTTAACCCAACTTAGACAAAGCCTGTCTTCTCCTGATGAAGATACAAGGCACCATAGAAGTGTAAAATACTGTACTGCCTTTGCAGATTTACAACTGAGTTCCTTTAACAATAACTGTTGAAAACACTCTTCCAATTTACCTATTACACAAGCAAAGCTTTCTCTAAATTCTACTAAATGAAATAACAGCTAGAAACTAAATATAAAGAAATCACACACACACCTTTTTACTGCAAACCTTCCCCGTGACACAGAATGTAGCTTGTTCACCTGTGTACAAATACAGCAGGGCCCAGTTCAGAGGAAAGGTGGCAATCAAGTTTTACGCAAAAAGAAAGAAGTGATTGTGATTACTGGAGGTAATGAAACATAAGAACAGTTATTACAGTTAGAAAAAATGAGAGATACTACAGAGGTTTCAAACAAGCGATTTTATTTCACCTGATAGTGCTAAAATATCAGATTCTTCTTTTGCACTTAAAACTTGTTTCTCAAGCCTCCGTCTCTTCTTCAGAGATGAGGTTTAGCAAGGATAATGTTTCCTTTATTTGCACAGTAAGAGAGCATACCTGAAATGCCAATAAACCTCAGACTTCCCTCAGCTGAATCACCTTCTCAAGTACTGTAAAAGGTAAATATCTGCACCCATGCAGCTATGTGAGTATTCCTGCTAGTTAGCTATAACTTACCTAGTACTTACAGGCATCTGTATTTTTTAAAATGTATTAGCTGAACCAGCATCATGTACAAGATTACTTTAAATATTAAGCTAATGAAAAATCATAGCTGAGACCAAACACAGAGCAACAGCTCAGAGACTGGAAGAACAAGGATTTTATTTAACAGTGAGGCCTTGTACAAATTGTTTAAGCTTACCATAGGATGGTTTACAAACCTACTAAAAACCAAAACTGCCACAAGTAGTACCTGTGGCTTCTTGACAGGTGCATAAAAAAAAAACTGGACAAGATAACCCATAAAATCATTTATATGTGCATTGATAACTCATTTTGACACTGCTTAGAGACCCTCCATTTAGGTATATCCTGCACACAAAACACGGAGTCAGAGGAGTTCTCCTCTCCACAATTTCCAAATCAGAGAACATGGCAAGCTATTAGAAAGTGATAAATAAATAAGACATGATCAGAGCCATATAAAACCAAAGTCACCAATTACTCACAAACAAAATTATTTCAACAGTCAGAGGAGACTCAGACTAACCATTCGTACACCAAAGCTCCTGCAAGATGAGACGGATCTTCAGGAATTCAGCCAAACCTGCCCACACGAGGCAGGCAAGATAAGTGAAGAGCCTACTGTCACCTACTGCTGTAATGTAACTTGCTGCCTAGAGTCATACCTCTTCTGATATTCTTAACTCCTAATTTCCAGGACATGAGAGGCTTGCTGAAAGTCTCCAAAATAACTCCTGAGCCACTGACCAAAGATAATATGCAAGTACATGTTATCATCAGTAAACCTAAGCCGTACTGTTATTTTGTGCTCTTATGGTTTCCTTCCCTTTAGATAAAGGTAAGGCACTTTACAACAAAAACACCACCACCAAAAAAGCCATATAAAGATTTTTTGTTTTACATGATAAATAAAGCAGCAATTTAGGCTAGCTAATAACAAGAAAAATCTACTGTATCAGTTTAACCATCAGAGGGATATGATTAAACAGGTAATAAATACCCACATCTAAGTGAAGCGCAAAGCTAACTGTAGGATTTATCTTAAGCTGTAGAAAAACTAAGGGTCTATAAATGATCCTCACCGAATAGCATTTCTTCTAAAGCAATCAATTTAGTCGCTCTGATGAAACACAACTGTGATCAATATTAAGCCTGAGACTGTACAATTTACAAGCTACAGGATAATGTACACATCCAAACCCATGACTGGGGCATGTAAGGAGCTCTCTCTTTCCTAACAGAGCTAGTCTTTTGAGTAACTACTGCACCAGCTCACTAGTGATCAACACTGCAATCCACAGAAGCAATTTCCAACAGCAGAACGTCTCAATATAGGGTAGTTTGGATCCTCACCCATTTTGCTATGCTACGGTTAAGTTGTCAGCAAACGTGCAGCAAATTAAGTCGACTTCTTGCTTTAGATCAAGAAACAGTAAAAACAGCTCAACGCTGATCAATTGTTAAGATGTCATGAATCACAATTTTTCCTTAGCAGTTACAGGAGATGATACTCAGTGTCTTACAGGGCATAATCAGATCCTTACAGAACAACATTTACGACAACTAAAAAATATTATCAAAATGCATCTTTTTATATAGGCTTTTCCAAGCATTTAACACTTACGCAAAGTCCCATAAAAGGATAAATCTTCCATGGTGAGGGACCTGAGCTCATACACAACATCTTAGCTCTCCCTAGAGATGATGCTGCTGCAGCATACCCAACTGCGAGATCTGGCTGTCAGAAGAGCTGTCAAACAGAATGACCGATTTAAATCTGATACCAGCTGCAGCAGTCTTCCACAGCACAAAAGCTTTTTACTACTGATGCTCACGCTAGGGAAGTATTACAAACGTTTATTCTCAAAGTCCATTTACGTTTTGCAGCACGTTCTGACAGATTACTGCAGCATAGTACGTACCCAATGTCTGCAAAACTCAAGGCCAAAGAGGTGTCAAAGGTCCTTAAGCTGGCAGTGACACAGAAATGCTGCAATTTAAAATAAACAAGGAAATTGCACCGGGTAATCAAGCTGATAATTAGTGCATATTTACTTTGTCAGAGGAAGACAAACAGGGTAAGTAAAAAAGGCTCAGAAACCACTCTGCTGCTGGAGGAGAAGTCAGGTTCTGTGCAGGCAAGAGGCAATTTCTCGCAGTACTATTTCTTGTGAGTGTGCAGAGGTCAGCCTCCTCCTCAGCACACCTGCGAGAAAACTCAAGAGACCGGCACCTCTGACAATTCACACCCGCAACTACCAGACGATTGGGAACACAGGTTGGAAACAGCAGCAATGGTGATAAATGGCAAGATACTAAGGATTCAAGAGGAGAAAGCTGTACTTTTACCTACTGCGAAGAGCTGAATGGAGATAAATAACCATTGCATTTCAATGTCTGTGTTCAATTTGGGTAATTCCAGTTTTCAAGAGCCCTGACAGTTTATCACTTCCCTATCCTAAGAAACTTGTGATATTTCTGAAAAAATAAAACCCAATGCACTCAAAATCTGACACAATGTCCTGTGAAATTACAGAACTATGCAATAGTTTTGCTTCTTTGCAGTGGGTCCTTCTTCCCCGTCACAAGAAATGCTTCAGCTTGGATTCCCAGAGTGCTTCAGTTCAGTGGGATTCTCATTTACCTGGGTGGACTTAACATACCCTGAGCCCCCCATCACACACTTCCCAACCCTCCTGGGCCTGTTCTGGCACCCGGTTAATTGGGCAGGGAACCCAGCAGAACACTGAGGGGGCAGAGGGAGTAGGAAGAACCCAGGCAGTGTATTTAACTCCCAGTGATGGGTATAAAAAAAGCCCCAGACAGCTGAAGCAAAGACGCAGGGCCACATCACACAATGCGTGAAAAAATGAGGTAAGGACAGCCCATTCCAGCAGTAACTCACCGGCTTAGCTGTAATATTAATTTTCATTCTAGTCAAAGCCATCCAGCTAAAAGGATGCGCTTTATTCTGTGAGAACACCTCTCCTAGAAAACATCTAGTACCCGTATGCACTCATCCTCTCTCAGTTTCAATGACAATTGAAGCAATTCAGTTGAAGCTTTTATTTCTGCAGTGCTTAAAACCAAATGGCTTACACACCTACATGCAGCTCATAAAACCATGGGGCTACAAGGTTTCATGATATCATTTGACACTGCAAGTGATAATCATTGAAAAGTAAACAAATACAGAAAAAAAAGCAGTATTGTTTCTCTGACAGCAGCAGAACTCCACCTCCCCATTCATTACCATGCTAAAGCATTTCTCTGGACACGGCTCATGAGTTTTGCAGGTGGATCTTGCATTAACCTTCCTGCTCTCATCAAAGTCAGGAGCCAGGGACTTATAAAATTTTCACCTTTATTTTCTGACTTTTGGTTTAGCAATTCTATGCTGTTTTGTCAATCAGTTCTTAGAAGAGAGAAACATGGAAAAGCCCTTGACCTAAAAAATATTTGATTTTTGGTAACTGTAGGAGAAACTGAAAAATAAATAAGTTTATTAAACAATTAACTATTAAGTTATAAATTTCTTTATTGTGAGGACAGCAAAAGAACAATAGCCATAAACAGTGAAACATCAAAAGTCAAAAAAAAAAAAAAAGACTGGCTTGCAACCGAAATTGTTTCAAATGCAATTAAGTGTATTTCAAGCTACACCTATATTAGTGCACTAGACTATAATTACTTGGCAGAGTTGCATCTAAATTAAACTTTTCTTTATCATATTATGCCTTAGTGAGAACTGCCTTCATCTTCGATGACTTAGTGGAGGAAAAGAAATGCAACACCATATTAGCATAGATCTAAGCAGTGAATTGCTTAGCTAAAACTCCACCATCTACTATTTTTGCAAGCATCTAAACACACAGGCAATAGTCAACAGATATAATAGTTGCCAGATTTGCTCAATAGGCTTTTTAGAAAGCAGGACACATAAAAAAAGAGAGCAAAATTGCAGATCCATTAAAAAAAAAAAAAAAAAAAACACAACACAACACAACCACTTTGAGTTCAGATCGGTTTCTTATCACAGAAGTTTTGTAAAAGTGCTACTGAAACAACTATTTTTATTTTGGCAGGACATCAAGAAAGAAAACTTGAAACATTATCAAATACCTGTTAATAATAAATACATCCCCCTGATCCTTTTGACCTCAAAAAGAAATGGGCTCAGCCACGGCCAACGACACCTCCTCACTTCGAGAGGCACGTTCAGGCACCAACCCTCCACGGGAAGGGTTCCCATTTCCCTACAGAGTCACCTTGAGCCAGGCACGTTGGTCAGACCAGAGGGACACAAAGGTGAAGAACCCTCCACGGCCATTTCTGCAGGTTGCACAGCACAGAGCCGAGGGACAGCAACAGACGAGCACCAACCCCGCCGAATAACGACACAGCCATGGAGACAGAAGAGCAGACCTCCCAAGACCATCCTTAGGCAACATCATCTCACTCATTAAAAAGGTGCCTGCATTTTCTGGACAAATGCAGCAAAACCAATGACATCTGCAAAAGCCTCAGCGCCCCTTGGACAAGGACTTCCAACCACCTCACCCAGGCAGAGCTGCCAGGGCAAGGTGAGAAGTAGAAGTAGTGAGAATTAAAAAAAAAAAAAAAACACAACAACACAAAACACATCACACACAACCCAAAAAAACCCAAACAACAAACAAACAAAGAATTCAAGAAAGTGGCATTAACCTCCCCATCCTCCAGAATTGCTGCCTGGTTTTCTCCAAACCTGCACCAGGATCTTAAGTAGCTATTGGAGTGCCAAGATCCACAGAAGTACTATCCAGTCTAACACCTGAACATGATACAGACATGGGGACTGTATTTGGATTAACTAAAGATGGCTGGTAGAGCTAACTTAGAAGATTCTAAGAGCACAGCATCTCAGGAGTACAGCTACATTGCTTAGAGAGCTGTCGGGAAGCCTCAGCTCAGATTTGCCCATAAAAATCCCGAATTTGCCCACCCATCACATGGTGCAAATGGTTTTTGGTTTCCCTCAGCTGCATGCTGATTAGGAGCACAGCTCAGTGATCTGGCTCTGGAAATCTGTAAATTTCCATTTTGCTTTTTAGATTCAGATTTTAATTATCAGGAGGAAAAAAATCCTCTACTTCGTAAAAATGCAAAACATTTTTACTCCTGTTACCAAGCCAAAACCAACACCAGATGGAAACTCATTTAAAATTCTTACATGCTAAGCTCTCTTTCTGCAAGGAGGTTACTACTGTCAGCTAGACAGCCCTAGGCAAAAAAAAAGAAAAAAAAAAATCAGTGCAATATGAAAGTGATTTACATTATATGAGATGACAGGAAACAGATGAAAACTGATGAAACCACAGTGACTGCTCCAAAAAACTTCTTAATTCCTTCAAAAACAATGAAAAGTGGTGAGAATACCATCAGGTCCCACACCAGATAAGACAGGAATAATATGTGCTCCTAAGGACAGCGGAAGAAACTTGGAGCAACTTTACTCTGCAACAACTCTCAACTCCTAAAAGAATATTAGGTCACAAACTGACTTAGCCACCTGACAGCCAGTTGGCCTCCACCCTCCATTCCTGGACTATGGAATGAGCAGAGTGAGAACATCAGACCAGGGAAGAGTCTGAGCGGTCCCCGGAAGAGCAGCACATTTCCAGGCAAGACATCTTGTTGTTTTCTAAATTTCTAGCTGCAGCTTTAAGCTGGCTGTTCCGCACGTCACTGGGTCGCGTTTCTCACTGGAATCACAGGAACAGTTCTGTAGGCGACTTGTTCATAACCCATAAAACCTCGAGCACTTTGCAGCTCACACAAAGAATGCAAGGCAGCTTTTACTGTTTACCACAGACAGTCTCAACAAACTGACATTTAAAAAAAAAAATCATTAAAAGTTCTCTGATACTGAGAATACTTGCAGACAGTGTAAATACATCACTTTTACAGCAATTTTATTCAGAATGTGTGCCCTTACTGATCAGTTACTACAGAAATCTGAACAAGGGCATGTCTTTTTAAGAAAGTGAGAGCTGTGAAAGTTAAGTGCTATATTTACAGTATTTGCAGAGCGTTCTTTATTTAGATTTCTATGGTAACTGGTAAGTAAGAGGACCACAGTTCATATTTTGAATATTTTCATTCCCCATGGTCCAAAACAGTAGAATCACAACTCTTTCTTAAGTAGGAAGAAGCAATAAGCAAGCATATTACTGAGTTAAATAGAGCAGAGTCTACTGATTACCTTGAGATAGAGGTCTTCTCTAACACAGCAACAGTATATTCATTGAAGTTACCCTGTTTAATGTGACTTCGTAACAAAACCAGTCTGGTATCCATTATCCACCAGGCAAAACTTGCCAAAATTTCATTTCTGCTCTTACATCATCTTACCTGCCAATAAACAACTTGTGCAGAGGACACAAGAACAATTCTGTTCTCCTTTTGACTCACAAGGAACCAGGGACTGGATATGTTGTGAGAATCAGTACCTGCTGCAGGGGCACAGTACTGTTACCACAGGAGGAACCATTGTTCATTACCAAACCCCAGCAATTAATATCGAAAGAGCATCAGACAGTGTACTGCAGTATACAGTCACCCTACACCTCCAGAGCAGCCTACAGCCAGGCTGGTCCCACTGCATCCTCTGCTTGCTGTGAACACTACACAGCCAGTGCGAGCAGCACCAGCTCAGCTCCCAAATCCACACGGCGCCTTTGAGGCTTTTCCTCCTACGTATGTGCCTCTGGACTAATTTGGGGATAATAAAACATCAGCGAGGACAACATAATTGCTTTGTTTTGCAAATAAATAATCAGACCTCCAAGAAAGGGTCATTTTTTTTTTTAAAAGGAGAACTGCAAAGCAAAACAAAAATCTACCTCTCTCATGATGTACAAAATACATCCATTTTATCAGAAATGTATGTAATCTCAGGTAGTCGTCTCCCTCCTCTTGCTAGTCTTCATTACTAAAGAGGACATCAGCCCCAGACACTAGTTAGTTCGTCTTTAGTGCCAAATAGTCAAGACTAATTGCCAAAACTCTCAGAGAAATTAATCCACAGCCAGCCACGACTGATTTCCATGGAATGTTTCTCTCCCATGTACAGCTACTCTCAGCATTTCAGCTGTCAGAGGTGGTACCACACACCTACCCTCTGGGAGGCTCATGAGCAAGTCCGCAGCAAGCACTTCCCAACACGCCATTTTTTGCCCATTGCATAGACTTACGTTTCTGGGAATCATGTTTCCTCATTAGTCAAAGATTATTTTTATCAAGGAGAAAGGAAATCCTCCCCCCATCTGCTGTGAGTTTTATTATACATCCGCAATTCCCAAGTGAAACTGCACAGGGCTTTGAGAATTACTGCACTCCAGCAAGCCTACTGGGGATTTAGTAACAAGACAGAACAAAAATACCTAAAGGAAAGTGAACGCAGCACAGCACGAGCCCTCCATTGCCACGGTCCTCTTCCCATTGCCCAGAAGCCAGACGCAGCAGAAGACAGCCAAGGCAACTGCACTATGGCTACTTACAGTCACAGCTAATGACCACTCAGTTGCTGAACCTATCTACCACGCGACACAAGGCTCCTTCCACAAAAGCTTGATCAGCACAGGGTCAGCCTGGATTCAGGAATGCTTGTGATGGGACAAACAGGACTTGGACAGGACCCAACAGCACAGGACGTCCATGCCCAGCCAGCGACCGCAGGGAAGATGGCGGAGGCACTCCAGCCTCAACTACCCAAAATATCTTTCAGAACTGAGAGCCAGGAGGCCTGCGTGGCTCAGGCAACTTGCAGAGCCAAGTAAAACAGCAGAGAAGTACTGGGGAAGGTGTATTTTACTACTAGGGCCCCATGAATAGGCATCATTTTGCCTGGTTCCTCTGGGGGCCTGTAAGCACCAGCCACCCACTCCCTCCCGCCAACTCCCTCCCTCAAAACAGCGGTGCTTAAGCACAGACAAAGCCATCCTGTTTTAACACACCGCTTCACGGCAAGAGCATGAAATGGCAACACTAGGCAATAGTCCAAAAAAAATACAGAAAACAGAAATTCTGTGGAACAGAAAGTACTTGCAAAGCACAGACTTTCAGCGGGACATGGAAGCCAGTGAGTGAGCACTCAGTGTTGTTAAAATGCTTACTTCAGGCTAGTAAAGCATAACGTTACAGAGTCCAATAAAATTGAAAAGTAAGAGTTTGTTAGACACAGCAAAAAAAGGATAAGTTTTCTACCTGTGGCTTATATTTCTCCCTTGATGTCATAAATCCAATTAATTTCAACATTACTGAAGGAAACCAAGAGTGCTTTAACTTCCTCCCTGTCGATCTAGTGCAACTAACTAGTTGAACAACAGGGAGAAAGCACAAACGGCCACCACGAGACACATCAGCCAGAGACATGCTCCTTGCAAACGAAACTGCAGCATGTTCACCTCTGCGCCTCCAAGCCAAGCCTCCCGTAACATTCTTCACAGCAAACCTTCCCTCAGAAACTTCCTAGCATGAGCTCTGCTGAGACAACTACACTATCTTCTGAAAAATACACTGCTACACTCTCAAATACCTTCTCCTTCAGCCCTTGGACATGTCAAGTCACGCCTGAAAGAACCGCAACAACCCACCATTTAGGTGGTACACTTTACTGCATTCTCACCAGAGAAGTTTCTCTGAGGCATCCTCCTGCACTCGAACTACTTCTCTGCTTGGTTATGCTAGCTTAAAAACGCACCTCCTGTGTACTCGCCATGCTGCATGCTGACTAAGGTTCTGAAGCAAAAACAAACTTCAGTCCACAAGCACTTTTATCTGTGCTTAGACAAATATCTATAGGGAGGGATAGTGATTATATCCAGCTAACTTCTTTTTGCACTTAGTGAGCGATTCCCAGGCTGTCTCACTGACCATGGCTACAGCGTCCTCAAGAAACATGCCATCTATCTGTCCCATACTTGATGACTAGACCCACACTGTCCCTGCTGGAGCTCAGAAAAGGCAGGGGTAGCAGGGAGATGGAAGAACTGAAAGAGGCGTCCAGAACCTTTACAAAAAGAAAATATGCTTAGGCATTTGGGTATATCTAATTCAAAACACATGGCAGCAGCCACCCTACAGTGAAGAAAGCAGTTTCTTCTAGACAGCTGATATACTTAACCTACTCCAGCAACAACAGTCCCGAGGACAACGACCAAGAGCAGTAGTTTGGAGAGCTACTGCACAGTGGGGCATGAGGCCACACCAGTGCCTCACACCTTTGTTTTTTGTTATAAACATCAAGGCTCTGTTTTGTGAAAGCCCAGACTGACATCCATCTCAAGAATGACAGACATCTTCTAGAGCATTAGCACCCTTCCCATTAAAAGATAAGGCAAACCATGTCCTAAGTGCACCTACCTGAAACAGCATACTCCAGCTGTGGTACAGTGTCTGGGCAGGTCCAATAAAGTTAACACTGTCTTGCTCCAATCAAGCAGAGCAGCCTTAACCCAGCTGTAGATGGCTGCTGTGTCTTCCAGAATCACAGCAGTATAAGAGTCACCATTCGCAATGACAGTAGCCAGGACAGGATCTCTCTACTTTTGGTCCAGTCTTCACGAGCACAGTTTCCTTCACTAACTGGAAGACACGCATGTCAGTAAAGTGTCTTTAGCAGTCCACCATCATATACATATATATGGCAGGAAAAAAAAAAAAACAAAAACAAACCACCACCATTTCTGTTCATACACTCACAGGCCAGCCTTCTGTTGCACAAAATATCAGTGTGATACTTATATGCAAGGGCACTTGCTTTTGAACACAAGAGGTGATGGGAAAAAAAAAAAAAAAAACCACCACACCAACCACCAAAAACAACAAAGAACAACAACAAAAAAACCCACACACCACAAACACACACAACACCACCACACAAATCTATGCTACTTCCTTTCCTCATACTACAGCACAGAAAGAGATCTCCATAAGAGGGAACACTGCACATGCGTAACAAAGGAGCTGTCATCCTGGTAGCACTGTAATCCATGGGGGCTGCTACTGAAAAATAATGCAGCCGGCTGCAGAGCAAAATGCTCAGAAGAACAAGGAGGCAGGACTTCGGATAGTTTTTGCTCTAAATGCTTCCAAAAGGATTAAGTCTTTTAAAACAACTCACTTCCTTCCATTTGCAGCGTATTTTAGCTAGTTCTGTTTATTTTGATTGAGCTGATGTTCCTGTTGTTCACTCAAGTAACCAACAACTTGATACCTGAACTACTTAGTACTCTAACATGGAGTCAATATGTCACTGATAACCAGTTGTTTAGAGTGCACAGAAACTACATACACACACCAAAAATCCCTGTGCAGTTCCCAGTTCAAATGGCTCCACATCATAAAAAGCCCAAAAAGTCCCTGGAAAAATACCTCTAGCTTCCAGGTACAATGAAAGGAGAGCATATGTGCACACAGTTCAGCTGACCCAGCTAATGACTGATAAGCTTCTGTAAGTGGGGAAGAAAAAAAAAAAAAAGAGCCAGATTTAATTAACCACAGGAAACCCAGGCTAGGACTGGGGGCAGGAGGGGAAAGTACCACCATCAAACCCCAGCCTCACATGAATACAGCTATTCACTGGGAGCACCAATGTTCTCCACTAAAGGTTTGCAATTTGAGGTTGTATATAACCATCCACGAAGTCTTCTGATGAAAGTGGAACTGAACACCAGCAATGGCCCCTCTGTGCTTGGGCTGGCTTTAAAACCAACCAACCAACCATCAGCTGGAGGCAGTATGAATGTACTACAGTTACATATTAGCATTACAGAAATTTAGATTCTTCTACAATTTGCAGGATGTTTAAAGAATTACTATTCTCCTTTTGTGAACTGTTTCTGTCAGCATCTCTGCAGCACCATAAGCTAGCTAGAGTGAAATACATGTCCATTGCTAGGGAAAGGCCAGTTGGGAAATGCAGCAACAAGTCCAAGATCACTTGCTTGGCTCAATTCTCTGCAGGGAAGCAAACTGAGCCGAGGAGATGATGCTCAGCAGCCCCCACATGCCACACGCCTGAGGGGCCCAGCCTCTTCAAGGGACAAGGAGCCCAGCTTGCTTCTCAGCACAGACCTCAACAGTCAGGCACCAGTTTCAGTTACCAGATAAGAGAGAGCTTTTGGAAAGTTTAGAGTCTAACAGCTAATCAAGGAAATTCACCCCAGGGCACTGAATGCTTACCTTCTCCAGAAATCACGAAACACATCCAGCTGCTTCCAATATAAAAGTCTGATTAGGCAGCAGCTCCTAGTGCTAACACTGTAGTCTAACACATGAAGCTTGCCTACAAAGGCATCACCGCCAAAACCACCAGCTTATGCAGGCTTATGTTGCTGGTGAACATCACCTTAAGAGTGTATTGCAGTAGTATTTTTCTTTATATTAAAAAACTGCAAAGCACAGAAATATGTCAAAGATACACTTTGAAAAAGTAGTCAGGCACATGCTTTGAGACACAGCTTTCAGACAGCAGATCATTGAAAAAAGAGAAGACCTAGGAACATCACAGGGTTGTGTTCTCCAAATGTTTTGTTCGTAGGGTTATTGAGGGGGGAAAAAAAGAAAAAAAAAAGGCCTCCAAAAGGCCCCATGGATTTAGCCATAATTGCATACCACATAAACACAGTCCTCACACTAAAAAAAACCCAGCCTTTGGGATGGTTTTTTTTATGAGCTGATTAGGCTGTTAAAAGCATTCAAAGGTACCCCACCTACAAGAGAGCACATTCCTCATGGTGTGCAAAACCAAAAAAGTTCTCTTTCGCTGAAGACCTCTAAAACTGTAACAAAGAACAGATCATTTCCCAACATCTTTCACACAACCCTGTTTGTGTTTCTGCAATTCAGACACACTTCTCACAGTATTTAACTTCCTCATCATATTAGTCCCTTAAATTTGATGAATATATCAGCACCGTTTTCCCCACAGAAACCCAAAGCCAATTTATAAAATAGTAGGGCTTAAAGACCTTCAGTTATAGCACTATAAAATAACATTATAGCAGAGTTCAAGTGTTGTTGTTTACATGTTTTATAACTCTATTCACATTACGAAGTAAAGATGCAAAGGACAGAATGCCTGGACAGGTAACTGTTATCCTACGTGATTTTTTTTTTTTAAACAGAGAAAGCTTTTTCTTTTAAATACAGTCTTGCAAATGTAAAAACTACAGTAATACAAGTTATGTCAACTCAGGTGCAGGAGCACATTGAAACATCACCAATGACAGTTCTAAAGCACAGAGATCCATCCCTGAGATGGCACCAGCCCAAACTGCCAAGGCTGCCCAAGCTCAACCACGTTGCTTCTGGCCCCAAGCCAGATCGCATGAGACCAGCTCAGATCTCCTCTGCAGCCACAGCACATTTGCGTGCGATGCAGATAATCCTCCTACGATAACCAAGTGCAGGGGGACTATTCAACACAAGAAAAATTCCAACAATGCTTGTCTGAACAAGACACAGCTGTCAAGTAGCATGTGCAATCCTGACCTGAAATGTTCTGCTTGAGTAGGTACTGGGTACCACTTAAGCAAAAGAAAGTTGTAGTTTCCTCATTCTTAGTTCAGTATACCAGCTTCATGAAATGAAACATATCCTTTCGTAAAACAAAGGAAGAAAGACTACACAAATAGCAGTATCAGCCCAGCATCAGCGACCATGAATGGAAAAGCCATGGTAAAGCCTGACTCCACTGAAGTCAGCTGGAATTCAGCAGAGCACAGACACTATTCCACCAGCTCAGGTGTCCTGATCTAGTTCTGTATTTATCACACTGCTTGTAAATTCTTACAATTAAGACCTTTAAAACAATACCTGCCAGAGCAGTACCTCCGAAAAAAAAAAAAAAAAAAAGGGAGAACCATACCCCGAAACCCTGATCTCAAGAGAAGATACTGGAGTAATTGTTCTTGCATCCAACAAGGTCAAATTCAAAATGCTGTTAGGAAACATTATATAACTCAGTAATAATCTCACTCGGGGTGGGGGGGTGGGGGGGGGTGGTACTGCTATGCTTGCTTGTACCCAGGTTAAAAAATAGTCAGGAAAACCATTCTCTTGCATTATTGCATTTTTACCTTGCCATAAACACCACCATCTAAAGTCACCTTACATCCAAGTTTTAAACTCAACAAATAAGACCTACTTGAAAAATTATACTCACCTACATATGTAATGACCACTTCATTTTTTTAACCCTTTTCTTATTCCTTCACTGCTGTTAAAACTTGGGTTTAATTTCTTCCCTTCCTGTACTTTTGTTGCATGCTGGCTACAATTTTACAGAAACATGTCCTACCATAAAATTGTAGTTGTGTGTTTGGGGAGACTCTCGGAATTGAGCTACTTCCTTTCAAGAGTGCAAGCTGACTAAAGATACTGCAGAGCAAGGGTTTGCTTGCAGGACTCCACTTTTTATCATCAAATTGAAGTGATCCTCTTTTTCCAGATACCTTCATTTTCACTGCAGCCCAGCACTAAATGCCAAATGTGATGTGGCAAGTTTTTTCAAGCACTGTAAATGAAAGAAATAACTATGCTATACTAAATGAACACCACTTGGGCATCTCTGCACCTACCTAAGATGTATTGGGTGGATCACAAATACAAGCCGAAATTAATTAGACAAGACACATTAAGTTTTCAATGCTTCTAAAGTAATGTAAATTTCTGGGAAGAAAAAAAAAAAAAGACAAATTAAGAAGAAAGCAGCTACAACCTTGAATGGCAAGAGAAATAATGGGTATCATCAGGACACTATAAATAGAAAACAATTAAGAGCTGGAAAATATTTGACCCACACATACAGAATTATTGACTAACTCTCAATCACCATTTGATCTCGGCAGCTGGGCCTGCATCAGGAACAGCAATGCAGCATTCATGTGCTGCATGATAAATTTCCCCAAAGTAACATACTCGTCATTATCTGGTCTAATCTCCTAATTGTTTCTCAAGTCAAGCACTTTTTACATAGAATTTGTCTTTGTTCAGCTGCTTGCTTTTACTCATTTTTCCCCCTTCTCTCTCTGTATATATCTATGCATTGCACACTGAGATCTTAATACATGGAAGCATAGGCAGGCATAGAAGCATCTTTTGTATAAAAACAATGACAGAAACCTGAAGCTCTGACCATTGCCATTTGAAAACAAAGCGATCACAATGGATTTTTAAATTTTTATTTATTACTGCTATAATGCTTCCTTGCTTTCATATTCTTGCTAAAGTGGAAATGACAGAAGAAAGAGTGTTTTTAACACCATTAATTTTAAGCCAGAACAGAAGCAGGAAGCACTGGAAGTTTCACAGGAAAGCTGGTCAGTTTAGTTTTTATTGCCGGAAGCTACCCCAATATTTCTTTTAACATTTGAATACAGAACAGATATGAATCTCTAAAAATTAAGGTCCATGCACAGCAAACCAGAGCACCACGTGATTAGGTGCTGCTATCAAACTGAACTTTAACCATCATTACATCAAGTTCACCACGTAAATGGACTCTGGCATGATGTTTTACTAAATAAAGCAATGAAGCCTTAGTTCCTCAGGATAGGAACTACACATTTTGAGTTTAGAAAGCCATTGTGGGCCATTAAAAATTAATACTGAACTACCCCCTTATTGCTTATGAAAAGCTTGACTGCTACACAGAAATACTTGGAGAGCTGTATTTCAAAGCTTATGCTTTTCAGTCACGTACCTAGAAATACTGAAGCCATAACAATCAATTTTGCATGGGGAGTGGTTAAAATCAGCTGGAGACCTGAGCTGAGCCCCCTCCTTTTGCAGTTCTGAGCACCTGACAGCATCTGCCAGCTGCCCAGCTGTGCACCCGCATCTCACTGGATGTGGGACCCCCTTCCCAAGAGTTTTAACTGCTATAAGATTTTACATGGTGGAATCAAACACACACTTTCATCTTTACTGCTTACTGTTGACTCCAAACACTCGCTTTTTTAAAGTAAATAATATATGCATGTGTATATAAAAGGTGGGCTAAAAAAATGAAAATAAGCAGTAGAGTTCTCAGGTTTGAGTCATTAGAGTTGGTGTGTTTCTTGGCATACAGCTAAAGAGGAGGGGAAAGGAACAAGAAATGCTGGAAGATGGGACTGGAACACATCCAAGTTTTTAATGATTCTAAAGCAACTGGCATTTACTGGCCAAAGAAGAAAACACTTCGGATCATTTCAGCCAAAACTTTTTTTTCCTAATTCTTAAATAGCTGTAGTCACTAGGGCAAGACTCTGTCTTACTCACCTGAACTACTCTTCATTCTTTCAACAAGTGCATCATACATAAGACTATCAATGTGGATGTATTTTACAAAACTAATATAATGCAAAAAAGAACACATACCAGACAGCGGTGTGAAGGCCACCAGTAACTGCAACACAAGCCCGGACTTCTCCGACCACCACGCAGGGTAACCCTGGCCAACCATGACACGCACGCCGGTGTCCGAGAGCCACTTTGACATTCAGTAGTTACTGAAGCATTTTGAACAACGCATGCTTTGTGTTGTCTACCCAACCAAGGAGGAGGGAGAGAAGGGTTGCTATGCACACCTCCCCAGGCAGCACTTGCTCGCCCAGATAAGCAGGTGATGGACAAGTGATGGGAGACCAACAGCGAGGTGAGAAGAAGGGCTCAGGGTGCAAAACAGCAAAGACAAGCAGCAGCCTGTCTCCCACATCCTTGTGTTTTAAAGCATTTTGTACTCCAACAAACTGAAAGGAAAGCGGCAGGAGGGAAAGATGAAAAGCAGAAACATCAGCAGATTACAATTTCTGATGTAAAGCAGTATCTGACAGGACCGTGAAGAGTCTGCGGAGACAAATAAGTGACATGGATGGACAACAAATACAATGTCAATGGAATTCAGTATTGCCAAATGCACACTGAATGCAAGCTTTCATGCTAGTTGTGAAATCTCACAGGATTTTTAATTAAACCATTATTTAAGGAGTCTAGAAAGGGACTTGGAACAGCTCAGCAAAAGTCTCTGCTCAAGATACAGCCATGGTTTAAAAATGCAGAAAAACAGAACCACAAATAGCCTTGCATTAACAAAATTGAGATGATGTATAACATCACTGTAATAAATGTCTTCTACAAGACAACAGTGTAAACTCCTTTCTAATAGCATGCTGTGCCAGTCACCTCAAAAGGTGCTGCTAAACAAGCCAGGGTCATGCCTGTTTCAGAAGGAGGTAACATGCGTGGCTCTGGGAATGGAAAAACTCTGAGAATACACTGTCTTCCTGAACAATCCCAATCTGCTGAAATACACCCAAGTATGATAAGACAGAAAATGACTTGGAAAAGGAAGTCTCACAGTTTCTGTTTGCATATACAAGAATGTCTGTGTGTATAAATACAAACTAATTCCTGCAGGAAGTCATGGAAGTCAAGCATAGCATGTTTTATGTGAGGACCAAGACCAGGCACAATTGTTACATTTATGCAACGTGTATTACTAAAATTCATTTAACAACCACCTTGAAGGCGTGAGTCTACCTCTAATCATTATGTACCATAACAAAACAACAGTAGGAGAGATTACCTCATAAAAAGCAGAGATTGTCCTACTGTTTCCTCTAGAAACGTACAGCACCAACACCTTGTAGATGAGACACTGGCAAGAGAGGGACACTGGGTCTGATCCACCCTGACAATTGCCACAGTCTCAAACAACATGCAGAACACCATCCAGCTGGCACGGATGAAGCTCACTCCACAGTGGGCCTGGCTCTGGTATCAGGCAAAAGGAGCAGCAGCACCTGCTGAAACTCAACCAGGCTTTAAACTGAAAAAGAGGGTAGATTCAGATTGGACATAAGGAAGAAGTTATCATGAGGGTGGCAAGACACCGGAACAGGTTGCCCAAAGAAGTTGTGGATGACCCATCACTGGAAGTGTTCAAGGTCTGGTTGGATAGAGCTTCGAGCAACCTGATCTAGTGAAAGACGTCCCTGCACACAGCAGGGGGCTTCTTGGACTAGATGATCTTTAAAGGTCCCTTACAATCCAACCCAAACTATCCTATGATTTCATGACTCTACCTGCCCTATGATCTCATCTCTGCCTCTCCTGGCTATCACCCACACAAAGCCAGCCTGCCTGGGAAAACAAAGAAGCAACAACCATGTAATGCCAAGAGCCAAAAAGACACAAGAGCTAAAAAGATGACCATACAGATGTCCACAAGACCCGGCACACTGGAGCTCTGATCCTCGTGCAAGCAGGAACAACAACAGTCTCACACCAACAGTACCTAAGAGCCCTCAGAGAAAGGCTGAACTTTCGCAGAGCCGGCTACTGCTCAGGAAGGGAGAGAAGCTCTCCTCTGAACACTCATCTCAGAGCCGCCTCTTATATAGCTCTAGAATATTGACTTCGATGACACTGTGGTGCATTCTCCATCTGGAGATTTATCAGACATTTCTGGAAACTGTATACCCCAGCCACAGAGCTCTCCTCCTGTTGCTCCACACAGACAGGACTCTCTACATAAATTGAGCAAAGTTTAAACTGTTTCAGAAATTGCATACTCAGTATCTGCAAACATACACATTCCCTAACTATTTTCTCAGTACTACATGCGATGCTAAACACTTTTCATCCCCTTCATCTCAGGAAGCATATATTTAGAGTCACATGTGGGCAAAGATCTATTTTCTCCAAGAACTAATATCCTGGCATGAAGCTTAGATAAATCAATAGCCTTTAGATTAAATCAACTTGCTGCCCTTGAGACAAGCCTAGAAGAATTTCTTCCCAACAGAAGAAAAATAACTGGTTTATGCCTTTTTCTGCCATTTCATAAGCCAGACAAATGTGGTTTATTTCTTTGTGTTGAGAGTTAATTAAGTGGTCTTTGGAGACCATCAAGATTTGTCACGTCACCTGCCCTTCTGCACTAAGAGAACAACCAGTACTGTTGTCCAAGTCATTGTTTTTCCAGGACGTTAGCTCCTCCAGCGGGTAACCTCTTCCAGCTCATCCAAACCCCATCTTCTCCACACAGTCTGCTTTTAAAAGCCTCTTTGGCCCAAGACACAGGCTAAGAAAAGTAACCCATTCTAGTCTGCATGGGCCCATTCAGTTTCTCTCCCTACTGAAGGCCCAGTCATCATCTCTACCCAAATGGAAGATGCTTCAGCTGTAACAAGAGGACGTTCCTACAAGAAGCAGGGCGATGTAAAACCGAGCAGGACACCAATGGGAAAACAGGTATTATGTCTAAACAGACTTCTGTAGCAAATTGTACAGCACCACATTAAACACTTCACAGTGGAAAGCCCCACAGTGTGGAGGGAAGGAAAAATGGGGGAAAAAACCCAGTGAAAATGGGAACATTTGGACTTGCCTGAAATCATACCCACTGCAAGGGCCCAAGATGCTCACAGAGCCCATGCCAAACACACTCCATGGAGGTGCCTGGCCAGTCCTTTCCAGAAACGGCGTGGAAGTTTACTCTCTCTGTTACAGCATTCTGGAAGTCCCCTTTCCACAGCAACTCTGCAGCAGCGGTGCTCACACGGAAAGCACAGGGAACTGGGACCACTCGCTCCATTGTATGAAGCTGCTCAGAGCCTGACCTCTCGGAGGAAAGGCCCAGCCATGGGGCAGCCGCCTTCCGCAGACACCAGGAGCCAGCGCTGCCCTTCAGACACCAGCCGTGCTGTGCTGGTGGGACTCCACCAGAGAAGCTTAACAGGCATTAGGTGCCACTATAGAAATGTACACTAATGCAACGAGGTAAAAACAGATTATTTTTCCCAACTGTGCCTTCCAGCACACTTTGCCCAATGAAAATAAAACTAAAATCTAGGGGAGTTGTTTCATTTATTAACCTCTGCAGACTCATTGCAACCATAATTGGGCAGTCTAACTGCTCAGAAGATTATTCCAGTGATTCAACTGCACCACAATACAAGTAAAGATATCTGCATAAAGTGGGCTGCGAAGTACAAAAAATTAAGACCTAATCAAGTTATACACTTGTGCCTCATTGCCCTCTCTAATAGAGTTTAGAAAATTGGAGGCAACATGCTATTATACATCACATGCTATTATTCACATAAGTGCCTAAATTACAGAGTTTGGGAGATACTAGTTCTGCGCTTATTAAAAGGCCATTTAATTCATCATATAATACACAGACTTCTTTCGAGATTGAAACAGGAAACATGAAATCAGCATCTGAATAGCAAGTACCAATCAGAAACTATTTCTGCTACCATAACAACAGTTTTTCCCTCCAGATTTTGGTTCCCCCTCTCACAGAGCCACAGCAGGGGCTGGTAGAGGGTTTCTGAAGTCTGGTTCATGCCCTTCGCATGTACCTTCTTCAACAGATAAAAAAAAAAAAAAAAGGCAGCGTGCTGAGTAAAAACTGTAAAACTGTGAGAGGAGTTCATAGCTCCTCAGAAGGCTGTATAAAATTGCTGACATAAACCAAATAAGAACAAAGTTAAAGAACCTGAACAAATCAGGTTTAATCTGAACATTTAGAACAAAGGCTTTTGGGGAGCAAGGGGGAGGTAAATATCTGCACTGGACAGAGCAGCAATACAGGATTCGTTATTTTAGAAGCAGAGGACACCCTCGTACGTGCAAAAAATAGTTCAGACGTGGGGATACAATCAAATTAGTCTTTGCAGCGGATGCAATGGAAGCCTTGGCCCAGCTTGCACACACACAAATGAAGATGCTGAGTAACTGTCAATCATACAACCCTTAATGAAGCCCTGCTGATGTTTCACACCCAGCTTTTTGTTTTTCTTCCTTACCCTTTTTACTTTGTGCCTAATTGATTACAAGCTTGGCTAGCACTGGCATTTGTTCAGCTTCATGGTCCTCTGGCTAGAAGCGGAGCCCCACGGAAGGGACGGCTGCATCCCACCAGCCCCATCTCCAGCAGCAGAGCATGGCTGGGGACCAATGCTGGGGCCCAAAGCACCCCAGGGCAGCTGACCTCTGGCCCCGTGCAATGAGCCGCTTCTCAATAAAATTCTTCCCACCCTATGAACTCCCAAATTCAGCCATTTAATATCAGAAATAGCTTTCTAAGCACTCCTTTCCTTTTCCCCGAAAGGATTTACGTGCTGGAAAGCAGCACTGCAGAGAAGGACCTGGGAGTTCATGTCGACAACAGGTTGACCATGAGTCAATGAGGTGCCCTTGTGGCCAAGAAGGTCAACAGTATCCTGGGGTGCATTAAGAAGAGTGTGACCAGCATGTCGAGGGAGGTTCTCCTCCCCCTCTACTCTGCCCTAGTGAGGCTGCATCTGGAATATTGTGTCCATTTCTGGGCTTCCCAGTTCAAGAAGGACAAGGAATTACTGGAGGGAGTCCAGCGGCAGGCTACGAAGATGGTTAGGGGTCTGGAGCATCTTTCTTATGATGAGAGGCTGAGACAGCTGGGTCTGTTCAGCCTGGAGAAGAGAAGGCTGAGAGGGGATCTCATCAATGTTTTTAATTATCTCAAGAGTGGATGTCAAGACAATGGGACCAGACTCCTTTCAGTAGTGCCCAACGATAGGATGAAGAGCAAATGGGAACAGACTGAAGCACAGGAGGTTCCATCTGAATATGAGGAGAAACTTATTTACTTTGAGGGTACTGGAACAGGCTGCCCAGAGAGGTTGTGGAGCCTCCTTCTCTGGAGATATTCAAGACACACCTGGACACATTCCTGTACAATCTACTCTAGGTGAACCTGCTTCAGCAGGTGGGTTGGACTAGATGATCTCCAGAGGTCCCTTCCAACCCTAACCATTCTCTGTGAATCTGTGATTTCAGAGAGCATCAACTAGACAGAAGAAAACTTCCTGTCAGAATTTAAAGTATTTTAAAATGTAAATATATACTCAAAACACGCTAAAATATTTAAAATCATTTCTAAACTGTGGTTTGTTTCATGTGAAGGGATTTCTATGTCTCTATCTTTGAAACCACAGCTGTTAAGTTAAAACGGTGTCTGATATTCCATTTTTCATCTCATCATTATTCCTTCAACAGTAATTCACATTACCCACAGCGTATCCTTTATCTTAACAGTTGATAAGAATTTCTGAAGTACTAATTTATACAACTTCTACTTGAGTTAAGAAGGCTATTATCATCTTCACGTCAGAGACAGATAAACCACAGCTGCCCTAACACTGCAAAATACCGAAGTCATATAAGCAACATCTTTCCCAAATTGCTCTTTTAACCATTAAATATGCATGTCCTCAGTTAGAAACACCAAGCAGAACAGCATCCTCCTCCACAATTAGTTTCTCCAACCCGGGATGCTGCACACTGCTTTTGTAATGGTGAGACAGCACCAAGTTACAGTGCAACTGGTTCCAGCGAGACGCATATTATCCTTCATTTGACTTCCCCACATATTCTTACCGCTTGCTCTCAGTGACACGGGCCTGAGGCTCCTGAAAAAGAGCACAGATCTAAAACTACGTACTGCATTTAGCCTGAATGGAGTCTTTGAAGCATTCCAACAGGGGGTCTTTTGGATTCAACAGCTAGTTCTTGGAAGAGCTAAAAGCAGCACGTTTCTTGTATCTTTGCAGATGGGATAGCCATGCCTACAGCTAATCCCTAAACCTCCACTTTATAACCTCCTCCAGCTTCCCTGCCTTAAATCTTCAGAAGCAGAGGGGGGAAAAAAAAAAACACACAACACAACAACCACCACCACAAAACACAACAACAACACCAACACAAAAAGTCTGGAAAGAAATGGGACAGAAAAAAAGAGAAAAAATTGAAAGGAAATTTGTAGCCTTTTGTTTTGACCTGTATTACTGTAAGTTAATTTAAAACTAAGAGCGCAGTTTTCAAGGAACAACAACAACAAAAAACACCCCACAGTATTAAAAAAGAAAATTTAAAGAATTTGGAACAGAATAACTCAATATTAACACTTTTAAGGAGCTGAATAGCAATTCTTAGCTATGAACATTTGGTGGTTTTCATTTAAATGTACTGATGTATCACAACTTAGAACAAACTTCAAACTGCACACTTCAGGGCATCAGGTAAGTTTAGAAAATAAGTCATCCTTTTTTACTCAAGAACACCCAAAATCTTACATTTTCAAGCAGTTCTCCTCATTTCAACTTAAAGAGCCCCTGCTCAGCACCAGGGAACACTTCTCCAGCACAGCTTCTTGTGTTGCAAACAAGCAGGCAGCCTTTCCAGTCCTCACTGGCCAGAGATAGAGCCCTGCTGGGAGAAGAGGATGATGAAACACATAAGTAACTTTAATCAGGGTCCAAACAGCAACTTTCTATGCAACTCTTTCTGGTTTCCATGCCATAGTAAGGCCAGATAGATAAAAAGTGTTGAAGGCAGCCTGAGACGCTCCAAAAAGACAAAACACCCCAGCAATGGGAGTCAGGAGCCCAACACAACTGGATGCGTTTGCAAATCCTGTAAGGAGCATAATACCTGTAGTAAAATGTGGCTATCCTGACAAGGCAAAGGAGAAATGCTCCCAAGAACATGCTATATAAAGCCTGTGTCAGCTTAGGCTGCCAGGCTGCTAATTCTTGTTGTTTCTAAGTTTTTAAACAATCTGTTGGCTAGTCTTCCAAGGAGAAACAGCCTGGCAGTGACTCAAAGTCATTTATGAAGTCTTTTCTTGTCTTAACCACCTATAACAAAAGAAGAGCTGAGCTGCAAGTAAACAAACAGCCAAATTTCCTCCATGCCAGTTCCTGGATGTCACGCAATCCCTATGGATGTATCTACCACACCAGTTATCACCTACATGACCAAATGCTAGCTTGCGGCTGGCACTCATAGCACCAGTGCTAACGACCCAGGTGGAGAAACCTTCTGAGGGGCTGTGGACACCTACGTCTCAAATTTGTGACTCAGTAAGAAAAGACAGATGCGCATCTATTTTGCTATCAACTGCATGACATTACTCAAGCCACCTCCCTCCACTCTCCTCTAAAACACATGAGCACAGTAACCAAATATTTAATATATGCAGGAATCTTTATATAAATTAGACATTAGAGCACATCTTAAATTCGCCAGCACTGCAAATGTAGACAGATCCTTTTGTGATTAAGCACAATGTGGTCATGCAGGGAACCAAAGGCACACACCTCCGCGGCACAAATACCCATAACTCCCTTGCTCAGATATCTTGCAACATGGTTGCCTTGGCAACATAAATAATCTTATTGGTCATTAAATACTAGTTTTCTATATAATGCTAAAACTGTTCCACGATAAAGTGTTTTTCTTAAATGTAACACTTTCCCCAAACTACTTAAGTTAAAGCTAAAAACACTGAAGTCAGGCACATTGATATGACCAGAGGGCTTAAAAAGAAAATGAAGGGAATTTAACAGCAATCTTTAATTATTTGTTTTGGGGGAGCGGGTGGGGGGTGGTGGTGGTGAGTGGGGCAGGCAGAAATCAGAACTCAGCCGCATATGGAACTTTCCCATACATTAGAACTTGGAGGGAAAATGTTGTGCAGCAGGCAAGGTTTTATTAACCCTTCTCTGCATTTCTGGCTACACAAGGACAGGAGCAACGCTACTACAGGGTACCCATGGGGGAGGGAGGGGTCCCATCCTGATTGCAGTTAAAAGGTAAGTCTGTACAGAAAAACCTCAAATAAGACTGCAACTTTACATTTGCCTCAGCAGGGAGCAAAATACAAAAAAGGGAGACGTAGGGGAGATGTTGATGGCCCAACCCACCACGGCAGAGTGAAATAGGGCGGAAAGGCACGTGTGCTTACACCTCTTCTGCTCTGCCATGGCTTCCCTGCCTCTGCCCCCACTTAATCATGTACAAACCCCATGAGTAATCTTCCATTGCTGTGCTCCTGACTTCAACACGAAGCCATGCATTTTCTGAACACTGCTCTGTATCAAGCCCATCGCAGTCAGCAAGCGATTGCTAAAACACTTCTGAGTCCAAACACAGCTACCCTCCTTCACAATACACTGCAGCCTGTTTTGGGAAGAAAAAAAAAGCGCAAAGTCAATAAATCTTTAGTTGGGGGTAATTTTGCCTCATGTTTTGCACCTCCTTCATTGCAAGAATTACATTCTTGCTATAAAGACACACTACATGTGAAGAGCAAGTGTTTTCAACTGAAGAGTATCTTGACCTCAATTTTTCACCATTCTAATTCAGTTTCCATTTTCTCCTCGTCAGACAAGTAGTTTCTCCTCGTTCTTGGATATACATCAATTTTAAAGAAGTACCAGCTGAACCATTAGGGCTAAAAGCACACAGCTGAAAAACAATATCCTGAAACTACAAAGGCCACATCGTCTGCCAGTTAAGAGCATTGAAAACATGCTCCAACTTGGCCGGTCCTAAGACACTGTCAGCCTAAAGCCAAACCGGTTGAGAGCCAGATACTTCAAGCAAAAGCAAAGCTGTCTCTGGCTTGTGCTCTTCAGGATACGAATGACGCAATGTCAAGATATTGTAGTACTTGGGGAGGAAAAAGGCATAATCCATACGAACAAAGCGACATGCCTTTCAAACATGCTTCAGGCCCCACTTATATCAGAGGAAAGTACTTCAGCCCATCTATCCCATTAACATCCGTGAGCCAAAATCAAAGTTCTGCAAGCATTGAGGTACTGCTTAAAATACAAAAATAAAGCCGAAAAGTCAGACATAACTAAGCAAAATGGACAAAATATTTTTCTGGTTTTCCCAGAAAAAAATCAAAATCCCTGTTGTAACTTAATAGCAGCATCCCAAACCATTCAGATCCAAAGGCCTTTGAGGATATTGGAAACAACACTTTTTAGGGACTTAAGCATGCACAATGCCTTATTTAATTTCTGACCATGAGTGACCCACAGTTAGCACAGTCAGTCTTATCTTGCTCACCCCAACTGTAACTGGTTACTTAGAAGTAACATACCATACGTCATTAACAAGGGTGGCAAACACCTTCCTTTAGAGAAGAAAAATGTATTTCCTACACTGTTCTTTGAGTCTAACACAGGACAGAGCTTACCACTTGAATAAAAGCTTCAACAATGACTATCTATAAAATCTCAAATTGCTGCCATGAAGATTTTAAACACAGTGGCGTATTTAGGGAGGCCATCCCCCACCCTTGCTCTAATATCTTCCTTGTCTACCGTACAGAGCTGCCTTAATTTGCTATGCAGGTCTGCAAGGAACAAGAACAGACACTACTTGGTTCATTGCTTGCTGTCTTTATGGGATAGAGATGAAGGCAGCTCCTGACTCACCTACCACAGACTGGGGAAGGCTGGTAGCAGGAAACTCCTAACACTATTCCTAGGACTGCTCACCATTTGCCATCACTGCCTTCAAAGATACAATTACTTACCCACAGTAGGGCTATGCTGACATTTAAAACACTGGGAATGGGAGATGGTGTCTGGTATTTTTAAGTAAGACAACTACAAAACACGCACTAAGCCCTAAACCAGGGGGGCTTCAGGTTACACACAACCTGACGATGAACTAAATTCAGATAACGATAGTATTTAATAAATAGAAGCATATTATGCAGCCTTCTCATTTAATGTACTGTTATTATAATTATGTATGCAGTGAAGTTCTTGCCAAAGCCTTTACAGCAAGCAGAGAAAAAGCAAAACTCTGCTGATGCTTTTCGAATCCACCTCCCGGTACGATCCAAGGCTGCACCTCCAGCCTCGAAACTGCAGGGGCACCTGCAGCCCAAAGCCCAGCAGCTGCAGAGCCCTGTTCCCCCTTCCCAGGCTGAGTAAGCCAGCCCAGTCATCCTCAGCGCCATCTCCAAACACAACTGGCAAAGTCTCGTTTCAGTTAGCTTTTCCAGAGCCACGAGCACAAAGATGAGTACTGTATGACTTCAGAAAGAAAAAGTGCGATAAAAAAGGCAAACCGAGGCAGAGCTTGAAAAGAAACTGGGGAAGATCAGAGAAAACAAGAGATAAGAAATCCCAGAGCATCTCCCTGTAGAACAGTGGGTATTACTTGGGGCAAAGCCAACGCACATGTTCAGAACAAGGAGCCTTCTTATACCAAGTTGAGTTTAAACTTATCTTTCTCACTTCTCATTACCAAAATGATTCATTTCTTCCTAGACAAGACTTCTACAGTGCACTAGATAACAGTTTGATACATCTACATGTCTACAACATCTCATTTAATACCAGCAAGATTAATGTGTCTTGTGTGCATTCCTAATTTCTGGTTGCCAGAGGTTTTGTGGCAATATCCCATCACTACTCTTCCCCAGTCTGGGGGTCTCCTTTGCTCTTCTGTTATTTCCCCTTTAGCCAGACCCTTAACTGCTTTATAATGACCTGCTCCTTTAGTTCAGAGTTTCCCACTTCATGCCATAATAAACATTTTATTAAAGACTAGATAAAAATCAATATATTTATCCTAACTTGCATTTTAAGCTGGAAAAAAAAAAAGGGTCATTTACTTTGGGACAATCTACCTATGGATAAACTTATGCTGCATTTTGTCCCATTTTCCATTCTTGGTTTTAATTACTCCTTCCTTTAATATCTGGTTTAAAACTTTACATATCAAAAGACTGACTGTTTCTTCTGTAAACACACAACGCAGTGCTTCAAACACACCACAGCTGTTACCATTTAGGAAAATAAATAACTTTTGCACATGTTCATATTCTGTTAGAACCAAACCCAAGAAATATGCAGAGAATGAAAACACAATATTTCACTGCTCAGGGTAGAAGTTTAAAATCTGTTTAAAAAAAACCCACCACACCCAAAACCCCATTAAGTTCTCTTTCACTACAAAGAGAGCTGATGTGTATCTGGAGAATAAATGTTTAGTCACTCAAGAAAATGAAAGCTTTTCCTACAGCTTCTGGTTCACTTACTGCAAGAAGTAGCACTCTAAGAAACTGAAATTCAAATCTTGTGTTTTCCCTCCCAACAGGAAAAACAGCCTCAAGAAAACCCATCTTCCTTAACAAAATGTATCTGTTAATTTCTCTTCTTCATGCAATGCCTAATCCAGAGCAATGGCATTTCTACCTCTGCAACCAACACCAGCACCCACCAAGGCTGGGAATCAGCCAAGCGACTAATTGCAGGGGAGCGCAGCTGTGAGTTGTGCCACCAGCCCTGGGAGGAGGCATCGGGCCGCTCCATGCCAGGAAGGGACACAAGAGCCCGGCTGGCTCGGTCAGCAGCTCACAGCATCTTCCTCAGCCATCCCACACAGCATGCATTTGTACAAAGGGGTCAGTGACACGAAATTAAGCCACCACATTTAAGCCAATTTTGACCTCTGAGAGCATGGGAATGAATCCAGCAGAGCAGAGCTCTACTGGTTATACATTCCAAGTTTATCTGGAGCAGCAATTAATGCTCAGTATGCTGAAGACTTCCATACACTTGCCAGTCTTAATAGCAGTCACTCAAAAATTCACAGAAAAAGTCTCAAGTATTATTCTCACTATGCCTGCTGGGATGCCCAGGCAGCATGTAACATCCCTTCCGTACCGTTCAGAAGTGCAGCACACGGCTAGCACATCCCACAAGTGTTATTAAAACACCTTAATAATAATACTATGATCCCAAATCTGGTGGCTGGCCACAGCCTAATGAAACAGAAGAGCAACTAGTGATTTACACAAAAGCAGGATGCAGGAGAAAAGTCAGATTTGTTTCCTCTAAAGAAAAGACAGAAGAACCTAAATAGTAATGATTACCAGTGAACATTCCGGCAAACAGATTCCTTCCAATAAAAAGAATTACAAAGAGTCTGGTATACTATCATATCATTGCTCCTAGCTCCTATTTTTATCCTACAAAACCCCCCCAAATAAGTGACTAGTGGCTTTTGTATCACCAGTGGTCAAATTCAGAAAATGAAAATAGTAATTATTCCTCATTAAAAAAAATACTCTTGTTATTGGGAGAGGGGAGGGAAGATGCAGGTACCAATCCTTTCGATTCAGAAGGGTGACCCTTGGAGACCCATGGAAGCAAACAAGGTGCACACTCTCATGACCCAAAGGTCAGGCATCCCAGCTGAAACATGCCTAGTGCAACCTTCACTGAAATACCTTCTTCTGCCCTCATAATGTGGGCCAGCAGGCGATCATCTCCTCACAGGAGCAAAAGCCAAAACGTGCCGCTTGCCGTTTGCAGGGTCTCCTGGGATGTAAAGCCAGCCCTGGTCTCACCCGAGGGAGGACACCTCCTCACCAGAGATGACAGCACGGCTTCATCTGCAAGGCCGGGGAGCAGGTCTAACATCACATGTCAATGTGGAGAAATCCATGTGACAACAGGAAAACCAGATCTAAAAATTCCTGTTGGCATGCCATTTCTTAACTTCGTATTTAAAGCATCTAATTAAAAGATGCCAACCCCGCGCTAAAATTATAAATACTTTGCTCTCTTTTTTTTTCAAAAGGTTGTTTTAAACACAGAAATTGTTATACCGTGAAATAGCAATGAGCATACGAAGGAAATGACCATGTAAAGTCTCTTAAGACTATTCCTGTCTGCAAGAAAGCAAGTTTCTTGATTGCGATTCTTATAATGAGCTGCTTTTCTACAACAACAGCTCAATTTCTGAAGCCACCTCAGGTGCCTCTTAAGATATCAGCACTAGAGTTAGACTTCCCAATACAGCTGGCTTTTTAATATTTTTTTAAATACCTGCTCCCCATGAGAGGGGATCAAACCCACATTATTTCACTACAGTGCTTTGCCTGTCAGTCTTCAGTAAAACCAACCTGCTCCAGCTCCATTTCTCTAACCTTGCAAAACTGAGAGGTTCTCTGTAATTGAAGGTCCTTTAAAAGGAACTGTTTTGCTTTAAGTTTTTTAATCAAGATTAAGATATTGTGGTGCTTTCTAGTTATGGCTAACAACTATGAAAACATCCATTTCAAAAGCACTAATAATTTTACTACCATTTTCCACATGGTGTGCAGATACTCGCTACCTCTGATTGTATCAGCCTCCAGAAGAGCCAAGCGTTCATGTGTGCGCTGCTCTGCTTGGAAGAAAAGGTTCTGTCACCCACGGCTTCTGAGAGAGGCAGAAACATGACTCATCGATGAGCCTGACACATTCAACTGACAGCCCTTTGGAAAACGCGACTTTTTAATCGTCCACTTTTACCAAGCAGCTGTGGCCATTTGACAAGCTTTGCACAGGGTTTCTCAGGGCCTTTTAAAACTTCCTGTTGTGCTGTCAAAGCATTGGAGTTAGCTTATGCATCTGAACCAGAAATAATAAAAGTTACAGATGCTACTACATTAGGAACGGCCAAGAAATGCACAGGAACATAGCTTGTATGTGAAACTCCTAGATCTAAGCTTCCATTTCTGTGAAACAAAACACATTTATTCTCAAATGTAGGTAATTTTAGAATATTCCAGGACACACCAAGGCCTGGAAAGGGAAGGGGCCAAGAAAACATTTTAAAGTGGGTTTATATTGTACTTAATATGAAGCATGCTTCCCCACTGCTGCATGGAGGAGCTTTATTTCAAGGTTAGTGCCTACTTCCATGCAAGTGATTTAGGCTTATTTTACTGCTGCATTTTGCAGCCTATTTCATCATTTAACTCCTCTGTGTAAATAAAATTCCTCTTTATCTATTTATGTGCTAGCTCCTGCCACCACCTGAGCCAGCCTTTAGGAGAACCAGTATCTTTATTTTGGAAATGCAGGGTACATGCATCACTCTTTTGAGCACCACCTCCATCAGTTTTTAAAATCTACGCAAATTCAGCTTAATCCTCTACCACGATGGATCTAGAATTTCAACACCTCCTTTTGAGCCCACCTTTTGCAAGGAGGGTCCACATCCTGCCATAACAGCACACTGCGTTTAATTGTGCCAAAAACATTTGCTTGCAATCCAAGTTCAAAAAGCAACCCCAAAATGGGGAAAATCCAGTTCCATGCTTGAACGCTGGCTGCTTGAGGGAGTCCCCAAGCATCCACATTCAGCAGCACACTCAGGACATACTAATACCATGTGCCAAGCAAGAACATCCTACAAGAGCCAGATGCCACTGTGCAACCAGAATCCACCCCATTGGTTTGCATGAAATAATGATACCAGTACAAACATCAGCATCCTGTGAATTTTCCGTACCTGTACAGCAGCAAAACCAGTACAGGCAGCAGGAGCTAAAGCTCAGCATTAGTTGGATCAGTCACTTGGCACATCCCAAATCAGCTCCACACTGTCCACTCCTGGTTTTACCACGGTGTGTTGTGCGGGTTAGCAGCCTTATTTTAAACCTTGGCACATGCACTACTTAAATAATCCACAGATTTAGAACATCCTCAGGACTTACAGAGATGAATGTTAACAGCTTTCTGGGAGTAACAGGATTTACTGGGCCAAAAATTAAGGGGTTACAAACTCAAATTTCCAATTTATAGCAGAAACTTATATTTCTTAATTTAAGTCTTAGTGTAAGCTGCAATACTGTCAACCAGATCGAGTGTTATGTTTTCCAGCTCTATATTTACACTTCAAGGATTATGCAGGAGGAGAGCAGAGAAGCCAGCCAAATGCCTCAATGTGAACCTTTCGTGGAAGGTTCAGAGAAGTTTGGGTTATCTGTCTTCAAATGGGTTTTCAAAGCAGTAGAGATCTAGGCATCCATGAGAACTCAAGGAAGGATGTTCCAAGCTTTAAATTCAGGAAAATAATCATTTTACACTGCACATGCACAAAAGCTTTGGAAAAGCATAGCGAGGAAGGAGGGTTTCTTTTCTGCTGTGGAAGGAGGCACAGCCAAAGAATTTCAGCCTCACCCATGTAAAATTAGCTATTTCTTTTGGACAAATCCCACAAAATGTTTTCTGCCCAGCTAGCACTCCTACCTGCTGGTTTAGCAGCAGATCAAAGCACTGTGCTGCAGGATGGCCAGCAGTCACTGACTCCTGTGCCTCTTCAGAGACTGGAGGGCAGGTCTGAGCACTAAAGCCTCCAGAGCCACTGCTACCATGAAACGCTTTCATACAATTCTTACCAGCAAGGTCTGTCACAAATTTAGGGAAGCATCTCACCATGTCCCACCTGTCAGCCACTCTCATCACTGCAAGAAGCGTGCACACGTGGGAAACAGAAGAAAGAGCATCACCTCCTGACTTGCTGGCTGGACTGGGGAAGCACTGAGGGATCCCCATTTTTCTGCCCAAAAATAAATAAGTAAAACCACATCACATCATTGCATCTGTTGTTATACACCGGCTGGCTAAAACCAGAGCCTGGAGACTGTATTTCAGAACCAGCATGCAGTAGTGCTGGCTGATTTTTAGCCCAAAGCACAGTGGGAAACAACTGAAACGCAACCCCTGCCTGAGGTACAAACCTTTAACGATGCTCTGAGGGCCCCATCACTCCAGGACTTCCTTGACATCAGGCCTCACCGATACCCTTGGGAGTCTCCCAATCCCCCCACTTGATTCCCCCTTCCCCACACAGATCCCTCACTGACAAAACCTTAATTTTCTGTGGTCTTCTATTAGAGTTACATTTCAGTGCCAGGACATCCCAATATCAACGTGCTGTTAGGCTGCAAAGAAACATTTCCCGGGGACCACTCATGCAATTTCCTTGACAAACAGCATCATCTTTATCACATTAGGATCTACCTATATTGGTTTTCAAAAAAGACTTACTGGTCCTTAAGTGTCCATATGCCTCTTCACAAGAACTTCCTACATTTTGGCACATATAGGACCATTACGTTTACCCAAGTTTAATTCCATACTTGCATAAAAGGGAAACATACAGGATATTTTACTGAAGAAGTTTATACACACCAAGAATTGGCAAAAAATGCAGTTAGATGAATGCTGATGTAACCACATGCAAAGATTACAAAAATGAGGTTAAAACATTTATATAGTCAAGCGTGGTCTGCCAGCAGCTCTTGCACATGCTTAAATAAGAGCACGTTTGAAGCCAATATTGCTTTGTCACCAAGTTATTTCAATATCGTTGAGTAGTCATCTTACCAGCCTACAAACTTATCTAAGTCCAGTCTCAAACATTTCTGAGAAGCAAATATCGAATAATTAAAAACATTTTAATGCTTCTGCTTTCAAATACACATGTATCTATTTTTCTTATATTTGACAAATTTTTAATCTAACAAACCTCAAAGTCCTCAAAATAATAAATATTATTTGCCTGAATAGATGCAGCTTTTCATATACAGATGTGTTAGTTAAACTACTCCCTTTAGTGATGGTTCTTATGTTTTTCACTGTTTTCCCGAAGTACGGTGGGAAAAAAAACAGAAGAAAGGGGGGTGGGGGGGAAAGTCAAACAGGCTCCCACAGGACTCTAAAAATATGAGTTATTTCCCAAGCTGGCAATTTTCACTGTCTTTCAGATTCAAGTGAAATTATCTTTATAACCTTTCCCTTTCTCCTTAACTATCCATACATATTCCATTTCTGTTGTATTTTTAAGCTGACTTTTACATCCATACTTTTGGGAAAAAAAATATTAGAGTAAAACTTAATTTCTTAAAAGGCAAAGATTTCTTTTTTTAACATTTCCATTTCTCCTAAAATCTCACACCATAATAAAAATTTAACAGTAAGTGGCGGAGAGTACAATGCTGTTTTCTTAGCCTAGATTAACAGAAAATCCAGTTTATTTATTGGCATTTTACACAACCACACACCCACCATGTACTGCTATGTCATGAAATTATATATCATTGAGACGGGGTTTTAATCTATTGACATTTTTAATAGGCTTCAAAGCCTACGGTTACACGGATCCACGCTGCGGGGCTGCCCACCTCCTTCCTCCCGGCCTGGGGCGAAGGCTTCTCTCCCAGAACATGGCACCTCCTTTGGCGACGAGACCAAAGCCATATGGGACCGTCCAGGTGGTACAGAACGGTCCCTCTACTAGCCCTGGATTTCCTTTTCCACACCACGTCGGCTCCACACATCTGCCTCCCTGGAGATCAGGTACCTGCTTCCATCACCACAGCGCTGGACTGCCTCTGTCTTAGCAGTACGGCTGCTCCCTAGTTGTTTTAAGACACTAAAACAGACCTCAAATTGTCCTGGTATGGCAACATAGACCTTGCCTATTGTCCATTTCCTACCTTTTCCTGTGTCAGAGGAAAATGACTTTATACACGCAGGAAAAATGGCCATTTACGCTTTCAAAAAGACAGAAAAAACAGCAAGAGACATCTGCATAAATTACTTCCTCCATAGCAGCACAACTCAATACCTTGCTAAGAAACATCCCTTCCTAACAATAATCCTCTTTGCAAATAGAATTAACGAGGCAAATGTAAACATGGGAGCAATGAATTAGTTGTCATATTTACCCAAACTACTGCTTCCAGTTCCCCTTAATGAAATTCTATATTAAATACATAGGATGGCTTAATGTCAAGCTTCTCATTTGCTGAACTAGGCAGCTGGCCAGTGAGCACCCTGCAGCATCTCCCTCCAACCCATCTGAGAAATTATACTTACGAGGTTTTCAATAAAGGCTTAACTAATTTGTGCCAATATTAGTCACACCAAATTATTGTCATTTAATAACTGTTTGGAGAGCTTTCTACCCAGAGAATGCTGCAAAGGAATGACATGTTTCTACAATAGACAACAAAATATGTAAGGTTTATGGCAGCTTCTCTGTTCAAACAAGTTAATTCATACAGGCAGGGAACATTTGGTGCTGCCAGCTTCCTTCCCTTTGGAATCTGTCCTTTGCACACAATAATTATACCAGGAAACCTCCCTCCATAACCAGCTAATCGACCTAAGGAAAAGAAAACACCAAAAAACCAAAACCAGTTGTGACTAACAGAGTCCTGCATGAAACACACCTCAGCACCAATATCAAACCCAAGGTGTATTTTTTAAACACATATTCTACACTTGACATCTGCAGAAGTAGTTTAGAGATGTTCCTTTTGGTGTCTTTGAAAATTAAACTGCACTCGCACTGAAGAAAAACAAACACACACACCACCTTCAACAAAAGAACTAAACACACCACAAAACTGCTTAAAAACGTATCATAGCAAAGCATGTCTAGCGCTTCCAGGAGTTTTCCCAAGGGCAGGCAGAGCTGATGCTTGTCTGACAGGATATATTACCTGGGGTGCAATATAATCCAACGAGAAAGACAAAGGAAAAGAGAGAAAAATTTCTGTTAGATTTCGACAAAAAAAAAAAAGGACAACCAAACAATAAGAACTGTATGACTAAACCAGTGGTTTACAACTCTATTTTGGCACAGTTACAGGAGGACACCACCAAGATTTTAGCAGCAGTTTTTAAATTATGAAGTCCAAAAGATTAAACTGTCAAATGTGAGCCTGCCAGGAGTTTGCTCCAAGTACTTTACAGCAGCACCATTCATTAGTTAAAACAAACCAGAATTACAGACACTGGCTAGTCGGTATTGAGATCAGAAGAAAAAAATTCACATATTTTACAGCAAGCCTTATTCTGTCACATTATTACTCTTAAGGCACTACTACTCAAGTTAGTTTACATTCATGAATATCCTATAGTGAACTGCATCTGACTTCATTCATCTGAGATCAGTGTTCAGTATCAAATGCAGTGCAGACTACTGATAAAGGCAGAAATCTGCATATAGTTAATCATCCTAATTGTTATGCAGACCACTTTAAAAAGGCACTAATCAGTGTTACACACAGATGCAAAGTTTGTTCAGCAGTAAAAATCACCATCTAAACACCCAAACAAATATCACATTTTCAGGGGAGATGGAAGCTCAGCACATTTTAGTTAAAAAAAGAAAATGGATTTAACGTTAGAAGAGAGAACTTAACGTGGTTCACCTTAGATCTCAAGCTAAATCGAGTTTCATCTTTTTAAAGCATACAAAACACCCACCACACACGGTCTATTCATCATCCTGCAGGTGATGGAGGCCAAGTGTCCCTGTCTTTGTCAGGGCAGACTCCTACATCGATTTCCAGTCACCTCCCTGCCCAATCTGCCCTTGTACCCTTGGCAATGGGCTTATGCAGCCAGGACCTCTCAGAGGAGGCACAGCTAAACCAGTGACCATCAGCAATCCCAGGGCACTCTCCGCAACGCCTCAGTCAAATTCTTCTGCCAGAGCATCCTTTGCAGAAGGTGAATAGAAAGTGGCAAAAGAGACCACAATCTCAGTAGGGATCCAGGGACATATAGAGCTGCAAAGCCTAACACCTCTACTGGGCTAATAATTAACTCAAATGATGCTAATGATAAAAGGAAGGAATTTGGTCACCTGGATAAATAGTCTGCTGTAGAAGAGTCAGTTTGGTTTGTACGGAGAGAAACCCTGCCTAATAAACCTGAGTTCTTCAAAGGTGCCACCCATTGACAGGGTACATCCATTCATTCTGACCTAACTGAATTTCCAGAAGGACTTCAACCAAACCTCTTACAAATTAAGGGCTTTCTTAAGGAAACGAGGCAGACAGAGGTAAGAGAAAAGGTCCTATGTGGAGAGAGAGATGGCTGAAAAATGGAAACCAGGTAAGGATAAGAGTAAATGATCTCTTCTTGGAGCAAACAGAGGTCATCAATGAAGTTTGGCAGAGACTCGTGCTCAGACTTTGGCTGTTTGACACATTCATGTGAGACAATGAAAGGGGAACGAGCAGAGAGTTAAGGAAGTTTGCTGATGATGATAAAAAAATTTATTGTGGTAGCAAAGCCAGGACATGAGGAATTCCAGACAATTCTGGGAGACTGAGTTAATAACGGCACAGAGGAAAGCTAATGCAAATAAACAAATGTAAAAAGATGCACATGCAAAAGACACAACCATGGTTATACATAACTGACCGTGTTCCCAAGCAACATCCTGACATTAGGATTTCACAGATGCACAAAATTAACTCCTTAGCAGTCCAAAAGGCAAATCAAACATTACAAACCATGATTATGCCACTGTATAGCCCAGAGTTCACCTACATGTTGAAAACTGTATACAGCCCTGATCTCATCCTAAAACAACACGTAGAACTGGGATAGACTTCGGGATGCTCATGGTCAGGAATGGCTTCCACACAAAGAGCATCTGAGTAGGCAACTCAAAAATCAATTTGATGAGGAAAACAGAGGCCTACAAAATCACAAGTGGCATAATAGAGGATCACCAACCACCTCTGCCACACAGGAGCTAAAAGCCACCAAATGAAGGAAGCCATCTGAGAACAAGCAGAAGGAGGGAATTCTTTCCACAGCCAGAAGCAGACCCGCAGACAAGCAGCGGCCCTGGCCAAAGGCCGTGGAGGCTGCAACGAGGCCCCAGGGGGCTGCAGACAGACCAGACAAGCATTTGGAACCAAAAGCCACAAAACGTTTCGAAACAGGGAAAGGTTGCACCCAGCTCTGGCAACCCTAAGCTGAGAATAGCCAGAGGCTCAGAGAACATCTATAGAGGAGTTTTTGAGTAAGGTCATCCTGCTCTTATTTTTTCTTGGACATCTGCTTACAAGGAGATTAAAAAAAAAAAAAAAAAAGTTGAAAAAAAAAGTTGCAGAAGGCAACAGATCAAAAAGAGAGCAGACTGAAGGTGAAGCATTAAAAACATGGGAAACTAAAGCAGGGAAAGCAGGGCACCACACAGAGCATCCCAACAGCACCCTCTGCTCCTTAAATCTCTGGGTACAGCAGCAATTAGTCCTCTGCCCAGACCTGTAATGAGACAAGCAAAGAGAAACAGGCACAGAGGTGCTGGGATCCTGTCCATCAAGTCTGAAGCCCATCAGCCCACAGAGCTGTGGCCAGCTCAGACAGGGGCAGGAGAAGGCTGGCAAGAAGATCCCATTCTTTCATAGCGGTGGCAGACAGAGAAGCTATAAATCAAAAAAAACCCACCCATATGCTCAGGAAGAGGCTCTGAAGGAGCTAGAAGAGGAACTGCAGCCTCATGCATTAGATGTACGTGTCCCAAGGTCTCTTTTTCCCTGCAAAAGGGATGTGAGTCACAGAGACAATGAAGCACATCATAAATGCACCCATTTTCACCTCTCCTCGATTAATTTTCTCACATTTGATTTCAGCAGGTGATAGACTAGCCTAAAGTATAAGTCAGCCCCCAAGAGCTCCTCATCCCTCCTGATGACAAGAGACCACTTTCTGTCACAGGGCAAGGAAACAATGCAGAAGCACTTATAGGCACCTCCAAGGTGCTGCTTGGAGGTAAAAACAGCCACCACGTGGCTTGCTCGAGTCCTGTGTGGCATTCTAGGCTACAGAGATGAACCCTTGGTTTGGCCCATCACTTCCTATATCTCCTAGAAGCGGTCAGGTACTGCTGACGGCCATAGGACCCATTACACAGCATCCACAGCTGGCTGTATTCTGTGATGCATGCACAGTGTTTATAGAACTGACTACAGACTTCTTTATGAGCTCAGCTACTGCAACCACCACACCAGATAACTCTCAGCTGTTCTGCATAACAGCAAATGAGACAAACCCCATGCACAATGAGCTCAACTAGACTTGTTTTCAAGCTGGCTTTAAACTTTATTTATTCCAGTCTTCCAGACACAGCGCAACTTGGAGCACTGGTCTCAGTTCCCACCATCTGGCTCTGCTGTACAGTCCACTAGAAACCCCTTTTTAAAGAGGATTTACAAATTACTTCAACAGAATAAAAAAAAAATTAAAATAATTCTGCAGTTCATTTTTTAATATGGAGGATAATAAGCTCCAACAGCTCCCCCACACACTAACATATAGTCTCCTTTTGCACAGTTTTGACTTAAAGACAAAGGAATCTCCATACAATTAGATGCAGCTGTAAGCCAACACTTATTATTTTGGAGGGGGAAAAAAACTTAACTTGGAAAACATTTCAGAGACTGGCTACTAAGCACATCACAACCCTTTCTAAGCAGTGACACAAATTGTAAAGGAAGAATTTTATTTTTATGCCAGTTTTGAATGTCAGTTTCTGAAAGTAAGAAACACTAGCACAGAAAATCTATATTCAGTTAACTCAGACATAAGGAAAAGCTTTTCCTGAGTCACCAAGCCTCAGCTCCTACTGCCACAGCCAAGCACACGATATAAACTTCCTCGATATATCCCCAAGAGCCAGTTAGGGGGCTTGCTCCCACTTCTCCCATTTGAAGGTTTTTCTAGAACCTCACTCCATTTAGGGAAGAAATGGTCTAAATTCCAGCTTAAGTTTATTCATGCCAGTTTATATACGTTTGTTCTCCTGCCAACATTGTTCTTCAGCTTAAATAGCTCCTCTCCCTTTCTAGTGTTTATATCCCTGCTGTATTTGCAGATTGCAATCATATCCCCTCTCAGGCCTCTTGCTAGGCTAAACAAGCCAGGCTTTCCTCATCTCCTCTGTTAAAATTAGCATTTCTTTCCACCAGCCCCTCTCTGCACCTGTCCCACCCACAGTACGGGTGAGAGGACCTGTGCCTGGCTCTCCCCAGGAGCTCGCACCCATCCCACCCCTCCTGCCACTGTCCTGGCCGAACTCATTCCACCACCGCTTTTACTTTCTCCACGGCAGCAGGACAGCGGCAGCTTGGTCGGCAATGGGCTAAGGCACCCAGCACGCCTCCTGCTCTGCTGTTCCCAGCAGCAGAGCTCCGTGCTCGCAGCGTGGAACAAAGGCAAGTCCTCGTCTCCTACTAGCAAGGCATGTACACATGGTATAGTTTGTTTTCAATGTGGATGATTTGCTCAAGAGTGACTGCACATCCTAGGTCAGAGCTTCCAAAGCCCATAGATCTGCCATCTGACAGAGAAACAATCGATTACCTACCATCACAATTCATTTTAGGTTTTCACAGTCTCTGATAAAAAATCCTTATACTAGATAATCTCAGATACTCAGATTCCTCCCTAAGTAGATCCTGAAGTCACCACTCTCTTCAGCTCAAATCCTGCAGCAGCCGTCTCTAGGTTCCTTAAACACTTCCTAAGGAAATCATCACCCCTCTTGACCGAGGGCACAACAGAGTCCACCCAACAACCTACCAAAAATGACCATTTTTGTTGCTGTTCCTGTCTTAGCTGTAGAACTGAACAACAAAAGAAATAATTCAGGCTTCCAAGCCACGCATCCCCTCTCCTTAGAAATGATTCCTACACTGTTATGACCTACTGCTTAGAAACCTTGCTCACCAGGAAGGGCACACTCACTTTTGCTGCTTCAGAGACAAAAATCTTCCTCTATGTTACAACCAAGTCATGTATTCTTTATTACACACGATAAAATTATTCTTCCTACCAAAGAGTCTTCTACAAACCTCAATTTCCCTTAAGCGGCCAAAAAACCTATATAAGCCAAGAAGTATTCCATCAAACACTCATCGCTGTAAAGGAAGAAAAAAAAATACCCACACTCAGCATGGCTGTTCCAGGCAAGGAAGTTAATCAGCCAAGATTTTGTCCCAAGGTCACCATAAAAGGATCTCTCTCCTTTTAAGTGCTAAGACACCTGCACACTTATTTTAACCAAATGCAATTATACAGGCAAAAAATAGTTCTAAACACAAGACAGACAACTCATTCCGGTTTTCAGAAAGTACCAGAGCATGAGATAGCAGGATGATGACATGCCAGATCTAGAATGAACTGCAGAAACACCCTGGCGAGCCGGAGGACACAGCAAGCCTGCAGCAGCTCAGCAGCAACCTGCACCTTGGCTTCTGGGGCAATACAGCAGATCTTAAGTGAAGCACTATGACTTGCTGCAGATACTGTTATCCTACACATCTTACTGCAGATACCATTATCCTGTACGGCTACCAACAGCATCCACAACACACACAGCGTACCAGTCCATCACTAGTGCAGTCGTGGGTTTGGGGTTTTTTTGTTTGTTTGTTTTTCCTCTCGTTATTTTTAGTTATTTTGTGTTTAAAGCACAGAACTGCACTTATCCTCCCTAGCAAGCAGGGGCCCAGCCAAGAATTATAAAACATCGCAAACAAGCAGACAAAGCAATGAAGCACAAACACAAACCATTACACTTTCTATTTGATTTGTCTGAACTCGTTCTCTCTCAAGCTGTGACTTGAAGTAGCTCCGTTGCTGCCACAGGACCCAAGCGAGTTCCCGAGAACCTCAAGTGGGATTAAACGGGGTGCACGTTTTGTTCCGAGTACTGTATGGTCAGAGACTCCCATTTGCGACCCAGCGCGCAACCCCAAAGTATGATTGAAACGCAGAGCTGAACGCGCGAAGCCCGCTCTAATAACCAAAAAACACGCAAAGCTAGTTCCACAGGCACTTTTACCACTTTTCACGTTTTTCTACCTGACCCCCCCCCAGCAGAACAAGCCTGGCCGCCGTCCCCATTCGCCGGAAAGCCCGGGTTTGCACGGACGCCCGGGCCAGCTCCCGGCAGCAGCACCGCAGCGCTCCAGCACGGCGGCGGAAAGCGCCGGCAGGACCCCCGGCCCCGCACGCCCGAGGCCGGGATGCGCCGGAGCCGCCCCGGGCAAAGGCAAAGGCAAAGGCAAAGGCAAAGGCAAAGGCAGCGGCACCCTCCCTCGGCCCCCCGCCCGCACCGGGAGCGGGCCGGCCGGAACGGCAGCACCGCAGGCGGCCGCGCACCCGGAGCCCCGCCGCGGGGCATGCCGAACCGCCCGGCCGGCCCGGCCGCGGAGCGCACCTGCCCGCCGCGCCGCGCCGCTCCGCCTGCCCCGGAGGCGCCCGTAGCCGCCCGTAGCCCGCTGCGGGATGCGGCCAGCCTGCCGGAAACGCTTCCCAGCCGCTGCGCTTACCCAGGAAACGATTCCGGCCGCCGCCGCCCCTCCTCTCCCTCCGCCCCGGCCGCCGCCCAGAGCCGCGGCCCGCAGGGGGCCCGCAGGGGGGCCGTGCCGCGGCGCCATGTTGTGAGCCGGGCCGGCCCCTGGCGGCCCGCCGCCGCAGCTCCCGCCCGGGTACCCCCGGGCACCGCGGCACTGGGGGCTGCTGGTCAACAGCTCATCTGCAGCCTGCAGTGTGTGAAAGGGCAGCCTTTATGCCTGCGGGCGGGTGTACCCTTGGGAAAACACACGCACCACAGCCCACACCACGTTTTTTCTCCTTGGGGAGGCAAAAAGAAGAGTCAGGCTCAGGGTGGTAAATGTAATAACACCCTCATCAAGGTGAGGCGGTAGCAATGACAGTCCCAAAATGCCCGCTGCGGTACCCCAGGGCTCCTCCAGCAATAAGGAGAGGCAGACAGGCGGATAATTCGTGAGGCTTGGAAGCCCCCCTAGAAGGATGGGGTGGTTTTTCGTGCTGTTTACAGACTCCAGCAGCAACGTGGGGCTGGTTAAACACCTATGTGGCCGATGAACATCAGCAAACGCCGCTGGTTTGTGCACTAGCGGAGGGTGCTTGACTGCAGTACAGCGCTCCAAGCAGGTGTGTTCTGGTGGGTCTCAAAAGTTACGTAGCCAGCATGGGTGGAAAGAAACAGCGTGTTCTCGAGTGCAGAAAACAAACGAGCAAAGGGACCGGTGCTGGAAACCTCACACTCGCAGTACCATAGGGTAAGGTTGGGAGTGAATCCTTAACACAACTTGAATGAGTGGAGAATCACAGTAACATCCCCAGACAGTTAGCAGTGAGGCTGAAAAGAACGCACCCATGGGAAGATCCTTCTGCTTAAAGCCTTCCAAATATGTGGGATTTTGTCTGTTCTGTCAAGATAGGCTTTTGAGATTACAGGGGAAGAAACTGCTCATTGCTAAAGCAAAACATGGGACAGCAGCTCAGTGGAAAGCATGAAACTGCTAACGGACCTTGTACTCCTACACCTTCTTTACAAAGTCTGCAGAACAACAAATGAAAAACAATTAGCAGTAAAATACAGCGCTGTATCGGAATGCCAAAGACATATGGAGGTCGCAAAAGGCTATGGCAATGATGAAATGGCCAGTCTCCTTTTCTCTTAAACAAAAACACATTTGACAATCCTACTGAAGTGTCTAAGTCTACTTAAAATTTATTGCATCATTTATAATGGCAAATCTATTTATCTGGAAGGGATTATTTTTTCTATGCATTCCAGAACCTTCTTCAGTATTTTGTTCCCTGGCTTTACAACTCTGCTCCTGATAACAACAGAACGCTCATGAACTAAGCACAATTAAAGAGACCATTAAGATGCATAGGAATATAGCATCTTTAAAGAGAAATATTTATGGTTTTAGAATATCATATTGGCATTCACTAGCATAAAGAACAGAAAAAAAAGTAATTACAAGCACCACAGTGATGAACAAGAAGAAGCAACAATTAGACAGAGATGTAATAATTCAGAGCAAAGCACCTGGAAATTACACTTTAATACTTAATAACTTACTCTTAAATGCATGGTTCTTGTTTCTGGTGATACCCACATTTTTCCATTTGTCTTAAAATCGGGTGTGATTTAATCTTCTAATTTGTTTAAAAAGAGCAACACTTTTTTAAGCTAAATCTCATATTTTTAGATCCAGAACTATGATGAAGCTCCAAAAAAAAAAAAGCCTCCAAATAGTTCTAATGATCTATAATAGAAACCTGGCATCATGATCAGTTCCAGGAGAACTGATGACCTCCTAAGACTTCCAAAGGTGGTTCATCAAATTCCAGTGTCTGTAAGTCAGGGTGCTTCCCCTTCAGCAAAGCCCATCATCCAGCAGGAGGGAAAGTTTTTATGCTTGGACATCATACTGGAGCAGAACTCGCCCTGGAATTTGCACTTTATCTATTGGAGAGATGCAAGACAACTATCAGGTTACCCAAGATTATTAGTGCATAGCCTATTAATATATTTCTCTGACAGAAATGGCCAGGCAAGACAGTCATAAATTCACATTCCTTTGATGAGAAGTGTAAAAGCACTGCATTGTGGTTTTCGCTATGCAGTTAAAATTATGATTAACGTTTAGTTACATAGTCTATATAATGCACTTTGGATTGCAGTGCAGTAAGCAGAGTCATAAAAATGAAGTGTTGGGGAAAGTAAATAAGGAATTTCATATACATCCTAAATGGACAGCTGCTCAATACACTCATCCGACTTCTCACAAACATTTCCAGGTGGATGTTCTGATCGCATAGGCTCAGACAGTCTCAAATATACATCTCTTGGTTCAGAGCAATCTGATGTGTTAACTTTCCAAGTACAATGAAATAGTTCCTGCAGTTGTGGCCTTCAGGAATTGATACAGAGCACTTGCTGCCTCTCTGCATAAGACACAGAAATCTGGTGAGACAATATTTATAAACTTAACAGGAAAAAAAAAAAAAGAGGCCTTTCTATGTTATCAGCTCATACCAAAATCATTTCATCATCATCTTGCTGTTTCTATGTTTGAACTATGACTGCAAATTTATTTTGGTCAAAGTCCACCCAACTCTGGAAAAAGGAATGACGGAGTCTCCATCGGCAGGTCACCCTCTGCCCAACCTTCCTCAGAACAGCCGGATCTGCAGCCCCCGCTTCGGGGCTGCCTGTGCCCCGAGTGCTCTCTCAGGAGAAATTCATCATTTCCCCCTCTGCTGTCTTCTGTGCACCAGCTTTTTACTGAAGGGTTAGCTAAAGTATGCAATGATCCCGTCTCTTGAGAACCTGTTTCTCTCTGCAGAGGAAAGCAGAGGTGACCATGAAATGACCAAGGCTACCATCTAGTGGTGCAACCGTACTTTGATATTCCAGAGGAAACTGTACCGTCAACCAACCTTTTTTTCCCCTGAATATATTGATCCTAAACCCAAGCTTAACATAGAAATTTAATTAGGAAAATTCAGTTACGGCGGAATGGTAATTTTCTTTGGAACTGTTTCCCTAACATATTCACCCAACTCGCTGTGACATTAAGTCTCCATCTTAAAATATTACATCAAATAATTTTCCAGAAAGGATGAAAAACACCACATACATTACACATGCAGCTTGGGGATTTAAGAATTAAACTCGTAGTATATAATTTTTCATTACAGGCTTGAACGTGCTCAGAGGGTTCAGTCCCCTGGATGCATTGCTTCCCAGGACCTGTACAAAAGCATCTATTGCTCCTGTTATTTTGAGTCCTGTCTCATTAGTGCTCCCTGGGCAATCATATCATGAAAGACTAATTCTGCCATGGAGGAACTTCCCTGTGTTATTTATGGAGAAGCAAAGACCATGAGACATCAGTCTCAGGTAAGATTACTCCAGTAGTTTAATCAAGCCAGGAACTACATCAAAGCCTCCTGTTATACTCGTGGAGCCCTCTCCCACCCACTGCAATAGCTATCTCGGCCACGTTACCACTATATTAACGAAGGCTCTAGGGTTACAAGTTCAGTCTGGAGCAATTTGCAGGCCAGCAGTTTGCTGATTTCTTGACATGCCAAGCAAGGCAGAATGATAATTTTGAAGCTTCTTTCTAGCTCTTCAGGAATGCAAAGCCTTGCTTGCATCTAGGAACAGTTGTAAAGTAATAAACGATCTCTTAGACATTTGATTAGATGCGATTCTCTCCTTTCCCTGCCTGCTATACAGCAGTATATTGGGAATTCCAATGGGTGAGGTGAAGGAAAGGTGGGCTGGCCTGGCCTCCAGGCACAAAAACTCCCTGATGACATGATGCGCTTACTGAGCCCACCTGCTCATTCAGACAAGGGGCAGCTCCATTTTTCTTTTTTATCATTACAGGCAAGTTCTGGGGCAGGCAAGCAGGGTAACTGTCTTATCTTGCAAACAATTGCAATATTTGAAATATAAAAACATACCAAGTGACCACTGCAGGAAAACAGTCCATTTTGGACTTTTTTCTAGCTGGAGGGGGCAGGCCAGGGAAATCTGCTGTTTGTAAGAAAAAGCTGCTATTAATGCAGAGTTCCTAAATCCTACAAGAGCCGCTTAAGCACTCTGCTAGAAGGCAGCAGGTGCTTTCAGAGCTGACTTTTCAGCAAACTCTGTTTTTACTGTTTTATGTGGCTCTGGCAGACAAAAATACTTCAAAGTTGCCACAGATCAAGGCTTGTAATTAAAGAAAGATAATAGCTTATACTTGCAAAGCTAAGGTGTAGCTAGATTTTCTTGCCTTGGGTGCTCAAAATGGGAGGTATAGCCTTGCTTTCTGACAGCTACTGGAACATATGATCTCCAGTATTTCTTTACGTCTGAGAAATGGGTATATGAAACAGAGATTTTGGAATGCCACTTGCCTTTGAGGATACAATTTTTCCATATTTTGAGAAGGGAGTTGTTCAAACAGCACAAAATAAAGCACAGCTTAGAAATTTTAGGTCAACACCCCCCCACTGCTGGCAGTGGCTGTCTTTCAGCCCCGGTGCTCTCACACGTTGGAGCTTTCCCTGGAAGTGCTGCAGGGCCGGTTCTGCTTCCCGCTGGGCAGTGCAGCTCCTGGTGAGACAGTCAGGAAACCCATGCCTATGGACAGAATGGCTAGCCCACTCATATGCTATATATACACATTCACATCCACTAATACACACTAATTAAGAGGTGTAAAAAGCTAAGATATAGTTGGAAACACTAGGTTTACTAACAGACGAAGGCCAGCGTTTTGTCTCTGAAACAAGAGAGACAAAAGTCCAGTGTCTAATGGCCTAAATACAGCTAGAAAAGCCCAGGCGGCAAATGTACTCAATGGGAATTTTGCCCTTCATGTATAAACATACACTGGAAAGAGCAGCATGTTTTGTGTTTATATTTGCAGCTGCAGAATGTGATACAGTCCCATTGTTTTCCTGATGCATAGTGTAGCTCCCCTCGCCATCTAAATATTTTTCTCTACTGAGACAGTGATTTGTTTCCATTAAGTACATTCGTAAGCTAAGCACCTCCACTAAAACAAGGGCCAAATGATGGTGTTCTCCATGCCCACATGTGCTTTGGGTAAATGCTTCAAAACAGTGCTTGTTAAACTGATCTTCAGAAAAACAGTTTCTCCATCACCGACAAACACAGTCTGAACATATCTTTGAAGGTGGAGTATTGGAAATGCTCTATTCCTTGAATAGCATGGAAAAATTCCTGGAGCAGAGATGGAAAAACAGCCTCCCTTTCTCGCCGCAGCTGATGCTCTGAGACCACCCGCTGGAGACATGCAGGAGACACTACAGAGTCAGGCTGAGAGTGGCTCAGGGCAAAGAGAAGCCTGGAAGGGGTGATGTTTCCCAACTGAGCTTGTTTCACTGTGTTTTTAATGTTAATTGCTTGCAGTTGAGCCAAGATTAATAACCTTCCACCGGCGACATCCCCAGCAGTGTCGGAGTGGTTGGGCCCCTGTGCTGCTGCGTTCCCCAGCTGGTAAGAGCAGCACATAACCACAACTGCTTTGCATTAGCCATACACTGGGTGGTCACCACGTGTAAAATGCTTTGTGACAGAATTAAAACTTAATCAAGGGTTATGTTCTGCCAGATGCGCTTCTGGAAAGTGGTTATTAATGTGGGGTTAAGTCTCCCATTCTTACATTTTGAAATCAAAGCCTTGTCTTATAAGGACAAGTGAATAGCTACTGCTAATTTGTAATTAACACAGGAACAGGAAACACTTTGGAGATCTCAGTGGCTAAAAAGCACGTACTGAATTCTGCTAGCATGACTAAGGGATCTGTTCAATGCTTCTACACAATATTACAGAGAGGAGAAGCAAGAGCAGCTCAGATCTAGGTCGGTGAGGCTTTATGTCTACCATCATCACACTGAGAAAGAGTCAGAGCTGTTCTGCTCTGAGTCAGTTCTGAGTCACCAGCCTGCCAGAGCTGCACCACCAAACATACATATATATAAAAATATAGTGGCTAGGAACCCTAAGATAGGTCATAGGCCTTAGCAGTGATGAAGAGGAGGTAGTTTGGGGCTCTCAGATGCAGAAAATGTCTTTCCCATGCAGTCCCACACAGCCAGCCCACTTCAGGACAGGATTAGATAGGCAGGTGGGTCTCAGTTTCTGCACTGGCAGCAGCTCTGTGCCAACATCACTCCCTAGGTGAAGCAGGTCTAACAAAAGAACCATGCTTGAACTTCTCACAAAGTGTCTGTGGCTGAAGCTTTACTTCAGGGCATGTCTCTAGTTAAAAACAAAATCTCCACACTTCTCAAAAGTGTGCACACATAGGTGAGGAAGTAAATCCTTTAGTACAAGTTGGTGTAAATACTGTGGTACACGTCCCTGTAGATGTACAGAAGTTCAGGGTAGCTTGTACTACCCGAGATATTTTTGTTATCAAAGTAGAGTTTTCAGAGACTATGCTGAACCGAGCACGCCTTATTTCAGATTTTATATGGGTGGGGTTGAATACGTATGTAAAAATCAGATGGAAACATGTCACCAGAAGACTATTCAGAAGATACAGCAAGAGTACAGGACCACATCAGATGTCTGAAACAAAGCAGGCATCTTTCAGGATTCTGTGACTGAGTTAGCTAAACAGCCTTTTTTTTTTAAAATGATGTGACTTTGTTGTTCACTGATTTCAAGTGTCAACTACTTTAAATTCTGCTAAAGGTCTCAATTTGCTTGAGGAAGTCAGGATGAAGGAATGCATTTTACATCTGAGTTAATCCCCATCACTATTTATCCCCTCTTCTCTTACCACAAAAGAAGACAAACTGATCTCCAGGAGATAGTGTAAGATGGTTTGCGCTGCCGAACTGGAAGAGTGACAACATTTCACAATAAACCCCCTTTGCAGGAGAGTCCTTGTCTACAGGTGCCTCTGTTGTCATGCAAGCAGAAAGAATTCCTTTCTTTGGCAACAGACAAAAACTCTTGCTATTCCCTTCTGGCAGAGCCCTACCTCTCACTTCTTCATCCAACAGCAGGCCAAGACAATTTCTTCATTTGCTCCTCACATTCTCCTGAGAAACATCAAGGCCATGCTAGCATGTAAAGAGACCGCAAGTGACAACAGACTTGGTCCAGAAGTTAGATCCCTCCTCAGTAGCTCCCTAAGGCACATATTCTGTCCTTTCTCTGAAAATGTTTCATTCTTGAGGATGGTGACCACTGATATAAAGAGGCATTTGAGAGGTGGCCTATGCCTTTCCCTCAGCACCCCATACACCTGACGAAGTGCATCTCTACCACCTTGAAAATACTTGTGAGTCACTGTCTTTACATCCTTTCAACTGACTGACACTATTGCTCAGCTCTCTTATTTTTTTCCCCTACTCTTCTCTGGCTTAAGAGTGGATAGTGCTCAGGAGATGATTTGAAGTGGCCTTTTATTGTGTTTCACAGGAAATTCAGCCTACCTAAGGTAAACTCTTCCAGGAGTCCTAGAGGAGAGGCTGTGAATGCTTCCTGGGTGCTCTATGTGGCTAACAAGTATTCAAAAGCAAATCTAAGGATAGAGTTTGTTAATTAAGTTGTGACTGAAGCAACTGAAGACTGCAGGGGAGAAGCAGACTGGGGTCACTCCAGGATGGCCTGGCACAACACAGCACTTGGGAAGAGGCACAGTGTGGTACAAAAGACTGTACTGCAAGGGTCAAGTGCTACTGTTTATGTCTCTCGCAACCAGTAGTTTAATTCACATGGCTCATCTTATTTTCTCTTGTGTCTGTTAATCTGAGGTTAGCATTGACTGAATGAAAATGTAAATAGGGATGTAAATCCTTATCACAGATCATCCAGGTGCTAGATCAAAATTATAATTCATTATTATTAGCTGTTACGTGTATTACACTAAAACATTGCACAAAATTAGGTCCTCTTACTTGAGATGCATATTTTACCTATCTAGATAAAAGCACTAATCACAAGAATGTATAAACTAACAAAACAAAGACAGAGGGAGGAAGGGCTGTTCTCTACTAGACTAGAAAGATGGATTGTTCCTATCTATAGAGGAGAAAGGGTGGCTTGCTAACATCACCAAAGAAAGCATTTGAGGGAAAGAAAACACATGCCAATTGCCTAGGTGCCAATATACATACTATCGCTGTTCCTTTGATAGACACCATCACCACATGGTGGACACAATTTTGCAGAGGAACAAGGTGAAGAATCTTGAGCATCCTGCCAGATGCATCTATATTCAAGAAAACCACAGCCACGTTCTTCAGAACTGAGACCCTCAAGGCAGGCCTTCAAAGATACATTTTAGCACTTTAATGCTTACAGATTTCCAGAAGATCCATTGCATTCTATAGAGCTTGGGTTTTGTGTGCTGGAGGACTTGGCTGTAGCTCAGAGCAGTTGCAGAATCATTGCTGGCAGTCAATACACCCAAAGAGAGTCCTTGGCAGAGCAGCCTCTCTTATCAGCCTGACCCTTTTATCTGCATAGCCTCAGTGTTACCTTTCTCCAGCTGAGCTTCATGACAGGTCAGAGCCAGAGCTCGCATCCTTCAACATGTCTCCACCTCAGCAGTCCTTAGTCATTACATCTAACCAAAACATCCCCTCCTTGTGGAGAAGGGGATAGGAGAACCTAACTTTTCCAACCTTTACATTAAGTAATGAAAGATTTGGGGATTTTCCCCCATTCCCAACTCAGCTCTGAACTGCTTTGAATTTCTTACACTTCCCAGTCTTACCCCTGCTTGACATTTGAGACATGTTAGCCTAGAGCTCTTGGCCCATAGACCTGGAGAACAGCTGCCGACAGCAGTAACTGGACTTACATTGCCCCAAAGCCCAGGGCTGCAGCCACCGAGACTCCTCACAGAAGTATTTAAATTAATGCGGCTGCAATTCAGAAACCAACACAGGCCTCTCTTCCTGCTCAAAGCTTTCGTGGACGCAGGCCCTCTATAAAAGCAGTCATCTGTGCTTGCCCTCTTGATCTCTCTGATCTTCTAATTAAAGGCTGGGGCACTCACACGCAGGAATTACTGCTGTGCTCCAGACAATTTACCAGAAAAGAAGGGGATGTTACTGCCTTACACAGACCCCTGACACCTGCTGTCCCTGCAGTGGCCTTAGATACATTATCACGTTTTATGTTTGGTACCTTGTGACACAGTGTACTGGATCTGGCTGGGATGGAGTTAATTTTCTCCACAGCAGCTGGTATGGGGCTGTGTTTTGGACCTGTGGCCAAAACAGTGCTGATAACGCGGGGATGTTTAGCTGTTGCTGAGCAGTGCTTGCACAGCATCAAGGCCTTCTCTGTTTCTCACGCTGTCCCTTCAGCCAGCAGGCTGGGGGTGCACAAAAAGTTGGAAGGATCACAGCTGGGATAGCTGACCCCAACTGGCCAAGGGGATATCCCAGACCAGATTGTGTCATGCTCAGCAATAAAAGCTGTGGGGGATGGGGTGAGTTTTCCAAGGGCCATAGGTCAGGGACTGGCTAAGCATCAGTTGACTGGTGGTGAATTTTTTTGCATCATTTATTTTTTTTTTCTCCTCCCTCCCCCTTTGCATATTAAATTGTCTTTATCTCAACCCACAGGTTTTCTCGCTATTGTGCTTCTGATTTTCTCTCCCATTGCACTGGGAGTGAACAAGCAGCTGTGTGGAGCTGAGCTTCCTACTTCAGTTAACCCACAACACATAAGACTTTCTCCAGCATCTAATCTGGGAGAAAGGCTTTATTCAATTAATACCTATTTTTTATTTTGGAAAAGCCATGTACATTTGGTGGTATAGCTGGGTAGCAGGGATAGTGGTATAGCAGTGATAGAGAGTATATAATATAACCACTTGGTGGGACCTATATGCAAATGCAGTTGGAGGCAATTCCTTTACACTTGTCCTTTACAATACTGCAGACATAGACATGTTTAGAGACATTAATATGGAAAACGTTAGTGGTGAAAAATAAAGGCAATGTTTTATTAGCTTTCCAGCTACTTGTTGCATAGTAGTTGCTAAATGATGGGAAATTGTCTTACTTCACAACCACGTATCTACCAGACTAAAAGCCTGTTATGCTTTCAGAAAGCCTGTGTAGTCCTTGTGGACAGAAATAAAGTCTGTCCTTGCTATATGCCATAGTGCATACTCAATCATACATTATCATAACATTAATTATGGTGAGCTGCAAGGTAAAAATATGTATCCCTCTGTCATCACCAGGCAGTCAAGGTTGGATTTGTCTATCTAAAAGCCAGTGTCCCCACTGTAAACCTCTACACCTGAACTGTGTCCCATAGGCTCCCTTTATAGTCAAGGGAGAGAAACTAGTATTTCTAGAGCACAATTTGTCTGAGCCCAGAGCTAACATCTCTGGTCCACTGACTCATGCTCTCAAATTTATTCTTCTTGCTGCTGATTATGAAGGCATCCTAAACGTCCCTAGAACAGATGGATGGATACTACCTTAGTTGCACTATGACTTGTCTGGACTAGCCTTTGGCAAAATCAGTCCTAGCAACTCTTCAAGGATGCTGCATTTCTGCATACGTCAATCTTTCTCAAGTACACTACTATGGTATAACTCAACTGGCATAACTGCCCGCAGGCAGGATTTACCCCCAGCCCAGCAGATGTACTTACAGTAAGTAATCACAGTAATCTTAAATACCTTCAGCTCCCTGTAGGGTAAGTGCAAACAGGCAGTAACCAGGAGAATGGTGACATGCAGTGATGGGTTCCTGTGGCTCCTGTGCCTGCGCCACCACGTACCTGCATCCTGCTGCCCTGGGCACCACCAGCCAGCCATGGACACCAATTGTTTGTTGGGGAGGTTGGGAGTAGGGAATTAAGGAGATTTCCAGAAATGGGTTTGGGGTCCTTCTTTTGGGAAGCAAGTCATACTATAATAAAATGAAGAAAGGCACAGGTCTGTGGGTTTTGCTAGGCAGGTGTGGATAGTGTAACTGAAGAAGGGGACTTGCACTGCCTCAGGGCTTCGATTTTCACATAAGAATAGGAAAATTATTTTCTAAAGAACAGTTTACAACCTTAGCTTCCATTTCTGCATTGTCTAAGGCCAGCTTTGTCTCTTACACCACCATGCTTGTCACAACTACTTCTGTTAGGAGATCTTCTGAACTCAGAAATAGCCCTTAATTGTAGGTCTGGTTCTTCCTCACCTTAGCCTTCAACTGAAACTTGGAGAGAAAGTAAATATTATCACTGAGTCCCACAATTAAGAGAAAGAAGTCTGCCAAAAGGTTATATATGCAGCAAAGATTTTTCTGTATGCTCCTTCTAGATTAGACATCAGAGCAAAAGCTTTACTCACAGACAGTGTCATAATACCACAAGTAGTATAATATTTGGACAATGCAGAAAGTTCACAAGTATTTCCAGTCACTTTTTCTGGTGACTTGATTTTATTGCAATAACAGGAATGCATTGGGTTAAATGTGCTAGGTACATCTACCTACACTGAAGAAAGATGGTCCAGAGACTTCCTCTTCTGGATATGACACAGTACTCACTTTTTATGTGACTTTTCCGAGGCAGGCATCTTTATGCAACTGTAGCAGGTTTTTAGCAGGTTTTTTATATTCGCTGTTTATTTAAAATTAATGTAATGGTAGATTGGGCAGATTCCCCTTTAGAAATGATTGTTACTGCCATGGCCCCTGCACAGTGTTTGCAGTCTCACCTGACAGCCCAGACACAGGAGCCATCCCAGCAATGCCTCTGTATCCTGAGCATCTGTGCACGGCCATCGCCCCAAGGCAGGCTGAAGTTAAAACCACCAGTTGCCACTGAGCAATTCAGAAATAGGACTTTTCTTGCCGTTTTTAGCCTTCCCTTTTGTAGGCTGCAAGATGTGTGCTTTGCCATCCTCTCAGAGGAGCTGCATGCAGTCTCTCCTGTAGGGACCATTAGCATCATCTGTACGCATTCAAGTTGCTTTGCTGTACTTGCATCTTACAGTGCATGAAGAGTTGATCACAAAAGGTAAGATAGTCGAAGATACTATATATAGAATAAATATATCGGGGCCATTTTTCAGCTTGCTTATAGGTATCGATGGCTGTTTTCGGCTAAAAAAAAGTGGAAAAAACATAAATAAATAATACTGTAATTCACTGTGAACCTTACCCCCCTCCTCTCTGAAGATCTTTGGTTTTGAACAACGTACTGCTCTTACCTTTACTGAGATAGACTGAGTCACAGGGTGACAGGATACTTCGGATTGGGAGGGCGCTCAGGATGTCTCTAGAAAAACCTCCTGCTTAAAGCATGATCAGCTACGAGATCAGCCCGCGTTGCTCAAGGTTCTATCCTGTCCATGAACATCCCAACTTTGCACATAAAATACAAAAAACTTCTTGCTATCCTGTCCTTTCTTCACAAAGTCTTGTACTGGGTGGAACCAATGGGACATCGTATCTTGAATGTTTTACAGCCATATTTCAAAGATTAAACCATAAGTCTTTTTCCCCAGGCATTCACTGTAAACTGATGAAGGTTGATAAATAGGTCTCAATTTAAATACATAGTGTGTGCAGCCACCTAGTATGAATGGTCCCCCAGTAACTTACAGTGCAGCAGATCTATAGTTAAATTTGTTTGAAAGTAGGCAAGTACTTAGAATTTTTGCCGCACTGGGGTCCAAATCATTCTGCGACAGTGTGGGAAACCAAAGGAAGAAAGCCATCAAAACCAAATAGACTGCAGACAGGCAGCTGACTATTTTGTTCAGTATTTGCATTGTTTTAAAGATAACTGTGCAGCATCTCTCGGCTATTCACAAGGCTCCCATCTGGCTGTTTACCAGTGAAGTCTGAAAGCCTGTTTGGACTCCACGTGATTTCTAGTATTTCAAGTCGGCTGGTTTTGTTCAAAGATGCTCTAGTCCAAAGACATTCTGTTGAGAAACTGTCAGGTCATGAATAAAAGATAAAAAGCCCCATATGTTATAATCAACTTCACTGGGCAGGTTCGGGAACTGGTTCACACTGCACAGATGCAATCCCCAGACAGGAGACTTTTGGGATGGTTTTATAATCATGCTGAAATTTTTAAAATAAGTATCTAATGCTTATGTTGAGTATCAAAACCATCGTATGCTTTATGCAATAAACACAGCGGGGGGGCGAAGGGCAAGGGCCGCTGTCCCCACCCCGGTCCCACTGCTTCTGGCACTTTCTCCACACCGACGTAAGGCGGGCCGGGGTCCCCCCGCTCCCGCGGAGACAGCGGGACTCGGGGCCGGGCAGTGCCCCCGACCCCCGGCAGCCCCGGCCGGGCTCCCCCCGCCCCGCGGCTCTCCCGACACCGACTCCCGCAACCGCCCGCCCTCCCGCGCTGGCACCGGCGCGTCCCCCACCCCCTCGCTTTGGTCGTGCCCTGCTCCTCCCTCTCCCCCCGCCGCGGCGCGGAGTGGCCCAGCCCGCCCCTATATAACAGGTGGGTGGGCGGCTCCGCGCTGCAGCGTCGACGGTTGCGGAGGTTGGTGTGAGGTGTTGCGGTGGACGTTGTCGTGCCTGGGGCGTAGCCTACCTGCTCCCTGCAGCCATGGCCTGGCAGCCTATGGAGATCAACCCCGAGGTGTGTGAGGGGCGGAAGGGCCGTGGGGAGGGGAGGGGGCTGGGGGCCGAGGGATCGGGCCGGGGTTGTGAGGGGGGGATGGGGGCGGGGGCGGGCGGTGCGGCGCCCTCCCTCCCCAGCACTCACGCCTCTTCACCCGTATTGTCTTCCAGATGCTGAACAAAGTGAGTCCCCGCCGCGGGCGGACGCCGCCCTTTCTCCCTCCGTCCCTCGGCATCCCGCCGTGCCGGGGCAGCCCCGGTTGGAGCGGGGCCGCTGCGCGGGGCGCGGCCGCACCTGCGGAGCGGTGCGGAGGCCGCGCCCTCCCCGGGGGGCGCCCCCTCGGGCGGGTGGTGCCGGCGGCGGCCGGCAGGTGGCGCCGCGGCACCGCGCGTTGTGCTGTGTCACTGGGGCGCGGGGGGGGCGGCAGGGGAGGGGGTGTCTCGGCCGTGCCTCCCGGCCCCTGTGACCCGTGCAGGTGCTGTCCCGCCTGGGGGTGGGTCCCGGCTGGCGCTTCGTGGACGTGCTGGGCTTCGAGGAAGAGGCGCTGAGCGCTGTGCCGGCCCCGGCCTGTGCGCTGCTCCTGCTGTTCCCCCTCACGGAGCAGGTAGGCGGTGGGTGGTGTCCCCCGTGGGGTGCTCCTGGACCGCTCTCCTTCACAGGTCTTCAGGGCTGGAGGTGACAGCTGGATGGGTTAGGTTCAGGCACTGAGCCTGTGGCTGCCCCAGTGCTGTATGGGGTTTCTGCTGTCACTCTAGGCAGGCCAACTAGGCCGTGCCTTCCCCAAGCACCCCTGGAGAAAAGAGCAGGCTGTTGTCAGCAGCAATGTCAGTGCCTGCTGGCTGACAGCGGGTAGCGCTGGCTGCTGTCAGGGGTGTGCCTGAGTCATCTATGCAAGCATCAGATGGTTGGGAGTGGGTTTGGCTTTTGTTGGGGCTGTAGGGGGGTGATGGGCGGTATGTGCTGGGTGCTTGGCCCCAGACTCCAAATAGCCTCAACTAAAATGAACTGAGCAACAAAACAAGACCTCTTATTTCAATGCTCCTCTTACACTTGTGTATCAGACTGAGAAAAAAAGACATGAGCAGTCTTGAGTGTGAGGAGTAGCAATTCTGTTACCATGCTGAATCATTGTCTGGAGAGGCCTAAATACTTATGATTAATCCATTTAGTCCAGTTGATCCTAAGGAAGTAGAAGAGGAGATGGACTTTGAAATAAACTATATTTAACAGGTTCTTTAAAGCAAGGATTTCAGCCTTTTAGTAGTGATGGATGTTACTTACACTTGTCTATGCATTATTCTGAGGGGGAGTGGTTCATGAAGGAGAGGAACCTAAAGGTACAAAGGCAAACTGTCGCATAGATGTGCTGAGTAGTTTTGTTAAATGGACCAAGACAATGGAGAAAGAGGATATAAAAGAGCCTATCCATTATATGGTTTCCCACCCCAAGCTATTTCCAGTATACAGAACAGATGTAGAGGCCAAGAACAGTGCCGTTGGTATGACTGAGTCATGCCGGTAGGCCATTAAGACTTGGCCTGTATCCAGTATAAACATACAATGCTTTACTGGACCTATGCCACAAAGATGACTTTCTGGGTAAGCCTTTATCCAGTTTTGGTGTTGATTCTCCTGCACAACTCATTTGTGTAGTAGTTTGCACAATGAAAAGATACCACTGTGGTGAAATGCTTAAAATGGTTACATGTTTACAGCATGAAAACTTCAGGAAACAGCAGACTGAGAAGATAAAGGACCAAGAAATCAGTTCCAAGGTGTATTTCCTGAAGCAGACTGTCAGTAACTCCTGTGGGACGATTGGTCTGATACATGCAGTTGCTAATAATAAAGACAAACTGAAGCTTGGTAAGTATGAATGTTCTGAAGTGCTTGAATTTCCATTTTTTTGTGACAGGAAGATTGAGTGGGTATGGGCTATAGGAGACATGGAAGCCAAGTTAAGGCATGCTGTACTGCTTCAGTTGGTGAGTGGGTCTTTCAGCTCTTGGGGTGGGGAGGGGGGGGCATGTGGTCTCATCTACTGCCTGAATTGCAGGAAGGAATGTACTTTGGCTCTTGTCTGGTAGCTGCAGAGGTGTCATCCCTAGTGAGTGATGCAATAGGAAAAGGGCACAGTAGGGCTTGTCCAAGTCTGTCTGTAATTAGGAAGTATCATGTTCAGAAGTAGCCATTGACATTGGTGTTGATGATGTTAACTGAAGAGATCGAGTTCTTCATGTCACTTATGTCTAATGTGAACAGACTTGCTCAGAGTAGCCTGTAAATAAGTCTAAAATATGTTCTATTTTTGCTGGAAAAGTAGTGTAGGATCATTGGGAATTGGACTAGATGACCTCCAAGGGTCCCAACCCAAACTATTTTATGATTCTATAAGGGTCTGTAAGAAGACTTCTGCAGAGGTAATAGTTTTGATGGTTCTGTTCCTATAGAGAAGGATATAAAACTGGCTTAGGCAACTAGTGGCTGGAAGCTCCTATGAAATAGGTTTACAAGTTCTTGTCAAAAAAGGGTTGTCATTGAGTCTAGGAAGTCCTTTATTCAGAGACTAGAGATTTGTGAAATGTAACTTGCTTTCATTATTCCAAGAGAACTTGAACCCTTTGGGTGGTGTGGGCTTCCTTCTTATACGAAGGAAAATACATATGGAAGGCTAAATGAGACTAGTTTTGCTGTATCCTTCTTGAAAGGATTCTCTGCAGTGCATCTTTCGTGTAAGACTAGAGCTTAGTGGAACTTAGTACTGTGCTACTAATTTATGTTCTGGAAAACAACAAAGTAATCCTAGGATGAGGAAGTGCTGTGTTCATCTGAAGCCAGTGAGACAACTTAATTCCATCTACCCATATTCTTAGTTGATACTTAAGTGTCCTTACAGCTGCCAGCTCTTGAATTTCTTCAAAATGGGGCTGAACACCTCTGCTGAATCTACAAGGGGGGGAGTCAGAAAAGCTAAATCCCATTTGAATGTGAGTTCCGAGAGGAATATCCAGAGTACCCTGCAGTACTTGAACTCTCGTGGTTTGTGTAGATTGTTGTTAGTGGCTTCTGGATAAATAGTTTACTTCAAGTGGTAGTCATAATATGCTTATGCAGGAGATGGTTCCAGGCTGAATGTAGTGACTCACAGTGCAACAAGCACTAGTTACTGTGGGCTGCATCTGAACTGTAACTGATGCTCTACCCATGCTGAATTAATTTTTTATTATCTTGTGTAGATGAGGGATCTGCCCTGAAGAAGTTTCTTGAAGAAACAGCTGATCTGTCTCCTGAAGAGAGGGCTAAACATTTTGCAAATAATAAGGTATATGAACCACACAAACTGCTGACAGTTATTAGTGCTTAAGGATATAGTAACGTGTATCTGCTTTTTCTTAAGGCTATACAAGAAGTCCACAATTCAGTTGCACAAGAAGGACAATGTCGGGTAAGATAATGTGTAAAATCTTGGGAAAAGGGGTTAATAAAGGTGGTGGAACAAGACAATCTTTTGTCTGGCAGATAGCTGTTCAGCTCATGAGGAAAGAAAAATTAGTAACTTGTGGATGAATGCTTGTGCAGAGCTTTCTCAAACATGAATTGAAAATTTGGATTAGGACTCAGTCTGAAAATGACTGTACATTAGGATTTCTGGCACTTGATCTTGTAGAGGTCTTGCAGAGACCTCTTCAGCTGAACTTAAATTTTTAGTCCTTTGCTCTTGCTTTGTTGCTGACATCTCCTCTGTCCATTAGTCACAATTAGGGTTCACAGTACTAGGCTTTTTTCAGTCTAACAAATGTATCTAATGGTCTCTCCTAAGGTTGATGACAACAGTGTGAACTTCCACTTCATCCTGTTTGTCAATGTGGATGGGCATCTGTATGAACTGGGTAAGGTCCTGAGAACTCTGGAGTTGGACTGGGCCTACTTTATACTGTACAGCAGTGGTGGGGGCTCATGCTAGATACTTGGTGCTGGTTAAGCTGTTGATTGAGGCTTTCAAAGCCAATAAATTTATATATTCACTTGAAGATTTTAGTTGAAGATGGGTTGTACTGAAGGCCTAGGTCTCGTGTAAACTATGTCATCTCCTGTAGAGCTGGGAATACTTAGTTGCCTTCTCACTCAAGCTGTCTATTGACAATTTATTCTGACCTCCCAAGTGTCTGTGTGTGTACTTGTTTTCTTGGGCCTGCTATGCTCAGTTCTGCTAATTCAGAAATAATAAGAACACTGAGTGACAGGTGTTTCTTTCACAGATGGGCGTATGCCATTTCCTGTAAACCATGGCACAAGCTCGGATGACTTGCTATTGAAGGTAAGACTTCTCCTTTGCTGTGTTTCCCTGAAAACAAGGCTTATAAAAGGGTGAGAGGCATGCATGCAGTGTATAGTGGCTGTACCTGTTTACTATACAAGTTGGTGCTGCTTGTATCATGCTAACAAGGTAGTATTGTGCCACAGAGCTAGTGATTGGCAGAGTGTATTTATTGACTGGTGCTACAAGACCTTGCAGCTCCTCTCTGGGTCCCACCAAAGTTACGACGACTTGGTCTCTACAAGAAGTGTATTCTGGTAGTCTGAACAGTGCGCTTTTTTTTTTTTCCTTTCAAGGATTCTGCTAAGATCTGCAGGCAATTTACAGAACGTGAAAAAGGCGAAGTTCGTTTTTCTGCTGTGGCTTTGTGCAAGTCTGCCTGAGACACGGAAGAGATGCAAGGAAAGCAGTCTAATAGCACACCAGTAAATGCAGTCTAAACTCCAGTGCTTCAGTACTTGTTAAACACAGCTGTTCTGGTAACTTAAATTGTTTCCACCTTTGGCTATACACAGGAGCAACATCAGCTGAGCTTGTGCTAAAGGATGAGCTCAAGTTTTAATGTGAACGGTTTGGACACATGAGATGTCTTTAGACTTTTTTCACATGTTAAGTAGAAAATGCTTAACAGGGCTTGTTTAATCTGTGTCATGTTAATTGAGCTGTTGGTTGATATTTCCTTGTCCTAAATAAGAATAAAATGTTCTGCTGGAAGAGTAAATGGACTAAAGTGATCACTAACTTTCTCCAAAAGGAGTTGTGTGGCATCCTCTATAAACCTTGTTTTCAAAGTATCCTCAAAGTGTTCCTCTGAGCAAAAAGGTAAGATCAGCCTCAGGTTAGGAGGACAATTGCTTTTTCTCATGTCCCAAATGCCTCTAAGGATGGAGAGGAGCACCACCATCTGTGTAACATGTTTCAGTGCTGCACTACATTTCTGGCAATGCTTTTCCTAATGTCCAGTCTGAAACTCTTAAGCTGCAGTTTTCCACTCTGAATATTGTAGTTAGAGAGGTAAGGTGTGATAAGCAAACACTCAAATGTGAAAGCTGTCTGCCCTTAAATAGAAGCTATTTATATTAATGCTACAAACAACAGAATAGCCACTGAATTGGCTGCTGGTGTTTCCTTGTAGGAGATAGTATTGGAATAGGTGTTTTTCCTGCCTGTGTTTAAAAGAAACCTGCTGGCTAACATTGAACACAGTCCTCAGCTAGACAGTGTGTGCTTATTAACTTGTGATTGCATTAGGAGGGCCTTAAAAGAGCATATGCTACCTATCCATTCCAAAACTACCTTTAAAAATTCAGGTAGTATGTTTTTTTTATAGTAGGATGAAATTTTGAGTTCAAGGGGAAGATACATCTTTCATACATTACATACTCTTTGGCCTCAAGTTTGTGACCTTCAGGGGAAACTACTGTTACCTGAGTCTAGCTGCTGTTTATCTGCAGCTCCTTGCTGATACCCCAGGTAGCTGTAAGAAGCGGTAAAGCACCCATCTTCAACTTAGGCCTTTCTTCCAATGCTTTATGTCCTAGTCTGTTCCTGCCAAACATATTGTATGGTGCTGAGTGGCTCGTGTTCTTAGGTGGTTGCTGGTGCTCTGTGTGTGTTGTGAACTCTTCCTGACCTCCAGGCTTTGATTAAAGCTGTGCATAGTCTGAGGGTGTTTAGTACTGGGCCTTGTTACTGCTCATATAATTACCTAATAGCTGAAGCTATTGGGGGTTGCAACATTTTAATTCAAATTTTGAGGATTAACTAAAGCGCAGTCCTTTAATTCGGAAAATCTCTCTTTCTGTTAGCAGGGAGGAGAAAGCTACTTAATGGAAAGAATGGTCTGTTAGGTGTCACTTGCTTCTTCTCTACAACAGCATCTTATTCTGCCTGTTAGTGGAAGTTGTCGCAGGGTGGAGGGAGGTCTCCTGGGGCATCTCTGCAGCCTCCTGCTCCAGCGCAGGCTCAGCCATGCCTGCGGCTTGGGCTGCTTAGCAACAAAGCCTGCAAGAGAGGAAAAGCATGTGGCATGAACACAGGAGGATGGAAGGAGCAATAAAAATCAGATATGGTAGGAGGAGGGGGCAGGAGAGAGAGCAGAGCCCAGTCAGCTGTGTGCCATACCTGGGGGAGCTGCTGTAATTCTGCAGGGGACCCCTCTTATGCCTTTAAGGCCATGGCTGAGAGTACTTGCCCTAACTGTGCCTGTGTATGGTTGCACAGGCAGGCAATCGATGCTGAAGCAACCTGATAGTGCTTTTGAGATACCACTGTATTTTTTTTTTATACTGATTGTAACAGTCAAATGTTTGTGGGTTTTTTTTAATCTAGCAATAGGAGTGTCTAGTCCCACTGAAGTTATTTTAGTGTTTTGTAGACTTTTTTTTTTCACTCTTTTGCTCAAGCTTCTGGATTAAGAATCTACTGAAAGGCAACATTTGAATAATTTGGCCTCATAGGAAAACAGGGAAAGGGTTGTGACAGACCTTATTTTCTCTTCTTCTGGTCCCAGGTACAGCTTCAAAGGATGGAAGAGAGCAACTAGGGAGTGAATGTTACCCCTCCACTCATGTATTACATAAGAGTGAGGCTGTTCTCTCCCACTAAAATTCCCATAGGGGCTTGGCAAACTGCTTGGCTATGCTTTAAAACAGCAACTCATTTTCCTCTTTTTACCCAGGCTGGGGTTGGAGATCTCAGGAGCTGGAGTAGAGTCGCCTCAGATGAAGGAGGCCTCAAATGAGGGGTGAGGATCTGTGAGGTGAATAGATGGAAACTTTTGCAATATTAACTGTAGCTGTTCTAGATATGTTACTGCATTCAGAAGAAAGGTCACAATACATGGAAGTGTGTATGTGCCCAGTCAAAACCATATAAAATAAGCTGTAATTAGAAAGGATAGAAGATGTTTTAAAAACATATTGGACATGTATAATCTCAAAATAAATGCTTTTAATGCATATATTCCAGCTAGTTCTATTTGCAAGCTTTCAAATATTCATCTTTGCTCATTTTTTCATACTTTAGCCAGAAGTGTTTCAGCCAAGAGGTGTAAATGTCGGTAGGCTTTTTTTGAGAGTGCTATGAATCAAAACACATCCTTTTCATGAGAGGATGCTCTCTGAGAATTTAATATTTTCTGTTGGTCACGTCCTATCTGATGTGAGGCTCATTTTGTTTCTTGTCTCTCCTTGTTTTCTCTTCTTAGGTTTGTGGCATTTTTGTGGGGTTTTGTTTGTCAATTTTGGGGGTTTTGTGTGGTGGGGTTTTTTTACTGGTTTCTTTTTGTTTGGGGTTTTTTCATTTTTTGGTTTTGGGGTTTTTTCGTGGTGGTTGTTGGGGACTGGGGGATGGATACTGTTGGGTTTTGTTTGGTTGGTTTTAATCTTAAATCTGTAGTTCCGTATAGAACTGTTACCTATCCTCGATTTCCTGTTCATCCTCCTTAATACGATGAGCTCTTTTGACCCTCTCTGTTTCTCATCTGAAGCCCTATGTGCCTTTCCTGAATTTTCACTGTGACAATTACTGCGGGGGGCAGGAGCTTGTGAAGCCTGTTCTGTGTTTTATGCCCACTCTTGAAAGAAACCTGTGAATGGCTGTTGCCACTGTTGCTCTTCTGGTGTGTGAGGAGTCTGAGCAAATTATTTATTTCAAATTAATGTTTTCCTGCCATTTTTGTGCAGCCTTCTGGAGGTGGACTTTTGACAGCTTATATATAGAACTATCCTTGGAAATGTTTCAGAAACATTTAAGAATCTCAGGCAGGATTTCAGGCTTATCTGCTTAGATCTGCACATTGCTAATTTAGAACCATATCCAGTGCTGACTGTGCACAATCTGTCATTTCCTTAAGTTTTCTTCTCTGCTGTGTTGAAAGCTGTAGCTAACCTGTTCTGTAGGTGGCAGCATTGGGAAACTTTCAGCAATAAGTCTGATTTAGGAGCCACCGAAGGCAAAACAGATCCAGGCACAATTTTGTCCAGCCACGTATGTAATGTTAAGTCCACAAGTAGTCCTACCACTTTCAGTGGGACCACTCACATTCTTAAGCACACTTCTGATTTCAGAGCCAAATAACCAACCCTTAATTTAGTCAGTTGTTGACTTAAGTGTGATGTAGTGTCCAAAGCCTCTTACACATTTTCATAGCTTATTTGCAGCTGATGCGGCACCATACCACCTCTTTGTCCAGTATATACTGTTGTACAATATATGCAGTACTGTTTCCATGCTAAATAGGATTCTTTTTGGGGGGAGTAAGGAAAGAGTGGGAGTAGCTCTGGCAGCATCCAGCTTTTGATGTACAGACCAGTTTATCCATCTATAAATATTTAACATGGAGAAGTAGTTACTTGAAAAAGGGAATTAGACATACTAGTATCCACTGCCTTTGATGCAAAGGCACCAGGGAGCACTAGGGGCTGGTTCACCAGCCTGTGTGCTGGGCATAGGGAGAAAACAAGACTGATGATAAACCTTGTAGTCACAGGATCTGTTTCCTGGTGCTGCCAGCAGCCAAGAAGAAGCTGATGACAGGAGTGCAGCCCAGTAACTGTGGACCAAATGGGAGTGAATAAGAACTGGGAAAAATGCAGCTAGAAGCTCAGTAACAGCATTAAAATTGCTTTGTGACCAAAGGAATTAAAATATGACTTGTGTTTTGTCATTTTTAAATTCTTGCACAGGGTGATACTAAGTTACAGGGAGTGGTTGAAGTTCCAAATACTACAAACCTGAGGGACCTCAATGGATGAGAGGACAGGGCTAGAAGAAACCTCACAGGGTTCAACATGGTGAGGTGCAGAGCTCGGCACCTGGCTGGAGCCACTGCATGTCTCTTGAAAGGCTGGGAGGCAATGGGCTGAGTTGCAGCCCTGCTCTGCAGGCCCTGGGGGTTATGGTAGGTGCCAAATTGAACATAAGCCCATGTGTTGTGTGCTCTCTTCATGAATCGGGCAAATTGCGTACTATATGGGGAGCACTGAGGCTAGCAGATGGAGGGAAGTTACTATCCATCTCTAGTATGTCCTGCTTCGGGTCCCCCAAGTCCAAGCAGGACATGGAGTGATCTGGAGAGGGTCCAGCAGAAGCCTACTGAGGCAGCCAGGGGCATGGAGAATATGGCCTACAGGGAGAGGCTGGTGGAGCTGGGTGTGTATCGTCTGGCACAGAGGAGACTAAGGGAGGATCTAATTGTAGCCTACAACAGCTTCAAGGGCATTTGCAAAGATGACAAAGCCATTTTTTTCCTTGGTAGTAGGGGATGGTATATCAAAGGGCAGTAACCACAAATTACAGCCTAGAGGGTTCAGTTTGGGACATTTGGAAACTAGAAGAGTACTTCTTCACTGGGAAGGTAGTACAGAACTGGGAAAAGTCATCAGAGAAATGGCGATGTCTCAATCCTTGGAAGTGCGCAAGGGACCAGGGCTTAACAACCAGCTTTTGTTAAACTGCCGTGTTACAGTATAAACAACTGGAACAGCAATCACTGCAGCTCCAGCCTTGGGAATGAGGTGCTGCGTTCCTTGACGAGGGGCTAGTTGTGAGTCTCCTCTCTGTGCCACGCGTGGGGGAGCCGTTCCTGCAAGAAGGGCTGGAGGCTGGTGCTGCTGACTGCTGCTTTTCTGCTCAGGCTGGGGTGGAAGGACAAGAACGGCTGCAGGAACAGCAGCCAGTGCATCTAGGAGGAGGTGCAGGTTTTGCCACTGATGGAAGGGTTGTCTCTTCACAAGGAGTTGGGGAAAGCAAAGGCCAGGGGCAGATCTGAGGCACCTCATCCACAGCCCATGAATCAGAAACAGAAGTATGAGGAGTCCTCCCTGAGGATGTGGATAACATCCCTGAGGGTGACAGGGAGCCCTATTGGGAATGAAATGCAGGAAAAAGAGCAGAGAATGCTTGACAGAGAGAATGGGAAAAGGAGAGAATTCCTGCTTGGTTTTTTTAGAGTCATCTTTCCAGCAGTACCATAAACAACATGAGATGGTTTAATGAAGTTTCCTAACCCCTTAGAGAATTGCTGTGCATCAGAGATGAAATTCTAAATGAAGCCTAGTGCAGAAGTAAGAAGCAACACAGAACTGATTTGAAAATTTCTTATGTACTTTTTGCTTAAATGAGTTTCAGATGTGGTTAGTTGATATTGCAAGGCCTGCAGCAAGATATAAAATGTGAGGAGATCTGTGTGATGTTGGAGGAACAAGACTGGGCAAAGGTAGTCCAGTGGGTTTAGCATTTCAAGCAGACTACTATAAAAAACAAGACAGTCAATTCCGTTGCTTAATAACACTCGATACCATACTGAGAGATATTATTACTTAAAGTACCGTAGCCAGACTGAATTGCATTTTCTTTTCAAGTCTTATACAAGCGCATGTTAACATCTTACCAGAACAGCTTCCACTCTTACTCTATGGAGAGCAGGAGAAATACAATTTTACTGTCCTCACTTTGCAGGCAAGGAACTGAGATGTACATTCAGTGATTTGCCTAAGGTGATGCTTGAAACTGATGGCAGAGTTGGAGTTAAAACTAACTTTATAACTACATGTGAAACTTTTGCAGGCAGAGTTTTATGTTTACACTAGTTTGGCTTTGTGCCTGAGCTAATATACCCTACCTCTTAGCGTGGCATATTAGCTAAAGCTCAGTGTTAGGCTAACCACAACTTGATTGACTTGGAGAAGAGTCAGGTGAACTCATGTCTGTCTGCAAAAGAGGGTCTGTTGAGTCCCCTTCTAACACCTCAAGATGTTTCTCCAGTAGACTTCTATTGCATCATGATTCAAGAAATATTATTTTCTCACTCCTTTCCCCCCTCCCATCCCACAAAAATATTTAGCAACACTGGGAAGCTGAGGAGTGTGCATAAATCTGACCTGCAGATGATTACAGAAAAGAGGCTGGTTGCAGTATTCAGGCTTTCTGACAGACAGAAGAGTCAGGTGGCAAAGTTGAGGTCATGTTCCTGGTGATTTTATGGAATGGTTTGAAGAAGTATTGATGAAGGAACAAGATTTTTCAGAAAATAATATCATTATTTGTCTACCTTGATGCTTTTTCTGACTTTACCAACCGTTCTTTTTCCTTTCACTGAACAATGGACCTGAAGGTCAAGTCATGCCAATGAACAACACATTTGTCAAGGTCATTTTTTACTGAACAAAGCAAGAGAAGGGGTTAGACGCTGGGTAGTTAATTTTTCCCTACTTCAGAAAGCAGCTATTAGAGGTTTCTGATGCAGCCCAATGCTACACACAGAAGCAGACATGATCTCCCTTAACTATGACACACAGTTTAGGACTTGGTTTTCAATTTTCTGTATCCCAACAAGACCCTCTGGCAACAAGTCATAAAGTAACACCCGCTGCATTTTGAGAAATGGTTGGTGCAGGCAGCAGTGACAACAAACTTGCTGTAAAATGTCATGGAAATCGTTTATAAAAGGTGGCAAAATCCTCTGTTTGGTTTGAATCAGTCTGATGCATGCTCATGGCCCTAGATCAGGCTGTGACGGTTTAGGAAAATGTTTCTACAGGCACACAGTTGCTCTTTGGGAAAGTGCAGTGTTGCAGGGCAACAAGAAACTGCTGGTTAAGCAGCTGAGGATCTTGCGCAACGTGTTTTACAGAAGTTGTTTTATTTCTACCACCCTGAATACTGTGGCTGCTGCAGAGATACCTGTCATTCAGATGACTGACTTCAGTGTCTGCTTAGCTGCAGTTTGGATGAGGACAGCTCATGGCTGCCACTCCTGAGGCTTGTCACAGGAGAGAGTCCCAGGGGAGCCTGTGGCCGCTGCCTGTGTTCTCCACAGGGAATATGCTTGCTGTGTTGTGAGCCGAGAACCAACAGACTGAAAAAACGTGGGAAGAAATTAGTTTAAAATCTCTTTGATTTTCAAAACTTGAGATATTGCTCCCACCAGCATCTAACAATGTGCAGGTCTTGTTGGGTTTTTTTTTTATCGTATGGGCTTGGCTGGCACATTTGAAAGCAGAATCTACAAGCGCACCTGGGCCCCTGTGAGTTGCAAACAAAAGGAGAGAAAAAATGCTTCTCGAAAAGTTGAAACATCAGCTTCACTGCAACATTATTTTTGTTACTGACATTCATTTGATAGATGCATGTCAGGAAATGTCATTTTATCATTTTGGCAGTGGAGTCCATTAGATTTGGTGGGGTAGGGAGAAGTTCTCTGCTCAAACACACTAGCTAAATTCAGCTCCTAGGCTGCAACAGAAGAACTTATTTTTGATCACTGTGTACCTGATTTTACAAAGCACCTCAGCTCACAATTAGTCCATGACTTCAACTGAAATCAAGCCTTCCATTCGGCTTGAGCACATGGTTGAACTTATGTGTAGGCTGAAGTGATTTCCTTAGTCAGACACTTGATGGTATTTCCACATCTGCTTAGATTCAGATCCATTTGCTTTCAAGCAGAAGCCCCTCACTTGGTATTTTTCACTCTGGATCGGACAGGGAGTTAGCAAACTGCCAATCCCTTTTACAAAATTATACCAATTCTACTGCATCAAGTGGGACAGCTCTTCTCAGAATGATTAAACTTTTCCAAGATTTCATATCCTCACTCATCAGACTCCATTTACTGCAGGAAATTACAGTTAAGCTGTATGAAGACTTCCCCTGACTAAATCCAATGCTTATAAATTATAACCATGCAGAAAATGTGAATTTCAACAATGTAACTATAGTCTGAAGTGTAAGCGTTCACAAGTTCAACTGCTTTCCAAAATATTTTTTACCACAATAGTAACATGAGTTTGTATAAATAAAGTATAGATTTTTAGCATATTTGCACAATGCAATATAATAGATAATGTTTGTGTGTATTAGAAGCAGGCAGACCTGTGTGGGCTGTCTCTGCCTTCATTCTCAGACAGGAGATTTTTGGACTTTGCAGCAGCAGTGACCACCAACAGAGCAACTTCCCTCTGTTCAGGGTTTTTTCATAAGAATGCTGCTGGAAAGCTTCTTAAGAAATAAGCTCTATAAAGCTTCTTAAGAAATAAGACAATAACAAGTTGGATATGGTTTATCCAGTCCCACATTATTCTTCATGTTTATGGCAAGATCTCAATATTCTTCTTTCAGCACTTCAGCAGTCATGCCAAGGTATACTTCTTGTTATATCTGTATAATAACTTCATACATACAATATGTCCCAATAGGTGAAGAAAAGGCTATTTCCAGAGAAAAGAGCAGAACTAGCAGCAATGAGAGATGGAATTGGTCACACAGTTTATCTTTAGGTTTTCTTGCACTGTCCTGAACAAATCACTGGCTGAATTCATTAATTTTTCTTTTGGACATAATGGATTTAATATCTTATCCACATAGTGCAAAATATGCAGCATACAACATGGATCATCATCATGTCCTGAATTATATAAAATCTGTAAAGCTCAGTAAGAAATCATAAAACCTAAACACAGTCAGTACACCCTGCATGGTACTTCTTTAAAATGCTTGGGATAGAGCTACTGCTCACAAGCATATTGATGTGTAACAGGAAAAGGATTTGTTAGGAACAAAAAGGAGATAGGTTACTACATTGAATTTAGGGAAAGTTTATCATACACTGACTACTATAAGAGGCTAGGTTTTAAATTCTAAGTTTTACATTTCTAGGGTTTAAATTAGGCTCTTAGTGCCTAAACTTGGTGCAGGGAGACTGGTCTTAACTATATTTTGTTGACCTATAATTCTTTATGGATGATTGCAAGCTACCCCTCCAGGTATCCCCCTACAACGCTGACAAAGTCACTTAATAAAATCAACCATGGTGAACGTATGGGATAGGGTGTGTAAACCAGGGAACTCTGCCAGTGGGTGAATGCTTGGCCATGGCAGAGCGAGTGGCCAGTCCCTTGCAGACAGGACTTCACCCCTTGACTCTACACAGAATCGAAAACAGTTAAACCAGGCATGACAGTCAGCATGCCCATTTAGGACCAGCTTTAAAAAGGAAAATAGGTCCACTGTGCACTGGCAAATTCAGCTTAATTGAAAATGTTAGCACCCAGGAGAATTCTGGCCCATGACCTAGATAATACAGAGGCAAACCATTGTGTGACTGCTTCTCTTTAGTAAATGTAGTACCACAGTCAGCAGTCTGCAAAAATACTCATTTTCAAAGCAAGCTTTCAGTGAAGCTTTCAGAATGACTTCTGTTTCAGGAGGGGAACACAGATGCAGGAACTAGAATGGGCTTTCAAAGCCTGCTTGTTTGTTTATTTATACCTGTTCTTATCCGGGGCAAAATAAGTGCTTGTGCATATTTTATTTGCAAATAAGGCAGGAAGAGTGAAATCCATAAAAAAGTAAAAGGGTACACAGCGGTACCTTTAAAAAAATCTGTCCAATGTATATAAGCTGGAGGAAACCTCTACAAATACTAACAGACATACTTTGTAAGCTGCGAAAAGAAAAATATCACCCATGAGGTAGCAAAGTGCACTGAAACTCATCTCATTTCTTGGAGGGAATCGTGGTTGACCTTTCTGCATTGAAAAAGGACGGGACACCCAAAATTATTGCAATAGACTATTGGAAAAGTCTTCCCGAACTACAGCCAGTGCATGTTTATGGTATTCAGATATACAACTTCTGCCCACAGTACAGATGGACAGACCTCTCATTTCATGGTTCCTTTAAAACTACAGCTGATCTGAAAAATGTTCACAGTCTGGAATGGTCTTCTTATATAGAGATGTGCTGTATTCTAACATACAGATTTTGTACTTGAATCAGTAATGAGTTTCACTGGCGTCTGGTGGCTGAGATGTGCTTGGTTTAGTACATCTCTAAGTCTGCTGGTCTGGGAACCCTTTAGGATGAGACACAACAGACAGACAGAAGCAACCCAGGTCTGCATTCCTTCACAGCAGCCACACAGCATGAACTATGCTGGAGTTTAGCTGGCATGCAGTGGTGTGGGGATTATTTTCTGGAATGGTCTTTGTCCTGTTCCCACCATATTTTGAAGGGTGACAGCTTTTCTTGGTTGAGCAAAGAATACCTCTGCCCAAGAGACTCCATGGAGCTCTCATCTCCATGAGAACTAACAAATCTCGTCGTCATGCCCTTATTTTTGTGGTGTGTCATCTTACTCTGTGCTACTTTCTACAGGCTGTTGGGCATTTAGAAAAAAAAAATGTATTCACTTAGATGATGGGCAAAGGAAGGTGTCAGTGGCGAAAGAACTACAAGTCTGTATTTCTGGAATGGGAGCATCTGGACTCTCATCTCAGCTAGTTGGCCTTCTGTGATTTGACAATGATTTTGTTACTTCTATAGAAGTAAGATTCTAAGCATTAGCCCTGCTGGAAGGCAAACGCTAATTCTCCCTGCTCATTCAAAATACGTTCCCCCAACCTAAGATGTCAAATGTTTTTGAAAAGATAACACAGCATTTTCTGTGAAAACAAAATAAATTTTTTAAATAGTTTTCAGTAGTGAAAGACTTCAATCTGTTTCTTTTTAAAAAGTCCATGAATTTTTGTCTTATTTCTTTTGTTTTCATATTCTCAGAGGTGTTTTGCAAGTAGGGTTTTGCCAGTGTTGAGAATGGAAGCAGATTGCTGTAAGCAGGCACAGAAAATTCAGCTGCACAGTGAAGCTTTTTTTTTTTGATCTTATGTGTCCAGAATCAGGATCTAAATGAAGGAAGTTTGGGCAAGAAGATGTTATGAAAGTGACTGGAGTTAACCATTCCTTTCATTTAGCTTAAGAACAGTTAATCCAGTTTCTTCAGGGTCATAAACCAGCTCCTAAAGCTGCTGAAGCTGGTGGCAAAATGCCCCATGATGGTAAATGGTACCACATTAGATCCTGGGTCTTCTTTTACTCACCCCGCCAAAATATACAGACTTATAAGAGGCAGAGGGAGAGTTTCCAAACCAAAGCTATGATTGCATCAAGCAATGAGGATGCTTAGTGATAAACCATGGTGCTGGGGCCAACTGGTGGAAAAAAGCAGGAGGGCTGGGCGGTCAGATGAGGTCACCAGAGCTTTACATTAAACGTCCTGCTCTGCCCCCAGCTTTCTCAAGCAAACTGCATGGCCAAAGCCCCGCTCCCACACACTCTGTCACTTGGGGAAATCTCAGCCTTCAGCTGGGCAGTGCGATCCTCTACAGAACGAATGGGAGGGATGAGGGGCTCCTGGCTGTGGGGCACAGAGACCAGCAAGCTGAGTGGGGCATGGCTTAAACTAGCTGGAGGGAAATACTGAGTTTGGGCACAGGTTTACTCCAAAAAGGGTTAAACACATAGTGATGGCAAGAGGGAGGTGTTTATCCCTGCTTAGTACTCTTGCCATGAATACTCTCCCAATGTTAGGCACCCTTTTGAATGAGAGAAAAAGGAGAGACATGCCAGACAGCCCTGGGCTGCGTCCCTTCTCTGGCTAGCATTTTTCTCCTGCTCTGCAGCCAAAACATGTGCTGAAGCCCTCTACATTTAACTGCTAAGCTATTCGGTGCTTCCCGGTGGTAAATGGCTCTCCCTCTTTCTTCCCGCAGTAGTCCTCTGTGTATAAGCAATGAAATAGTTACTGGAATAGGAACTTGAATTTGACACTTCCACACCAGTTTCTGACTACTCATAATGAAGTCAACATCTCTCCTTGACTTAACATATATCCAATTTCTTTATGCAAACCATAATTCAGAGACCTGCACAACTGCAACAGCCAGCTGGTGGTCCTAAAATATGGAAGCACGAGCTGCAGGTACAATAGGGAGCTGAAGGTAGATCCCTGACCTCCCAGTTGGTGCCTTTGCCACAGGGTGATAACTGGATGTGCACACTGAGCATTGTAAGACTTTGCTCAATTCTGTCTTGTGCAAAGCCTCACTTATGTACCCTTAGCAGCCCACATCCTTGGCAAGGGGAAGGCCAAGTTTAACCATCTCCTGACCTTTAACTGAGACCACAAAGCTGCTCTGTGGTACCAGGAAATGGAGATCCACCAGGAAAAATCAAATTTGACACTGGGACAGTGCTGACAGAAAAGTATGGTCTGAAGGAACTAGGGAGGGAGAAGCTGAACAGGTTTTCTGAAGGGTTTTGATAATGTCTAAAAATTCAGTGCGATGCTCAGAGTTTTCTGTTGGATTTAATGTTTAGTTCCAGCTGATGGTTAAAACAGTGACCTGGTTGTTGAAGATACAAAATAAGGTTTTTGAAGGCAATGAGACACAGGCTGGTGCTGTGCTCCTTCTGTAGATGGCACTGTAACTTACCAAATGCTTTGCTTCCCTGCCCCAAATTTTTCTGATGCTATCAGCATTATGCCATCTCAAAAAAGCACATCGAAGGTAAAAAAGAAAAAATCAAAACAAAATAAAACTTCAAAAACATCAGTAACATTGAGATGAAACTTCAAATCACAAGTGTGATTTCTGGTCTTAAGAGCATTAGAGCATTATACAAGATCCCATCAAAAAGCAGCCTAGTTCAACATCTGCGAATGGCTGATAGCATGACCTTGGGGTAGAATATAAGAGACTAAACATATAGTGCTGTGCCCTTACATGCTGTAGCAGTTTACAGGGAGTGGGAGGGACACCATACAGACAGATGGGGTAACTTTACATTTAATATCACTTGACAGATTTGTCTTCAGTTAATTTCTTCAATTGCTTTTGCACCCATATAAACTTTAAACATCCACAGCAAACCAGATGGTCCTGGTTGAAACATAACTTCTGCCTTTTTTCCAGAGCAAACATAAATCCAAATGTATGGTAAGACATTTGAAGAAATTGATGTGCAAATGATTATCATTATGAGCAAGAGCTAAGTAAAAACAACTGCTTACACATGACAAGTCATAGATAGTTTCCTCTATTATCTTTCTCTTTGCACATAGCTACTTCATGATAAGGAGTCTTGTATCATAACAGTGTCATGTGTAAGTGGCACTGTCAGTATCCTTAGTGCTCATCGGCAGTTTAGCAAACTCTGTAACACCAGGGGCAACACGTCAGTTCATTTAACTCTGTTTATAACCACAAAACATTTCTAAAAATGTCATTGAATGAAAACACCCTGCATAAAAAGACTTGTTAGATCATCAAATTTATGGCAGTATCAACAAATTACTTTGACTCACAGAGTCAAAACCCTTAGTGAAATGCCCACAGACAGCCAACCAGCCTGGGCACAGAGCTCACATTACAGCAAGGTCGCTTTTTAAGTGTTACCGCTGGAGAGCTACCACAGCACCAACGCTGCATCCTTGAAAGCAAAGCAACAAGTAGTTACACGTCCTAGATCCTACACATCCAAAACACTAAGAAAAATGGCCATTCCTTTTTAAACTGTAACAAAAGGTATGTTTGTATGTAACACAACTGTTTCAATCGTGCCCCCCAAATTTTATGTTCTTTCTTCAATAACCTCAAAATGTATACATTAAAGAGTTTTAAAAGCAGCATCAATATTCTGTTTCAAAGCCCAGATGCAACTTGAGTTGCATAAATGATTTTAAGATAAATCGTCATCATATACTTTCCTTTCCGACAGTACTCCTGCTATTGTCACCAAGAACTAGTAACTTGTACATATCTATGAAAAAAATTAATCCCTTTATCTTTTGAAATTTACAGCAGTATTCTTCAAAAGTAAATACACAGATAGTAGAATGTATACAATAACTGAGCCAGATTTATGATTACGGTTATGGAGAAATAGGCCACAGTTTATACCTGATAAGGACAGTGTATTTATTCTGTGGAAAGCAAAAGATTTATTATGTGTTTAAGCATTCATTTCCTTATTTTTGTGCATGTTTTCTGTAAAGGATGTGTTAACTGTGTTACAATCACTTGAGAACTTAAACAGGTTTGGAAAGTCAGTCCTAAGTTTCGCAATCACTCACCATGTTATAAACTAAGGATATCTGTTGATATAAACATCTCCCTTTATACTTCTGAATGGTGTTTTTGTAAGAAAAAAATCAGTCAGAGGATGGTTTTTGTATTACCAGAAGTTTTCAAATGCAGAATGTTCTAATAAAGTCATTTCCATCCAAGCATTGAGGGCCAGAAGTTTAAGAGGCAGATAAGCGGATTCTGGAATTAGGTTCTCCACTCTATAGCCTCCTCTCTGGGACAGGCTGCAGAAACCCTGTCTCTCTCTCTCCCCTCTGGGTTTCACAGCCTTGACCACTGAAAAATACAAATGCAATGAGAAAGTCTATGTGCTCTTGCCAAGTTCATTGCGGGGGGATGCAGCAGATTTAGTGAAAAACCAGCAAAGGTCCATATCCGAGGTACGGAAAAGTGGACTCTCCTTTTTCCCCTTACTCACAGCTCCTTCTCACCTGCCCAAGGGCTGAAGAGTTTCTTGACATCTTACTTTTTTCCCTGTGTTTCTCCTGGAGGCCCCAGCGCTTTCAAGCCCTTGGAAAACAAGAGCCGTGGAGTCTTTGCAGTGAAGCAGCCCTGAGAACTGGCAGGCGTAACGGAGCATATGGACAGCTCTCACACTTCTCCACAGCACAGCACCTCCAGCATGTGTGTGTGCACAGCAGGATGGTTTCCAGCTGGGTTCTCCTACACTGTGAGTGCTGCTGCTGCCCGCAGTGCTTTGTACTCAACTCTTCCACAGTGTTTTGGCAGCTGAAGAAATTAACTGCTGTAGAAAGTGAAAAGGAAGACTGTAGCAACCTGGTGATGCTGGGACATGCCCACAAGTTGCCATAACAAGAGCCTTGAAGAACTATTGTTTCTCTAGATGCCATGAGCCTCCATCTTCCTTGCTGAAGTGCCCCCTCCTCTAGGTTTAGATCATGAACACTTGAGTGCTATATCGACATCAGCTACCTCAAAGTGCAAAGGAGAGAGTTTCGCGTTGCAAGAGCTCCCGCAGCTGATAGCCCAGTCACCCAGCACTGCTGGCAAGTCTTCCACTCTGAAGAACCACTTGCATAAAGTCTCTTACTGAGATGAAGATCCCACAGGTCTTGATTGCCAGCAAGATTTGAGAGTCTGTATTCCTGACAGGCTCATGATTTCCCAGTTTCAGTGAGACATATAAGATGCACAAGGTGCTCCAGAGTTGATCAACCTTCCTGCACAACAATCTTCACTACATTTGGGATGCAAAGTGGTCTATAAAGAGAAAGATTTGCAATGAAGCTTGATTGAAAAATTTGGAAGTAGTGCACAGACACAAATCTGGCACACAGGCTGGTCTAATTCAGCACTGAAAACAGATTAAAGTGTTGCTTTTCAGAGAAACATCATTCTGTAAACCTTCTAAAGTTAATTGAAGGCCCCTTGTCCCTTAGAAAAGCTTGATGCTGAACTGAAGTTTGCCAAGTAATTACTCTAGTGTTCCCTGTGCCGTCTGACCTGAACTTAGAGCTCTGACTTCTACAATGTTTTCTCGATGCTAGCACTCCAGTCTCTTAGAGACATGCCACCATTTTGATCTTTTGCTGATCTACTAGTGTGCTAAGCAAATATGGTGTCACTAGTGCCTTAGGACTGGAACTTTTTAAGGCATGGGTGGGACTTGGTGCTTGATCCCGTTAATTTTGATGAGATTCGAGCATCTAAATCCTTTAAAGTCTTATGAAAATCCCTATCCAGTTTCCTGGGCATGGGTCATCAATAAAGTGAGGGCACATTCATTGAATAGTATATTTCAAGAGGAAACAATGATTAATGAAAAAATGTAGATATACTGCAAAGTTCTGGCTTGGGCCAGCTACAGGTGTGACAGTTCTGCAACCTATGGATTGCCTGTCCTTTCCTCCAGCTAGATCAGGAGCTCTTGTGATAGACAGTCACATCAGCAGCCAAAAAGTGCCAGACAATAAGACAGGTATCGGCAATCATTTAAGTAACATGGATTGTAGACTCCCAGAAAGTATTTTCCATTCTCCTGAATGTTCAGTTGAAGTTTTCTTGACCTTTGGGCTTCTTTTGGAGGCACACAGAAGAGCACTGGGGCCTCTAAACTGGGAAAAACTCCAGACACTTTTGCTGGCCAGACAGAAAGACGTAATTAAAAAAAAAAGTAATAATAAGAGAAACTTATGAAAACAACTTTATAGGGATTTTTTTCCTAATTTTGCTATTTTAAGGGCAGCCCTCGTGAACTTTTTTGGCTATACACTCAATAGCAGCAATTTCTTGGCAATCTCATTAGCTCCACTTTAGTATGGGTGGGCAGCTCGCATATAATAAATAATTTCGCAGTTCAGACAGTAATTCAACAAAGTGTAACATCCTTCCCTTCCCTGACCGTTTGTCAACATGGACTACGGTCCAACAGGCAGACCTATGTCACCACATCCAGTCCTAAAGCAAACTGGAAGAGAGCCAGCTCTGTTCCAACATGTGCTCCATGCTACTTGGGCTTCAGCAAATAAGCCCAGCTTGTTAAGCCAGGGTCAGTGGTACCATAATGGTGGCACTGATTTGGAGTTGTCTCACCTCTGACCAGTTGGGAGCAGAATGAACTTACGTCTGGGTTCAAAAGAGCAGAGTGAAAAGCTTATGTGAACACTTCCAGCCCTTAGAGGTGTGGAAGGCCCTGCTGGACCTCCACTCTTGCAGAATAGGGCCTTCAACCTTCAGAAAAGTTCCCAGGGATTTCTGTTATACCAGCTTTGGTCTTCAAGAGGTCCAGAAGATAGCGGAGGAAGTAATTCTCTAGGACCACTGGAAGGTTAGAGGAATGTCCAACAAATAGTCATAGTACTGCTTGTCTTTTTAATACCTGAATGTCGCACATATATATTAAGAAGTATTTTGTATCTGTGGTCAAACTTAGATTTACATTTTCTGCTATCAGTAGTTCCAGTGAATGAGTTTTAGCTGGGGGGTGTGTGTGTGTAAGTTGTGAAATAATATTGCTATGACATATCAACCTGTTGGTATTTGCCGTTTAGGGAATTATAAGAAAGTTTGCTACCTGGGAAAATGTACACAGCTCTTCCTAACTCGCAGTAATTTATGCAGGGCTGCAAATCATATGCCATCCTTTGAAATGGTGGGTGGAACAAAATGAAGAAAACGTAATAGCCTTCATTTTGAGTTTGGACTGATGGCTGATTTTGGCACCTTGACTCCTATGAATATGTGACCATCAATGTCTCTGATGGTATGACAGACACTGTCTGTCCCAGAAATGGTACCTGTTGCACCAAAGAACCTCCACAGGCTTTGATGAGTGCCTTGTTCTGCAAGGATTGTCAGGTCACAGGAGATCACTGAGCAAGAGAGCCTGCCTTCAGGGAATAAACTCACCTATACCTTACACTACGCTGCTTTCTTCTGCTTCAGGTTGAACACAATCCTGTGCTAAATATTGTCCTTTAGAAATTCAATACATAGGAGAAAAAACCCATCATCTAATATTCCTGTGTTGTGGATCTAAATGATAATGTTGCTAAATAAGATATATTGTTGTCCTACTGCATGAAGTCAGTCCTTTTTTTTTTTTCCCCTTGTTTTCTGCCCCTGCTTCTTCTCTTTTTCCTTTCCATTTTCCACTTTCGCCTGCTCATTTCCTTACCTTCAGTAAATGAACATTCCAGTTCACTGTGAACCAGCTAATACTCCAAACAAATTTGGACAAAACCCAGTGTTAATTCCAGATACAGGTTTTCCCTTTTTATCTGCTTTACGAGGAAAGGTACTAAGAAAGGAAAATGGAAGATATTGTTCACCAGTTCTTTCTGAATGATGCAAGTCACTGCTAAAATTAAAGTCTGAATGTCATGTGGCTTTTCCCAGATTTCTTCAACTTTCATAAACAGCTACCTAGCAAAAAGCTGATATAACATCAGTGAGAGGGTTTTTTGCTGTTCCATTTGCACGTTTAATAAAAACAACATGGTTTGGTGAACTACACGGTTACACCACCACTACACAAAATTTGTTATAAACCAAGAAAGTGAATGCCAGAACTTGGAAATTTACTTTGGAAGCTAGAACTTGGTTTCCAAATCACTTGGTTTCCATATATAATTTTTTATTTTCACCCCATTTGACACCAGTTTGGCAAAAGTTTTTAACTGCCTTCCTTGCATGCTGTCTCACACATGACAGCCCCTCTCTTGCCCCAAATACCACCCACTCCATAGCACTCATTTGAAGCTACGCTTGCTGCAGAGGTTTGCAGACTGCTGGACAACCGGCTCTGACTACTTATCTCTTCAGGTACAGAGCCCAGAGAGACTGAGCTGCACTTACTGAACTCGCAGCTGATGTGAGACCTCCAAGCATGTTCACTGACTTAAAAGAGAACCCTCCTAGGCAATGGCACTAAGAAAGAGGTGTTGAGGAACTCCCTGAGGGTACTAAAACCTCTCTACTATGTAATGCCACTCTTCACCAAGAAAGATTTCAGTAACTCCATGTGTTCAAAAATTTACTCAGGATGGTGAAACAGGGTAAGATGTGTATTGGATGGGTGGCAGGAGGGGAAGATGCTGTGTTTAAATGACCAGAGTGCAAAATCAGCTGAAAGACTATCGCGGATACGTACTGGAAATGGAAATTCCTGCTCTGGACAAGACTGTCTTTGGAAGAACACTCCACTTCCACTTCCACTTCCAGTCTTTAATGAAGTACATTGTAACAAAGTAGCCAAAAAGCAGTCAAACTCAGAAGAAAACTGGAAGGAAAATACTGGTTTGCCCTTTTGTGCTTTTTCCAGCTCAGCAGAGAAGCGAAGTCTGGTTTTGCATTGAAGAACCTGGGCGTCACGTTGTCAGGTACACAAACCCCCCAGCATTGGCTCCCCACTGATGCATGTTTGTTTTAATGTACTAAAAAAGATCCTTGTTAACAGCTGGCGAAAGGTCCATTGTCCTGCCACATCCTTTCCCCGACTTCACCTGTCACGAGTGCAGAGCTGTGCAGCTCTGGGCATACGGAGCAGGCTGGGAGAGCCACGCTTTCCTTCAGAGGCCTCTCACAGTTGCTGTTTTGTGCATGTGGTCATCTTCCTTTTGTAATATGGCATGTATTTTATGGGAGGCCCTAGAAAGCACATGTAGGGACCTCGACCTTGCCGCGCTTGGTGTCGCGGATGAGTCACATTTGGTAGCTTCAAACACAGAATGAAAGGATGCTCCCTGGCCTGACAAGTTCACTGGTCTTGTGCTCAGGTTTATTCTTTCCTTTACCTAGGTACCTCTTTATTTCGGGTTGCTTCACTTCCCTTTCACCACTCCTCCACTTCTTTTTTATGTAATTGCTCTTCAGTCAACCCAATTTATTTCTTTTTAACCTTATGTGAATTGGTATCACCTACCTGTGATATTTCTCCTTTCTCTACCCTTCTTTCTGCTCTCTTTCCCAGTGGTTTTCATGGTTTATATTTGTTGTGCTGTCCCTCCACCTACTGTGTGTGAACAAGAGGAAGGGAGAAGTAACCTGGAACTGGAGAGACAGAGAACGGGGTCGGGAGAAGTTGCAGGACTGATAGATGGGAGACTATGGCAGGCTGGGATGAGGAAAAACAGGTTGCTGGAGAAAAAAAAAAGAATGCTCATTAAAGAGGAGGCTGGATATAGGAATTTCCTATACTAGAGGAAAGGCAGGTCTTGATGAGAACAATATAGAGAAGGAAGGAAGCGGTTGTTTGGGCGAGTGGGAGAATTGACCATGGCTGCAGATGAAAGGAGAAGCGGAGCCAGATTGTGTGCAATCAGCAGAGCCATCGGCCTGGAGGCCTCCAGGAGAAGCAGAATCAAGTGTCAAAGCCACAAAGGAGGGCCAGACAGGGAAAAACCCACACCTAAAAACACAGCAGCACTTGAAACACAGAGATACGGATCAGGGATTTGTTACATAGGGAACAGAGAGGATGGTGAAGACCCCCAAAATTATGCTTTGTAAATGGCATTGAATATTTACAGGCAGTTATGCACATGATCTCTCATTTTGAACTGTCTGCACTCTGATTCATTAGGCTTATAGCTAGCTAAATAGCAACACGCATACTAGTATATCAGATCCTGAATAGTCAACATGTTTTGAAATCTAAAAAATTAATTAAATGCAAAGACGGAAAACCAGGAAAACATCAAGTGGTGCTCAGCTAGCAGGTGAAAATTGGATCTATTAAGTTTCAAAAGTCCATATAAAATTCCAAAATAGAGAAAAAACTGCTCCACAAAAGTACTTCACACTCTCCCAGGGCAGGGTAGAGAAGGGATAATACTGCTTTTCTCCAAGGAAAGAGCAAACTCGGATGGTTCAACCACTCCTGTAATTCCCACAACGACACAGAACATCGATGCCAAGCCTGACAATATGTTGCTGAATGAGCGGTAGCAGAGAGAAAGTGACTGTGATAGAAGACAGCATGGCAGGGATAAACAAACAGGTGCTGTCAGCCAAATGCTGAACACTGCAAATGCACCCCAGCAGATGCCCTGATTAAATAAAATGTGAAGTCACAACATTGGTCTGAATGGTTGAAAAAACCCAACATACTCTCACGATCACAGATTGATTGATTTTCACGACAATTAAAAATAACTACAGCTCTGGTGTTACTTTTCTTTTATCTTGTAAATTTAAAAAAAATAAATTAAAAAACCTCTTGAATGGGAACAGTCTTCCTTTGGGTCATTTTCCAAAACTAGGGTTTTTCTGTCTCTTGCTTCTGAGTGGATATCTTTACCAACCTGCTCTCAAAAACAGTCTGCGTGTCATGGAGACTTGGACTGTATTTGAATGTAGTTTTATCAACGAAGAAAACGCTAAATTTCTGGTGAAGATCTCTTCCACCACCCTCCTCTGCCTTGGCAGAGGCTGCTGTACAAGTTCCTCTTGTCTGCTCACTCAGTCCATCTCTCAGCTCACTCCTTCACACATGGCAAGCTATGAAAGCGCACAACCTGCCTTTGGTAGTCAGTAAAAAAAAATCTCTACATACTCTCCAGCCAGCTTAATATCCGTTGAGAAGGATTGATATCAAGGATGCTTTATGCCAGGGCTGTCCAACTCCCGCTCCATCACCAGGCAGCCACGTTGCTCTTTGGGATGGTGTGAGTCCTGTGACAGCTCAGGGGCTGCCTCTCTGAGCAGCTCTGAAATAATCTGGAGGTTATTCTGAGCTGTGCTGGGTGTACCTACCCCCATTATATACTCTAGAGAACACAGGCATTCCAAGCAGAACTTTAAAAATAAATACCATACATTCTCAAGTTCTCTGTGTGACATTCAGTGGTTTGTTAAAGGGACAAAAAGGACAAGCAAACCAAAGGAATGTATAAAAGTTCCTGAGCGAACAACAAGATCTGCAGCCAGAGCAGTCCACTTGGGGCTCAGCTCTCAGTTTTCTGAAATCTGACCTAGGATTGTGCAACAGCCCCCACTATGACCTTTTTGGTCTGGGGTAAAAAGAAGTTCTGCTCCAAAAACATCGGTCAGGACTGACAGATTGTGGAGGAGATAAGGCGGCAGAAAAACCCTAGTGCCAGCAGGACAACTTCCCTTCTTAACCAGCCCAGGGGCCTTGCTGGTTTAAAGCGCATTTAGAAAGGCTGACAAAGATTATTAAGCCAGGTATAACACAACAGAAGTAGAGGATCCTTGGGTGTTTCACCCATTTGTTCTTTGTGCAATTTTTTTCTGGTAAAAGTAATTTTTTCTAAATGGAGTGTGCTCATGTTACTGGAAGCACGTTGTGCTAGATCTGCTTTGAAGAAAAAGGTTTATTGCTGTGCTAATACAACCAGAAGGCAAGTGAGAGCACAAAGATGCCATCTAGGAGTAGTTATGCAGAGAGCTTTATCTTCAACACCAGAGCTATTCTTTCAGGAGGACACATTATAGCGGCACAAGCTCTTCAGGGTGCAGCTTCCTCCATGCAAGCTGTTCATTGCTGCCGGGGGATAAGATCAGGCCTGCCATGAGACCAATTAGACCTTATTAAACCCCTGCTTCTGCTGTTCAAGAGGCTTAAAGATTTGAGATGTTATGTTGAAGACAAAAAGGAACAGGAGAGTTGCTCTTCCCAACTGAGAAAACTAAATCAGGTAGAACACCAAACCGGTTAATATAATATAAGCTGAGCTCTCACTCTAAAACTGTCTTCCTAAAAGCTTCTATTCCCCCTCCTGTGCACAGCAGCAGATATCCCTCATAACTAGACAACACTCTCTTCCTCTGCTTCTACCTTGTCCTATAACCACCATAATACACATTTTCCCACAATTACTCTACTTGCACACAGGCATGGTCTGCTTTTGGAAAGGGTGAATGCACCTGGAAAAAGAAGTCTGCTCCACCATAGGTTTTCCCCTGTCTAATAAGCACAGATGCAAGTTTGTTGCAGGTGATAAGGGCTACTGTGATGCTACCTTGAGTTTTACTGCAAAGAAAACCAGTGAAGCTAAACTAAGGTACTCGTTTTACAAGATGGGAGTTTTGCAGAGAGCTACAAGAAAAATTATCCTATTTTGTTGCTGTTACAAATTCCATCACTGTGTTTCTGGTAATGTTTCTGGTGAGGAGCAGTGGAGTGACCTCAGGAAAACCTTGCTAAAGTTTGTAAGGTGCTCATTTTCATATTTTGTTTCCTGTACCAGTTGCCAAGGCAGCTGTAACAGGGAAAGGAAAACAGTTGAAAAACCCATGACTGGTGTTCAAGGGGCTTAAAGCAAGCCCTGCAACCTTCTAGGCAGATGGTGGTTTAAAAAAAAAAAAAAAAAAAAGCAAGCTGGGCTGATGCTAGAAGTGTGTTTCCATGGGAACAGGGAAGCAGTGATGCTGCCTCCTACTTGACCAAATGGGAGGAAGGTTCAGGATTAGGATTAGGAAAGAAGTGGCCAGATTCCTGCTGCCATTCAGGGTGTCTTTTACACTCCTAAATACAAGACCGGGCTCTTAAAGGACTGCTCTATCTCTATATCCACATATCTTTTTGTGGGTTTAATCAGTTTTAAAAGATATGTATGGTTGAATGTGTGTGTATGAGAGCGTGTGAAAAAGCACATCGTCTTTAGTGGTACGTGAAAACTGAGTGTATAAATGAGAAACAGATGCCCACCTCTCAGTTTAAGACAAGGTATGTGGTGGTGGTCGTCTCTGTCTTGAACAGATGCTCTGTGTGGTACGGTGCTTACCTCAGCCCATTCCAGTTCTTCTAGTTCTCTGAGAGGTGATTTTGAGATTACCAGACAGCAAAATCACACGTTTGATATTGCATGATAATAAAAAAGAGGTAGGATAATTATTTTAAATTGTTAGTCTTCCACTGCCCTGAGAGAATAAATCTGATTGATGCCTGGTGTTATTTAAATATTAAAAGAACCAGAAAAAAAAATTGTGTTAGTATAAGTATTTCAAAACACTTATTATTTCTCTTTAAATGTTTGAGATTAGATTACAATTCATCTAGTTTTAATCTAGTTGCAGTTCTCGGAAAAATCTCTATAAACTCATTTCCTGGTTTTAGGCCCTTTGTTATTCCAGCAAATTTCAAACAATAAACAAAGGACAAAACAAAAGCTAGAGAACAATAAAGACAAAATCTCAGAATGGAAACAGAGTTAAGTATGTGAGTTTACGTGATATAAATATATTTGAAGAGTTAGAATATTTTCGCTTTGACTAATTTGTAACAACAAACAAGATTCAATATCCTAAGTTTTGAATTGAGGCTAATTCATGTCTAAAATAAGGGAATGTCGGAAAGTAGATTCTACAGTTTGCTTCTCGTCAAAAGTTGCTGACAACTGTGACAAGTTGAAAACATGGCCTGTATGATCCCCTCTCAAAAACTTCACTTATTAGTAGGGGCTGTTGTTCGCATACCTGCATTTCCTACACAAAAATATCTTTCTATGCTTGAACAAATACAACTAAGTAACTTTGGCTCATCTTTCCAGCACTTACAAGTGAAGATTTTCAGGAACTGGCTTTAAAAAGGCCTGATGAAAAACTTTTCCTCCCTATTTCTAGAAACTTCTATACTTAACTTTTGGCTCAAGAGCATCTGTTCAACCTAGGTCTACTCACATGATGCCAGTTAGGCATTCCAGTCTCTGTATGACAGAGTTCGTTTTCCTCCCTTACATAAAGAGAAAAAAAAGGAGTATTTGTTCACAGTGTTTTTTAAGCCCACCTTGATGCCTGCTTTGCTTTTGAAAGAAGAGAAATGCTGTCGGGTACTGTGCTGACCCTCACATCTTTTTGCAAGGCCACGCTCACCCCTTAGCAAGAGGAGATGCCTCCAGAGGTGTCAGAGGCACCTGCCTGTGCTCCGCTCCTGGGGCAGGGGGGTGAGGGTCCGGGCGGGGGGCAAAGCCTTTTCCCGCCGCGGGGGGCTGGAGTCTCCTCAGGTGCTTCGTGCAATAACATTAATTAACGTTAAGGTGTTTAACGCAAGAGCCACAAACAGCAGCTCGCCCCGTACCGGGCGGTTCGATGCCCTCCGGGAGCTGCGGGGTGGGGGGATCGGCTGCCCCCAAACCGGGGGGGACCTTGCCATCATCCCGCCGCTCCCCCTCCCCGGTCGCAGCGCCGCCTGCGATGCGATGCTCGCGGCGGGGAGGCGACAACGCGGGCATTTGCATGGGCTGAAGGCAAAGCGGCTTCGCCCGTCTGCTTTATTTTTAGCTGGCAGCTCGGCGCAGCGCTGCTCCGCTCCGCCGGCGGGGCGGGCGGGGCGGCAGGCGAGGGAGGACCGAGCCGGCAGGGCGGGCGGGCGGACGGGGCACCGGCGGAGAGAGGCTACCGCAGCCGGGCTGCAGAGCGCCGCCGCCCCCGGCCCCCGCCCCGGCGGCTGCGAGGCAGGCAGAGGCAGGCAGAGGCAGGCAGCGGCCTCCGGCGTCCCCCCGCTGCGGCCGCGGCTCACCCCGGGCTGCCGGCTCGCTGCCTGACTGCTCCCCCGCCGCAGCCGCGGCGCGCCGGGGCCCTGCCGATGGCCAGTCCCGGGCTGGAGCTGGGAGAGGTTCAGCCTCCCCCCGAGCCCCCCCAGCCTGAGCTCGCCTTCACCGAGGCTCAGAAGTGGATCGAGGTAAGACCGCGGGATGGCAGGGATGCGGGCGCCTGACCCCCATCAGGGCGACCCGATATCCTTCCCCAAATCGTCGCAGGGGCTGTGGGTATTTTATTCCACGCCGAGCTCCGTCCCGTCACCCTCCGCTTTACTCGCTGCGGTGAAAGCGGCCGTGGCCCGCCGAGCCGCTGCTCAGCACCCGCGCAGTGTGCGCGTCTTTGGATGGACCCCCCCCTCCCCAAACCCCTTCCCCCTCCGCGCATCTCTTCCAAACTTAATCTCTTAATCGCATTTCCCCTCCCCGCCCCCGGGGATGGGATGAACGGGGCGGCTGTAAACAGGAGCCGCGCAGGTGCGCGGAGCCGGCGCGGACGCGTTCCCCAGGCGGGGCTCCCAGCCACGGCATCCCGGGGGCGGCGAGGGCCCCCCGCCCTGCCGCGGAAACCTCCGGCCCTGCGCCCTGCCGGCTCCGCTCGCCCGCGGAGGGTGGCCGCGACCGCGCAGGTAACGCTCCGCAGTGCGCGGAGAAGCGGGGCGGGTCAGCAGTGCTGCGGGGCCGGGGAGGGGGGGGACGCGCAGAGGGGTCTGGGGCAGCGGTGTCCCGCGGGAGAGCTCCCTGGCAGCCCCGCAGCCCCTTCTCCCATCGCTCAGCCGAGCCCAGGAGAGACATTCAGTCTCGCTCTTCAGGAAGGGTAGAAAAATAGATCTGCTTGCTCGTGCCATAAAACGCAAAGATGGGCAGGTGGCGGGTGAAATTTAATAGTTAAATATTTTGGCATGTAACAATAGAGACACTTTAAATAGCTCTTCGTCTGATTGCCGGTACAGAACATGAGTGAAGGTGGTATAAACCCTGATACCAGGGTAACAGCTCCCTTCGGCTGCACGCTTTGAATTTAATCTGCAGCTTTTAGTAAGCCTCAGTGGATTCTGTTTTCTGACAGTGGTTAGGCAAACTCCTGCTAAAATTATTGTGACTTTAACAGTCACTGAAGTCCTGGGAATTTCAGACTGTAATGGTTCACTCCAATATCAGGCGGAAAGGTAATGCTGTGTCAGACTTCAGGGAATTGGCACTGACACAGTAAGCTGGCTGGTGTAGAACCAGAGGCAGAAGAACAATGAGGAACGTGAAAAGAAGGGCTTTTGTGCCAAGGGAAGGTGAGTATGCAGCTTGGAAGAGGAAAAGTAAAGTGCTATAAACACTGGTTGTCTTGGGAAGATGAATATGGTGGTTTCTATATAGCATTCTTTCTGGTAGAGGACCAAGAGAGAGGCACATGATTCTGTCATATGTATGGTACATAAAATACCTTGTGACTCTGAGTTCTGCTGACTGCTAATGAAGCCAAGAACTCAATGGCGAAGCAATTCTCTGCCGGTAACGAAGCTGCCAGCAATCACTCCAGGCGTGATAATAATTAAAAGACTGTAGGTCTTCCTGTATAGGAGCAGAAACTTGTGGGTCAGGTGGAAACTTCCCTCTTGGGCCGTTTATTCCGCAGTTCACCGTGACAGGAGGTCTGGCGCCTGTTCTTGTGTGACCCAGGGCCTGGTGAGCAGAGCATTCCTTGTGCCCTCCACGTGGGGCCGAGAGGTCCATGTGCACGAAAGAAGCTGTCTAGAATTTCTTGTGTTTCCTCCTTCGCATTTAAAATCTCCTTGATGCATGGATAACAAAGCTGTAATGTGTGTGTCATGACACTGTTACTATTGCCAATGTCCTTTTGCCTGAGGGAGCATGTCCTGAGCCTGCAGCATCGCCATGGCTGTGGTGCAAGAGGGAAGCATCTGCCTTTCCAGGGATGCCCAGAGTGGATGCTCCTACTAAGAGAAAGAAGGAGGAAGCTGACAGTGAAGCAAATGTGGCTTTATTTGCCTAACATGTTGTATTTCCTTTTAAGCCCAGCTTGGCTTAAGCTCTGGAGGATGAGGGTTATTATCTCTTCCAAAAGTCTGCTCAGCATTCACCATTCTAAATCTGGATAATTTGGACTGAGTGAATTATGTGGAATTTGACACATTGGTCTGAAGTTATTGAAAAGCAATATCAATCTTAAAAAGAAATAAAATTTTAAAATCGAGGAATGTTATTGGTACCAACATTCAGTGTGTCAAACTCTGTTGGTTTGGGTGAAAACCAGAAATGGGGGTCATGCTGTGTCTGGCTACTAGACCCATCTGCTTCAGCTGTCTCTGTAATTGTCTTTTACCAATTTGTTCTTTTGCCTAGAGACATCAGCAAATATCCAGTGTGATGTGTCTTCCAGCTCGCTTCTGACCATTTAAAATGTTGTCTCTCAAACAAAAATAAAAGAAACCATTATGGTTGCAAACAGGGTTGGTGGACCTCCCTCGTATGGAGACAACAGGCTCGTGAGCAGTGTGAGACGGCTTAAAACCCGTCTTAGACTGTAAAATAGTGCCATGCAAGGAAAGCAAAGCAGAAATGGACAGATTGAAAACTCTGAGCTTGCTGTGTATTTTTATTTGTAATGATTAAGTTGTGTGACTTGCTAGTTGGATTCTCATCTGGTTTAAATCCTCATGTGAGCACTGCCACCACTGTGTAGCGCTGACAGAAATCCACCCTGTGGTCTGCAGTGCATTTCTCCTCTGGTGGGGCTAGAAAGGGGGGCTGACCTCTTTTTACAGCTGGGGAGCCGAGACATGAAGTGTTGAATATCCAGATCTGCAAGGATTGATGAACTTCCCTTCCTCTGGTCGAGATGTCTTGGGGGTCTTGCCTTTATTCCTTGGGTCTGTGACCTTTCACCAGAGCAGATCTCCTGGGTGCCAGAAGTCGTCTTTTTCCTTTGCCAGCATTACTTTACTCTGAACACTGCAGGATAGGGGAGTCCAAGTTGCACTGAAGTTTGGGTGGATCCTCATAATGATCCTCTTGTCTCTGAATGAGTAGCACTAAGGTGTCCCCCGAGTGGGGAGAAGGGCCAGAGCTCTGACACTGACTGTGAAGACTGCTTATATATTTAACAGTTTGTGTTTTGTAAGAGAGTATTTTGAGTGGTCGTAGATTGGGTGACATCTGTCTGTTGCAGAAAGTGGGATTTTGGAATTCTGTGGACTTTCTGCTTTGATCATGAGTCACTTGTGGTAGGAAACTGGAGTTCAGCCTTGCGGGCGTATTTAATTTTGCATAACTATCAACTGTGCATCCCTCTGTGTAACAGTAAACCAGTCCTATTATTTTAGTTTAGCTTGGTGTGTGCTACTTAAGTGAAGAATGCCCTCTTAATGATAAAAGGAACCATATTAGTAACACTCAGAGGAATTAAAATAAAGGCATCAAATGAAAAACCCTGTGAGAGAGCTATATCAATCTGCATTATTAAAGGTGGGATATCTCATTTCAATTAATGCTTCTCAGTTTCACTGAAAGAATATATCAGCCTTGTAAAGCCTAGTGGGTTCCTACAGCAAAATAACAAATCTAATTTAATCTAATGGCCTGTAATTTTGAAATGTCAAGGTTCCCTGTATGTGTGTTTAAACTAGAGTAACTGATGGTTGAAAGAACATCTGTATAAACACAGTTATTCTTGCTGTAAAGATTCATAAGAGAGTGATATAGTAATAAAGTCACATTTAATACCAGTGTAGCTCCTAAGGGTATTGTTATCTCCTCATCGCACCTCCTAGCCTTGTCTCATTAATATGCCTTCTGCTCATTGTTGGGACTTGGTTCAATTAGGGATGGCTTTTCCATAGACTTGTATTCTTTAGAAACTTTGCCAGCTCATAAGAATGCTTCCTTTATAGTTGTACGGTAATAATAAACAAGTCATGTTTTTCTGTCCCCTATTGCCAGTGCTTGACTTTGCCATTCCTTCTAGATGTGCATAGGCTAAAACCCATACACTTCTAATAAGTCTACTACTTTTCTACTATATATATATATATTCCCCTTGAGAATTCTTTTGTTAAGGAGAAATTTGCCAGCCAGATGGATTTGTTGGGTATGTAGGGGTTATTTTCTTTTTTCCTTCTAACAAAACACCTGTGTTAAATTTATGTATTGAAGGTGGCAGTTTTAAGTTGGTAAGAGTGGCGCCGCTTCTAGGAGAAGCAGCGAGGCCTGGTGTATTCCTCAGAGCTTCTGAATGTGCCACATCCTACAGCAGAACAGACACACCACTTCTGCACCACTGTCCCTCTGAAAGAGCATGAGGGGCATAAAACCAGGGAAGTGACTCAGGCAAATAAACTTTATGTGACTGTCTTGTGTCAGGAGTCTGGAAACAAGGTTTCTTTAGGGTGACTCTCTTTTGTGTGGATGAAGTGCGAGAGACCTGAGGCTTACAGCTCCCACAGCAAAAACATAACTTTGAAGGAGGTGGATATAGTTCACTGACAAAGTCTTTTCTGATTGGTGAAAGGACTACATTGGAATATCTGCTATAGGAGCCTGGAACTTGAAGAATATATAAATTTGTTTATATGACCTTCAAAATGTGGTATGACATCAGAGATAAAGCTATTTTGATGGAAAGTATTGGGTAAGCTAACTAATTTGCTGAGTATACAAGCAACCTGTGTCCCACAGGAGTGTTTCTATTTCCAAATATGTGTAGACATCTACTCTCCCTTTGCTGTGAAGCTGACTTTAAGATCCTTGAATAGAAAGTCTAGTTCCAAGCTGATACAGTTCCTAGAATGGTGCTACCCATAGCCAGACTGGGAGCTTTGGGTGCCACTGCAGTCTTGCTGTTATTTGGATAGGAATGGATCAAATCCAACAAATATTTTCTTCAGCAAGCAGTTCCAGGGAAGTTGGTCTGACTGCCTTATAAAAGTATTTGAATACAACCATTTAAGTGTAGAATGATGCACTAAGCTTTAATACTACATGGTTTTATTAATCAAATATTGTAGGGAAGCTGTTGAATCAGTCTCCAAGAAGTGCCTGCAGTTCAAATTTCTCAGTGTTTACCCTTTCTTTTTTTTTTTCCTTTGTTTCTTCTGCTGGAAGAGCGTCTTACCTATATGCTTTACGTAATGTATTGGGAATGAATTTATGAAAGTGAACAAGTGTATTCTCAGACTAGAAGAAACCTATGCCTGATTTATGGACAAGCTGAAGTTAGGCCAGATGAATCATTCCCACAGTGTCTATAAGGCAACTGTGAAGAGTCAAAAGGTATGTGGCTGACTTCTGGTCCTGAATGGACAAGAATACAGAATGACTTTACTGTAATGACTGGACTTGGAGAGGAGTCCTTCATTACTATCTCTACATCTCCTCCTGGGCAGTGTTTAGGGACTGCAGACAGGGCAGATGGGATGCTCTTCATTCTGGCTGAGTTAGTCATTCAGTGGAATGACAACTAAATTGATTTAAAGGGGATAGAAGAACCCACCCAAACTCTCTGACCCTGTCAGATTACCACCTTCTAGAAATTTTTCCTCTCTCAGTTGCCTGGCAGCTGACCTCCTGTCCTGTATACATGGACCCAATTCCCTTGTGAGATCTGTTTAAGCCATGCTACAAGTAGCTCTTGGCATGGGAGTGAGAGTAGTCAGAACAACAATACTATTGATAAAGGGATAAATGCAGGACTGAGCTGTTAATTGTCTTAAAATGGAATTAATTTCTCCTTTCAATACTACAATTTTAAAATAGGTAAAAGATCTGCCCTTAAACACCAGAGTCTGGAATGACATTATGCAACTGGTGGTGAAGATTGGTTAACACAGCTATGTAACGTCATTGCACTTGTTCTGCTAGAGTTAACTACTTTTTTCTTTTTTTTTTTTTCCTTTCTTTTGTTTTAGGGCAAGTATTGGTCCTCTAGAATGGAAGGTGAAATCTTTCCCAAGTAAATAGGGAGGGTAAATAGCAGCTTGATACAACAGAATTGTTTTCTAGCTCCTAAAATATATTGGCCAATGTAGGAAGTGTTGTTTCACCACAGTTGTAGAAACTGCCTTATCTTTATTTTGGGCAATCTACCAGTCTGGAAGCTTTTCATCCATGGATGACTACTTCTGTGCGTTGGTTCTCTGCAAACATCCCAACAAGAACAGTTTTGGAACAACGTTACAGAAAAGCAAGATTTATAGGGGTGAAAGTGTAATTTTAAAAAGGGCAACTGCATAGTGGGAAGGTATGAACATTTTGGCATTCAGACCATACAGATCTAAGCTTTCCCTCTTTCTCCTTCCCATATATCATTTAAAGAAGACAGTACTGTCTTCCTTGACCCACTCAGTCCCTTAGATCACAATGACTAACAACAGCTACTATGGCACCAAACAACATAACATCAAAATTGATAGCTGAAACTTCTCCCAGCTATGTTAATTGCTGTCTCAAGTGAAAGGGCTGCAGTGCATGTTTTCCAGACAGCCTTGTAAGAATGTAAAGAACTATAACACACCCCAACTTAAAATGAAAATAGCCCCCTGCCTGTTACTGCCGTTTATTTTTAAACAGAATAAATGTACTCCCTATACCTGGGACAGGGTGGGGAGTGACTGCTGGGGCAGCAGCTAAGCTGGAAAGGGTCTGGGGGACAACAGGCTCAACACGAGTCTGCCATGTCCTGGCAGCAGGAAGGGTTAGCCCTTTGTGGTTGTTATGGAGCCCAGTAGATTGACAGAAGTGGTTGTTTGTTTCTGCCTGGCACTTGCTAGGTCACGCCTGAAATTCTGCGTCCAGTTTTGGGGCCCAAAGTGCGGGAAGGACATCGGTAAGCTGGAGGGGGCTGAGCAGAGCGTCCCCATGCTGGTTGGGGCCAGAGGACTTGCCCTGAGAGAGAGGGTGATGGAGCTTGGCTTCTTTGGGAGAGGTGGCTTTGTGGGGATGTAGCAGCAGCCCCCCAGTATCTGTGGACAGGTTTCTGAGAAGACAGAGCCAGGCACTTCACAGAGGTATGTGGCAGGAAAATGAGATGCTTGTCATTAGTGCATTGGTGTGGGTTGCCCAGAGAGGCTGGGAGACCACCATCCCTGGAAGTTTTCACGCCTGACTGGGCAAAGTTGGAAAAAGCCTGGTCAGACCTGAGATCTTCCCTTGCATGGAGCAGGAGGTTGGGCTCTCCAAGGTCCCTACCAACCTGAATTATTCTGTGTACCCATTCTTGACAATGGGTGAGTGGACATCACTTAATTTTATTTTTAATGCTATTTTATTGGTTGCTTATGTTATTGTAGTGGTTAAGAGCCTGTTTACATGAACAAGATCCTTCTCTATCCAAGAGCAGGCATTTCCAGGATACACTACTGAGTTTCCTTTGCAGAAACTCTTCAAGGCAGTGTAAAGTGTGTTTGGCTTCCAATCTAAATATTTTTGATAAACCTATTTTATTTTAGAAAACTGTAAACATGACTGATTTCCTTGGCTTGGTGAGATTCTTTTTTTGTTATTTAATTCATTGTGCACTGCTATAGTTGACCAATAAGGACTTGAAATTATTTCCTTTGCTTTTCAGATCTTGAGAAGATGTACAGGCTTAATTCTTGAGAATTTAGATGCTAAATACTTAAAAAGTTTTTTGTTTGTGGTGTTAGTTGATTATAAAAACCCTCTACCTTGATAGTCACTCTGCTCAGTTCTAGTATAATGTGCTACTGTTAACTATTTTTTTAAAATGTATGCCTGTATATATAATTATTATTGCTAGTAATCCTTAACTTAGCAGATTGGCTAACTTAACAATAGAGTTAATAATAGGACTTGCACCTGATGTTAAAATTAGTGACTTCTTGGTTGGTGAAAGAAAGGAGAAAATCTGCTTCAGTTGCCCATTTGAAGACAAAACCTATTTTGAGGTCTCATGCCTAGTATTAAAGACAGCTTGATTTTGAAATCAACTTTGACAAGCTAAGATTTTGAAAAATAATGCTGCTGCGGCTTCTTGGCTGTGGCATCATTGTCAGCGATTCACAGAGCATTTCACAGGCTAAGGAGCAGCATGCTGGAGACAGGAGAGTCATTTTTTTAATTCTACTTTGTATGCCTGAATAAGTAAGGTAAGAGGGAAATGCTCTTCATTAATCTCTCTTTCACAGAGTTTCCTCTATGATCCTGGTTCGTGCTGGAAATAAGACAGGGATTTTTGCACTATGTGATCTCACAGTGATCTTCAGAAACAGCATGAAAGAAAAAATTCTTTGATGTCTTTTCCCTGTGCTATTTCAATCTCTAAAATCTCCCTACCTCCCTCTGACCTTTCCATGGGCTTCAGAAGAATACCAGCCCTCCGGTTAGCAACAAGCTGTAGAGAAAGTGGACGCACAGTATCCTTTAAAAGATAAATTAGGCTGATATCCACCTTCTGCTCCTCAGATCATACATTACTGTGATTCAGGTTTTTCTCAACAACAGTGAGGAGCTTAAATCTTTGAAAAGATTAATACAAAAGAATTCTCCAGATTTATTTTAGTTCTGATAAATTCAGCAAAAGTTCAGGTCAAGGGCTTTAATATACGGTATTGATAATGGCTGATAGCACTGATGCAGCCCATGCTGCATCATGTGAGGTCCCTTACACAGGACTGGACTCTTGGAAGGAGGAGTTGTGAACTGAAAATGAAGAAAGGTGTGTCTTCCAGTATTGGAACTTTCCATTTCCAGAGTGGCAGAAAAAAGCTCCAAGTAACCTTTCCACTAAAACCAGAAGGCCAAGAAACTCAGACGAATTTGTACTTGAGGAGCAGGCCGCAGACTGGCACAAATAGTTGTAACCTTTGCTCTGACTTGAGAAGCAAAGTCCTACTTTTGCATAAGCAGAGGCTGATGCTCATAAATAACTGATTTCCAGTGGGAGAATGGTTGCATGGGGACAGGGGACAGAGGACTGAGGTTAAAATCTCTTTGTGGTGCTTTGCAAGCACTGCTGTCCATGAAAGGCACAGGGTTACTTTATGCTGTTGTATCACAGCAGAAGATTGTGGCTCTGGTGGAGTTTAGAGGTCTTGTTACAATATCTTAAAACAAATGTAACCCCCAAATCCCAAACTATCACTTTAGTCTTCAATTACCTGTAAGTATTCTTGTGAATTATGGAACTGATAATGACTTAATGTCTTGAATATCAGTGGTGGATGTTTTATACCTGAGTATTGCACACTCCCTTCTAGTTGCCCCCAAAAGAGCTCTGAAAATCCTTCATCCAAATGTCTGCTTTACAAACCTAGAAAATTCTTAAATAAGAGATTTTTCTTCATTATGCTGTCAGAGAAAGGAAGCTTCAATGTCTGAGGAAAAGCATTGAAGTCTTCTCCCTCCACCTGTTTTGGTGTTTTTTGTTTTTTGTGTGTGTGTGTTTTGTTTGTTTGTTTGTGGGGTTTTTTTGTTTTGGTTTGGTTTTTTTGTGTGTGTGTGTATGTGTGTGTGTTTAATTCCTTCTTTTCAGTATTATTAACTGCTTGCACGCCAACAATGGTGTGTTAGCTGAAGTCTGCTATTTGGCAGTGAGCATTTTCTGACTGGGTTTGGGGAAGCGGAGGGAGGAATGAGGAGAGGCAGAAGTGACTGTCTCGTCCCTGTCAGACCAGAAGTGCCCAGTGTGCTAGGCTGTTAAGCGCTGAATCCCTTGGCTTTGTTTCTGTGTGACTGTTGTGATTCATTTCAGTGGGCTAACTCACTTACATGGTTGCAACGAAAACAACTCTGGAAATTTTCTTTCAATCCAGAAGCATAACTGCAAATATGTAGTCTAAACAGAAAAAAAATGAAACTAACTATCTAAGTGCTTTTTCTGTTTATCATTTTCCTGTTTCTGATGAGTTGTTTTTTCAAGTTGTGGTTTAGAAAGCGGAAAGTCATGATTTGGGAGCATGCGTTTGCAGTGTCTGTCTTCTGCCAGTGTTCGGATCAGTTAAAGATAGCCAAGAAAATAAACTGTTTTCCAGAAAAAAATTATGCTGGCAAGAAAGAGGAGGTGTCAGAATCAGTCAGTCATAAAGGTGACTCTTGCCTGAGTTGAAAGAAATTATATAAAAGCTTAGCCTAACATCCTACCCCTCCCAAAACCAATTTTTGTTTCGACAAGGGGGCCTTAAGTTTTGGAATAACATGAAAAAACTCATAAATCAACAAAGTTCAAGCGACTCAAATGATCTTTTATTAGAAACAGCTTGCCTCTTCTAAAGAGAAGCAAAAGCACCCTCTCAACATTTTAATTATGAACAGGCAGATCTTCAGTCTTGCTGGGGCCTTATTTTCTCCTTCCCTCAGACCAGTGCCGCTCTGCCTGTGTCGCTGCAGCGCCGAGGGTGCTGGGCTGATGGGTGATTTCTGCCGTGGTGGGGGCTTCTGCCTTTGGGTAGGACGGGCTGTAGGCGATGCTGCACCCTTCTCTCAGGATGGCCCAGGCACAGGGCCACTTCTGAACACGGCGGTGGAAGCCCTTGCGTTGTGGTTCCTGGCATCCAGAGCCTCTTAGATTGGCACAGCACAGCTGAGGGTTCAGATACTCCCTGTGAGGAGATAAGTGTAAAGGGAGCAGGGTGTTAAAAATAAAGCTGCGAAGTAATTTCACCTCCCTCACTTATCTTTCGATGATTATTTTCTCCTGGGAAGCAGCCCCCAGTTAGATTTGCAGAGGTTCACTTGCTATGGGTGCTCTTCAAAGGCAAACTTCAAGCTGGGTTTATTCCGGCCTCGCATAAGAAGGATGCACCGCAGTCAGTGCTAGAGTCTTCTCAGAGTAACCTAAACAAAAAGATCCATACTTTCATATAAAAATGCATCTCAGTAATGAATGCTTTGCTACTTCATTCCATTCCCTCATTTTGCTTCTTGGGAGTAGCTTCAGGGGAGAAAGTAAGCAAAGCTGTTTTAGATAGCTGTGGGATAACTTAATGAAAATTCACAGGGGCAGCTCTGAGGTGACATTCCAGTAAGATTTAATAGAAAACTTGTCTACCAGTGCTTTTGGGTTCTTATCCATTAATTTCCGTTCATTGTAGTTTGCTAGTGTCTCTGATGTAGCACTGCTGAATAATAGTTTTAATTCTTTACTTTTTATTTTCGGATTTCAACCAAGACTCTTGAGTGCACATAAGCAGATCTGGTATTTGTGGTTTTTCTGCCCCCCTCAATATTTGTTAGTTTTTTAGTGCAGTGCCTAATTCTCCAGTGCCATACTGGGTTTTCTTTTTCATTTTAGAATTGTGTGGAGAAAACTGGCATTTCAGCTTCCCACATGAAGGGCTTTGGAATCAATAGATCAAAGCCAGAGCAGACTTCTTGGAAGTGGTGCAATCTCAAACTGTGTTGAAAGCTTTTGTTTTCTGCTTTTTTTCCTGTCTCTTGGTGTCTCCTAAGAGAAGGAAAGAGCATAAGTGGGATCTCTGTGTAGGGAAAAAGGAGTATCCCGTCACTGTGGGTACAGGGCTACGTGGCCAGGAGGACGAGCTGACTTCCAGAAGTAGCAGCGGTGGCAGCCTTTGTACAGGATGGGGAGCTCCAATATGAAGCATCAAAGTGATGGGTTCCTGCAGCTTGATCTGGGCTCCAGTACTCCCAGGAAATACGTGCTGGTGGAAAAAGTGCTGGGGAAGAAGGGGCTGTCAGTGTTAACTATGGGCAGTGAACACTTCCAATGCATGCAACCTCAACCAGGTTGAGGTTTGGTGAGTTTTTTTTCAGGACTGAGAGGGAGAAGGTAGTTATGTCATACACCAAAACATATGGAGAGAGCAAAACATAAACTCCTATTTTTGTGTCTGGTTGGGAGGAAGAGTGCTTTAGGCTTAAAACTACAACTATGTGCAAGGTGTAAGTGGTTGGTGAGGCAAATGTGATAGAGTCAACAAAGTTGAGATGCCTACACATATCAAAACTCTTGCTGGTACCCTGTGTTTACTTTGAGGAGACAATTTCATTTCTTCAACAAAAAGCAAGTTAGAAAAATGGCTCTTCTATAATGCAGAATGCTTCTGTCAAGGGTAAAAGGTCACTCCAAGTGTGTACAGTTGTGTCCTGTGTTGTCCAGAGGTGTAGCATGGCAGATTTCCTTAGGAAATGGCATGAGACAAAAGGAGCTGCCGTCTGACAATGCCTCCACAACCAGTTGCGTTTATGGATTGCCATGGAAGTGTCTTAAAAACAATTGAGCTCCAAGCAGTATTTGTTGGCCTGTGAACTTTTTCTGCTCCTCAGAGCTGTGATTTCTTCCTGCCAGAAGTCTAATGAGGCTCCTGGAGGGAAGAAGCACATTTGGGAATTTCTGGAGTGTGGTAACTATAGCTGTTTCAGTCCCAGTGCAGTGGCAGATTATTTGGACTAATACAACTAGGAGAGCTGCAACTTCATTCTTGCTACTAAATCAGGATGCCTCTTTCTTGCTCATCAACAACCCATCTGATTTCAAATCTGACTCTTGATTGACTAGAGGGTTCTGGGCCATTTAGCTTGCTGTTTGTGTGGGCAAGGTTGGGGCATTTTGGTGTCGGTAAATGACTGCCCAGTAACCCATCTGTTAATGCGGAGCAGTATGGGTGGCAAAAGGCACTTGATGCATCTGTCACATGTATACTGCCAGCTGTCTGCATCCTAAGTGCTTTAAATATCCTTACGTAGGGGAATGGCTATTGAAAGCTCTCTTGAATAATTCGTGTGTAGTTGGTCATCCATGCTCCATGTACCTTCATATCCTCTGGTGCATATAGCTTCAAGGTTTTTCTTCCAAACTTGTTCCTGGGTTTCTGAATGGGCCCTGCTTTTTAATGCTATTTTGAAGGACTGACAAAGCTGCATTGCCAGTTCAAGCACCATCATGGGAATCAGAGTATATTTATTTCTTAGGTAAGAAATGCAGTATCTCTTATTTACTGTGCTGTAGGTTGGAGCTTAACCAAGTAGGTGAGGTCTTGGCTCAGAGCAACTGCTATGCCTTGAGCTACTGATGAGTGATCTTGCCATGTCTTAACCATTTGGACAAGCCAGTCCAAATATGATGCAGAGAAAAAAAGTCCAAGAAATTTAGTTGAGAGAAGGGAAGAGATGAGCAGGAGCAGAGTCTGGACAAAGAGCATCAAGAGAATGCAAACTGTAACAGATAGGCGCTTCGGAGGATATAAGCTAGATCAGGCATTTCTAATCCACTGTAAAATCCTTGTATTTTTCTGTGGAATCCTGGTTGGAGTCAGGATCATGATGCAGGGGAGAGGCAGCTCTTTCTGCTGGAAATATAGGATAGCAATTCTGCCTTCAGTAAGCTGCCCAGGAAAGCCTAACAGACCTCCTCTGGTACATGGTTTCTGTGAAGTTGTCTCTCTTCTTAATAGTTACTCTGCATCAGCACTTAATATCCCTTTCCACCTTAGTGGAAAATGAGAAGCATTGAGTACAGATAGGTACTGATTTGCCTCATCTTCTCTTTAGAAGAGACTTGGATAAATCTCAAATTCATTCCAGAGTTACGCTGTTGTGTTTCTGAAGAGTTACTTCTTTGTTGCTTCTTTGTCATTCATACTCCTGTTTTTAAGATAGAAGGTGGTGGTGGTGGCAGATGTTAGTTAAACTGTGGTGTCGGCTCCTGCACTTTGCTTTGAGATTGGGCTGAACGTATTGCTTTCCAGCTCTAGGCAGTTGTTCCTCTAGTCAACTTGAACAGCATTTCATCCTGACAGCTGTTTTGCTGACATTATTCCCAATCAGCTATTCATCAGGATTAAGGGCTTTCTGCAGCCAGAACTCTTTGTCGGAAGTGTGCCATTATTTGGCAGACTCATTAAACCAGTAATTCTATAGTGCTTACATTTTTAAATTTGCCCTTTATCCTTCATATTTGGAGTTCCAGTTTAATTGCTCCATAAGCAAAGAGTAAAGACTTACCATAAACACCCTCCTTTTTCTACCTCTTCCCCTCCTCCACGATATTTTTCAAGCCATAACCTTAAAAGCAAGACTTTGTTCAGCTTTGCTTGTTCTTGGGGCACCACTGACACCACATGTGCAGTTGAGGCTCTGTGTAGAACTGTCCCCTGAACACTCAGTAAAGTCTGTAAGCAACAAGAAGGTCTCTCTCAGCATGTGCTTTTATTGTTCATGCCCTGAAGATGATTATTGTAGTTCTCAGGTTTGGTCACATGGGTAGCATGGTCTTGGGAAGAGAGGTCTTGTATTGGTGGTGGTGATGGCACTGGTGTTGATGACACTGATGATCACGACGCTGGTGCTAATGCCTTCTGCCAGTGCTGATGGTGCAAATGGTGTTCCTCCAACCTGGCATCCTTTTCTCTTGTGGAGGTGGCAACAGCAGCTCTTGTCATCGCATCTGGGCTGGGTGTAGCTAGAGGAGAGTACTTTGTGTTTTGAGGACGCTTGGTGCTTGAGTGGCCATTCCTCTTGCTTCTCTGCTGCTTGGCAGTCACCTGGAAGTAACTTGTGTCTTAGTTCGGTAGCTCCAGTTTTAAGCTAATGTGGGAGTGTTCCTCCTGTAATTAAAATCAGGAGTCAGTTTTATTTTGGATCTGTAGCTTAGCTTGTCCAGGTGCTGGTGCAGGCTGGTTGGAAACGCTTTGTTTCATTATGCAGGTTGTTTTGCCGCTGATAAGTAGGTAAAAGAAGAACTCTAACTGGGGTGCATACTCTCACCACATCTGTTTCTTTTCTAATGTGTTTCTCACTGGCTCCTGCATGATGAAGAGAATATTAAGCATATGTATTGGTCTTTCATGATTTGCATCTGACTTCAGCTCTAGTGACACCTATTCACACATTATGTCTATAATGTTCTGTGCAATCTAGAAAGAATTGTGATAAGCCCTTAATTTTTATCATACCCATACCCTTTCCCTAGACTCATCAGGTTTTTTCTGATTTATCCTCCTGCCAGAGTGCACTCAGTGAATTTGATATGCTTCTGGTGAGCAGTTCTCTTGTGGGCTAACCATGGGTGTGAAAAGAGGAAAACAAAGGTGGTTTTCATTATTAGAAAGAATGAAGCCATGAATAGAAGGGCGAAAGAACTGATGTCCTTTTCAACAGGAGATAAATTTCCAATACTCTATTCAGCGGATGTGTATTGTATTTTTAGACTTAACTGACAGGTTTAAGACATTATTGATTTCAGATACAAGCCCATTTTATATTTGGAAAATATCTGGAAATGCAGATATGTGTTTTTGAGTATGATCTGACACAACAGAATTCTGTCTCTAGAATGAGAGAATAATATTACATCCTATTAAAAAATATTCCTGCTGTTATGTCTGTAATTGAAAGATTCATATTCTTGAAGTTGAAGACTAAAAAAACTGACTTGCTTTCTTAAATTTCATCAGCAGAAAGATTTACTCTGTATGTACTGAGAAACTGACTTATTTTCTTTAATGAGAGACTCAATTTACATGTCCAGCTTTCTCTCAAAGACCAAAGAACGAAAAGTCCATGCCTTCTGTTTTTGCTGTCTTGTACTTAGCTATCCCAAGGATTGGTTTAGAGTGACATTGCAAGCCAAGCAGATGACTCAGCTAAGCTTGTTGGAAATGAGAGTGTAACTTGGCTTTCTGGGCCTTTGTTTTTTGCAGTTAAAGTAAAAACTGCCAGCCCTGCCCAACAAACCCAAAGCCCATCAGTGTCCAAAAGCCCACCGGCTGACTTCCATTTTCATATTTATAAAGTAGCTTATAGAGATTCCTATGTAATACTTCTGTTGCCAGTATTGCCTGGAGTTTGCCAGCCCTTGGCAGTGGTCCAGGCTGAGTCAAGGTTCTAGCTCAAGATGACCTCTTTAATTATTTAGTCCCTGATTGGGAGGTTTCATAAATGTGTGTCTTGAAAGACTGCATTTTGATGTTTCAATTATTGGTGTGGCTTCTTATTTCCTTACTGAGTCCAGACGTTCACTAGCTTTGGTTTCTAGCATTCTGATTTTAGGGTAAGTTTTGTAACTGGATAGAGTGACTTCTGGTTTCCTGGTGGTTCTTGTTACCATAAGATTATATGCTTAAATTTTTACAGGAGACTTACAATTTTGCCTTAGAAATTTAACATGCTAAGAGTAACTTGGCCTTAGTTTGCTTGCTTTTGTTGTGGCTTTAAGTTAGGATAACAGAAGTGAATTCCTTAAGCCAAATGGGAAAAGAAATTGTTTGCATTTTTAAAGTACGTTGATGATTTTTTTTTAATCTATTATGACTATGATGGCTTCTAATACCATACAGACCAGATGGTATAATATTGCAGAAAGCTGAGGAAAGCTCAGGGTATTCCTCTGAGAATACTCAACTTTCTACACCAATAGAGCTTTCTCATATACAGCACCAGAAAATCCAGCTTCATGCCCTCATGAGCAGCACAGCTTGTAAGAAAGCAAGTGAATACTAATGCAAATGATAGTTTCCTGTATATAAAGTATGTCTCTGGGCTACTGCTGGAGTTTTAGCCTCCTCTAAAGCCCAGCCAAGCTATGTGACTTCAGGACAACATAACAAAACTTCTTCCATTGGACTTCTTAATTTTTTTTATTTTTTACTGTTTTTCATTTGAGCATATACTTTATCTGACCATGCACGCTTTTGGCACTTCACCCCCTGTCCTGTGCTTGCAGCATTTGTGAACTGCATGTGCAAACTTAAAACGTTAAATTACCAAGAGGTGTGCTGTATTTTCTCTGGGGAAATAGATAAGTTTTTATTTTATTCGTCTAGTACCCAGCATCTTAGAATTTAATCTCACTGAAGACTGCTAAATACAAATGAAATAAGAGTTATCTGAATAATTACATATGTAAGTTTCTGTCTTCAGTCTTGGAGGACGTGATGAAATTTGCAGGGTCAGGCCTGCTAAAATAATACAATAGTGTTGCCTCTGCAAGCTCAATTCTCCTTCATGGGCATGCATATTAAATACGTGGTCACTACTGTGTTTCTTCTGAGTATCTCTTTAGTGCACAGAATGAATAGCGCAGCTCGTAATGAACAGCTATTCAGTGTTTCACTTTCTCCTTACTGTTCAACATGCAGTCCTATGCCATGTTTATTATGTGCTATTCAAACCAAATCCTGAGGACAGAATTACTTTCTCAGACTTCTGTAGTGCTCATCACTAAAGTATCTTTGCCCAAAAGTTCTTTGCAAACATGAATGTTATTTCATGCCATCACACCAGGACCATGGTGGAGAGAAAAGAGATTCAAGACTGTATGCTAATTTGGGACTCCTAAGACCTTGCATTCTTTGCTGTGTACTTAGTATTCTGTAGCATTATAGAGGCACAGCTATGGCTCTCCTCCATGCGCTGGGGTGCCAGGCACTCATAGCAAATGAGCAATGTGTGACTAGTAATCAGTTATCAAAAGCTTGACGGCGATGCCTTGACTGGTAACACAACTGAGCACAGTGGCACAAGCCAGGAGAGTGTTCAAGTCTCAGAGCAAGCCATGGAGCTGGCTGAAATATAAGATCATCTCTTCAACTCCCTGCAGTCCTTTCCTGCTTTTGCTGCCTACATGCAAATTATACAGGCAAGGAAATATTACTGTCCTTGCCTGAACTGTTTCCTTCTAAAGCTTTCAATCTCAGTCTCCTATGCTATGAGTGACCTAATGAATTTTCCTTGTTTTAATACCAGTTCTTTGTTCTTTATTGTTTTCGGGCAGTTTCCTTTTCTCTGGTCTTCTCACTTCCATTGCTCTCATACCTTGCTGGACCGTGTGCTTTAAAGCTGGCACCAGCCTAAATGAGAGAGCAGCGTGGGTGCTGTTGAGTCACAAGATTTGAGACTAGTGCCACCCTTAGCTGTCCCAACAGGAAAGAAGCAGGGCTGAACTGCCCTTAGCTAGGAAACTTTATTTATCCTACCAGGATACAGTCCTAGTGACTTATTTCCCTTGCTAATAGATAATAAACTGCTGTAATTATTAGTACTCTTCTGACTAGCATTGCAGACCTTCTGTCTTCACCTCCCTGGATAAAGAAGATCAAAGACCTTGTCCAGCCTGAATTTTTTGTCTTACTATATACGTTTCAACTGGAATATAACATTTTTTCATGCTTATGGTCACCTTTTGGAAATAAGAAGTCATGATGAATTAGAGTCCATACATTAGGAGTTTTGAAATTACCTGTGGTAGGAAAGACAGCTGGGCAGGCTAGTCGGTAACATCTGTCCTGTTGCGTGGAGTAGTCTGTCCCTTGGTATTCAGGTTGTCTGAATTCTTTGGCTGAAATTTAGCATGTGAAGGTTAATAGATCAAAATTTGTTTGTCATAAAGGCTGTGGAAGCTTACTCTGTCAGTTTGTCTTGGTAGTGGATCTGCTCGCTATGGCTATGCTATTCTAAATCTGCTTTATCTCAATAACATCTTCACTAACTTCGGTAATTAGAACGAAAAGTCAAACCAAAATGATTTAATACCTACTATGCATTGTTTCTTATTGTTTTGTTTTGGTTGTGGTTTTTTGTTTGTTTGTTTGTTTTTTAATACTGGACAACAGTATTCATGTGAAATTCTCTAAAATGTGAAATGTCTTGTGGCAGATTTGAAGTAGGGATCTTTTTTTTTTTAGTTTTAAAAATCTCCAAATTTCACTTTCCTCTTTTGACCAAACTACAAGGTGTAAAAACTGCATGAGGCTGTTAGGTACATTTAACAATAACAGATGTGTGTCAGTTTTTATAATGGTGGCAGGAGAAATTAAATAATTTATCTGTAATAAAGGATCTATAACAAATTTGACTAGGAACCACAATACATTTTACTTCATCTTGACAACCAATAAATAATTCAGTTGTTGTGGAAGTAGGATGACTTAGAGTCCAAGTGGTATGTCTGGCGCAGCCCACATTACGTTTTGAACTCGAGGTGTGCTAAATGTTCACAAGTAGTGGGCATTCAACAAAATAAAGGATTGTTTAGGGAATATTGTGCAGGACCTGGGATTAACCTAGACCAGTATAGTGGACTTTTTCACTTTTTTGTCCCCATAGTCCTTCTTTGGGCATGTACAAGTCAGTGCAGTTGTAAAGACAGCAGTGTCTCAACGTACAACCTTCAGTTGTAAAATACACCAAGTATTTTTGAGGCAAACTGTTGATGAACTCGGATCCTACTAGCTGGTGGTTCTTCATGGTACCGGGAAGTCTAAAGAGAAGGTGCATGTCAGGTGTGCACACAGGGGCATCAACTGTGCATTTAAAGTGACGTCACATTTCCCTGCAGCTAATTCTTGGAAGGCTGTGGGGACAGCAAACTGATACAATCACATCCAGGTAGGATGTAAATTTCTGACTCATCTGAGAGAATCGCTCTTGCTTCGGAGACCCTTCAGCTTTTAAAAAAATTTGGCTATTTTGAAAGTACATGGCGACCCTTTAAATGCTAGCATGAAAGCTTGGTTTATTTATCTGCTTTTGTGCTGCAACTGTAACATGGTCTGGCTTATCTCAAATAAAAGCTTCAGGGAATTGGAAAACTATATATTTAAGTTGAGTTAAGTTTTGGGGTGCCATCGTAAGACTTCTATTACCATTTTCGTAAGATAAGTGTTGATCAGAAAGGAAACTCTATCTGTCTGGCTTTGAAGCACAGGGTCTACCCCATAGGAGTCTCTTGGTGTGTTGGCATGAAACCATTTCTCAGAACAATAGTTGCACTATGACAGTGGGCAGTAGTAGAGTATAGGCTCCCAAATGGGTACACAGGTAAGCAGAATAAAAGTTTTGGCTGGAACCATGGGAAAATGCTTGCAGCTGGTGTCTCTTGTGGAAATGAGGAGAAACTTGAGATTTTAGCACAAGGTAGCTTTGTGCAGGTTTCTGTTGATGGCAGAGAGAATGTGGAAAGTTGCATGGCAGACACTTGATAACCGGGCACCGAGAAAAGTACCTTTTGATGCTAAATCCTGTAGGTCCAGGTGATTTCTGAAAAGCTGAGAATACACTCTTTTTCCCAAAGTAGCTGACCTTGAAGTAAGGGGAGGAGCTGGCAAAATGAAGGTACCCGAAAGAGGATTAAGCAAGAGTTTTATTTGGAGCTGGAATGTGCGTGTTGCACTAACTTGATCCAGACATTACCTTCTGGGGGCTTTAGAAAAAGCCCCAAATATAGTAAAGAGGGTAGTTATATCCTGCTGGCAAGAATTTAGTCATCATAAGTGAGGTTTGTTTGTCTTCCCCATTCCTTCATATTTGTGAGCATTATCAGATTCCCACCTCTGAAAAATCAGACTTTCTATTCCCCAAAGGGTGGAAGAAAGTGGCCGGCTACCTCCCTCTGTGCTTCCTTGGGTGCTGTTGCAGAAAACCTTACAGAGGACAGGCTTAATTTATCAGTCTTTATCTAGTTAACCTCAGTCCTCAAAGTTTAGGGTATGGACTGTAGGACATGTTTTTATAGGCGCATTAGTTGTCTTTTTCCTGTGATTTCTCCGACCAGGGTCTTATAGCGTTTACCTGAAAGTGTTACAAGTCTTGTCATTCCTGTTGTGGTTCTGTTTATGGTGATACTGGAGCCACACCAAGAATTTGGAATAAAAGACAGGCTTTGTTGATCTCTTCTGCTGTATGACCATTCAGTTCACTTGTTAGATGTTACTGAGGACCCAATTTCTAAATCAAAATGTGAATTGGGGAGGAAATAAACAAGCAGGCAAATATATGTAAAGAAAAAATTTGCAAAGTAACTCTTAGTCACAAATTTGAATAAACAAAGTTGATCCAAGACTTAGTCATATCTTACCATCTCTTAAGGAGTTTGAAGGCTTGTCTCTGAGTACTTAAATAAATGTGGTGAATAAAAATTCTAAAGCTAGTATTTTTCTTAACTGGTTTTGTCAAATGAAAATAATTGTCTCACATGAACTAAATATTAGAGCTTTATGTAAACTATTTGTTTGGCATAATAACTTTTAATGGGGGAAAGATGGTGTTGGAGCTTAAATTTATTCTACTAATTCAGTTCCTGTGGAGATTTTTGTGACTGTCAGCACGAGGAGCATCACCATCTTTATTTCAGGGGAAAACGAGTTTCAGCATAACAATGTTATGACATATTCAGTTGAAGTTCGTTGCACAAATGTTCACATGCATTTATGAGTCAAAGCAGGATGACACACAAAGAAGTCGAATTTTGACTGTCAGTCTTGAAGTGGCTTTTATTCCATCTCTCATATAAACAATGTTGAATATGTGTAGGTGCAGTACACCTGACCTTTTCACCCCACCCTCTTAAATTCAGTTAAACGATCAAGGGTAGAGCAATGAAGACAGTGACCAGCTCCACTTGCTGGAGGCAGCTCACGCCACCTGCTCTAGGCTGGCCCTTAGCAATGGCCAAAAGACCACCTGTCTCTGAGGGCTGACCTCAGAGATGGACTTTGCTATGAGGTGAGGCTGTGGGAGCACAGCATCCTTTTCCATCACACCTGGCTGGCATGATGGGAAATAAGTTGTTTGTGGGTTTTCTTTTTTAATTGCGAGGGTTTAACCTGCTATTGCACAGAACTCTTCATCATTACGGACCCTGTGAACGTGCTCAGCATTTGATGTGGACATCTGCCAGGCTTCTGACTTAACTCTGGGCTTTTAAAAGATTCCAGTCTGCTGTTGCTGCACAGCACTTTAAGAGCCTTAATGACTCTTAAGGATCTGTTGTTCAAAGCTCTTCCACCCAAGCCATTGAGCTTGTGTGGTGGTATTTTTCCCCTTGTTTTTCTCCTGTTATTGGTTTCTTGGCCTTGCAGCTGTGACCCTGATAGTGTTATTGGGCAGATTTCCTGGCTTGAAAATTGCCCCTCTTTTGCTCCTTTTCCTTACCTCTTGCTTTGTAGATTTTAGCTTATATTAGAAAAAAACAAGACCTATTGCACAGCAAAGTACATGAGTCATTTGAATACGTGATAACTATTATCCAGTGGTATATACACACAGAATCTTAACACCTAATCAGTACGAAACACTTGTACCTAATTGATATTCTCCAGTCAGCACTAACAGCATTATATATGGGAACAACTAGACTCCTCCAACATTCAGGTGCAGAATCTACGTCTAGTTGGGCAGCCATGCAGGTAAATGGACACTGTCTCCAGCTGGAGCTGAGAAGGACCTTTTTGAATGTGGAGGCTGGAAGAAAGACAGAATAGTGTTAGGCAGCTTTGCTGCCCAGAAAATGTTCTGTAATAAATGCCTTCACTGAAGCACCTTGCCTGTCAGTTTGGTGCACTGTAGCCCGTTCCTTGTGTTAGGCAGTGTGCCAGTCTGTTAGCGGACTCATCAGCTGTATCACTGATGCCACTCAACAGGGAATAGTCCAGGAGGGGAAGGCTGTATCAAGAGCACAGCTTGACTGACGCCTGTGGCCATCTTTAAATAGGCCATTCCTTTTCTAAAATGTACACTGAAACCAGATATCTCCTATATCGCCAACTACTCCTGGAATTCCCTCCCCCTCCCGCTCCCCTGAGATGCTGATGGCCTCCCTCCTCTTCTGTCTCTCACCCAAAACTTTTGGTGGCTCAAAGAAGACTATTCCAAACCTGATGTTGGCCATTTTTCCTGGCCATGAGACTTGCCGTGTTTCCCCTCTGTTTAGGTGCTGCGCAGTCCCCACTCTGCCAGCAGAAGGGATGCCATGGACATGGCTCGCTGTCTTGGGTACCTTTTTAGCCCAGCCAAGACCTGTTCTAGTTGATGGGCTGACGCACTCAAATGCTGAGCAGGCTCTGCAACAGCCTTTAGGCAGGGCTTTATCAGGGAAAAGGTGTCAACTGGAAATGTAATAGGTCAAAATATGCCAGAATGTAGATTTAATATTTGATTTCATAGCAACTTATATATGGGTAGATTGTTACCACTGCCATAACTCAGTCCAACAAGGAAGGAATATGGTGGACATGATTATTGACCAAGCCTCTAGCTTTCTCAGGGGCAATGGGCTTGAAGAACGGGTATTTATCTCCCAAGTTTCATTGTGCTAAGCCAGAAAAATGTCATGTCCTTGCTGTTCTCAGAGCTACAGGGGCACAGCTGTACTGTGCCAGCTGTCTGGTTAAAAGCACGTTGGCTGCTCTTGTATGTGCCATCAGGCGATGCTTCACCCCATCCTCCCGGCACCTGAGGTTAACCTCAGACCACAGCTGCGGTGCTCGGCTCTGCTGCAGGACTTCCCGGCTGCTCCCAGGGCCAGAACTGGGCTCTTGTGGTTTTTTCTGTTTAGTTCAAAGATGAGAAAAAATTAGCCGGCTGGGGAAAAGAAAACAAACAGACAAAACCAAACAAACCAAAAAACCCCCCAAAACCCACTCCCTCAAACCCCCCGCCCCCCCAAACCAAACACACCACCACCAGACAAAAAAACAAAAACAAAAAACAAACCCCAAACCACACAAAAAACCCCCAAACCCACCAAGATAAAACTCCAACACAACCCCCACAAAAACAACAACCAAAAAAATCCACCAAAACAGAACACCAAAAAACCCCCCTAAAAGGCCTGCAGGATGATGATTGATATACACGGATTTCTAATGTAGTTTGTAAACTACAGCTTTGTCTTCACAAATACATTCTTTCAGAGAAGCTATAAAGGTAGCTCCATCCTTTTCTTCTGTATATCAGTCACTTAGAGGCAATATATGTTCAGGGACTCGAATTTCGCAATGAAGTGAGCTCCTGTGGTGGGCTCGGCAGATGCCAGGCAGATGCTCTGCCAGATCAGAGCATTTTGGAATTCTCAATTTTGGAGGGTTTTTTTTCCCATTTTCTTAATTTTTTTCCCCTCTTTCTAGAAGCTGTGTGTGGCTTTTTCAAATTGTGTTTGCATGTGGCTTTTCCTTTTTTTTTTTTTTCCCTCTATTTCCCTTCTTTCATTTTCCCCCTTTAAAGGGCAGTTATGAAACTCTTAGAGTTTCTGGGTGTTCTTATTTGCAGTTGATGTATGTGGTTCATTTTCATCACTGAATGGGAAAGAAGTAGGATATGCCAAGTCTCCTATAGTACTCTGCCTAAACTTACTGCAGAAAACCAAAACCAAGCCAAAACAAAAACCCAACCAAACAAAAATAAACACCACAGTTTTGTTTGTATTTGAGTTGATATGAGTAAAATGAAAGTATCTCAGATTTCATGTGATTGCCTGTTGCTTGCTGGCATGTATATATATATTCATTAAAGTATCTCAGCAGTCCTGGGGAGGACAGCTGAGGCTGTCCTGCCTTGTGCCAAGTCCAGCAGAGTGCTCCCGTTATGACATTGCTCACAGCTGCTGGGCTGAACTGTCTCAATTAGTTGTGGAATTAATCTGGTAGCAAAGGGCATTGTTTGTCTTTTGCCAGGGAAGTCTTCAAAGTAGTTAAGGTCTGGAGCTTCTGACTATATTTTTTCTTTCTGTCCTTAAGTCCAAATGGCTTCTTCCTTTTGGACAGATTTAGGAACTGCTATCATGTTGCTTGTAGCTTGTGGCATGCAGTAGAACTGGGAACAAGTGTCTGTACAATGATATATTTGATACCATTTGATCTATGGAATGCCACACTCAACCCCATCCCCCAATTTTTTTCTCCGTTTCTCAAGCTTTTTACTTCTGCATAGCTGTCTAGTTGTTTACAATTCTGCCAGCTCTTAAGAATAATGAAATCATCCACAAGTTGTACCAGAAGACTCAGATAATGAAAATTTTCTATTTGCAGAACATGACATTAAAGCCTTTATTACAAAAAAATCAACTCCTTCAAAAAATCAAAAAAGTGTGGTTATAAGTTAGGCTTTTGGAGCAAAGTGGCATTCTTAGTGGGCATGTGTGTTCAGTCTGTGATGTGAAAAACCACCATGAAACTGCAGTTACTTAAACCTTCCTGTGCTATGCTGGGTTGCTTTCTTGTGGGATGTTGAAAGCTTTCATTGCTATGCAGTTTCTCCCTTCATGGCTGATGTTGTGATCCTTCTGCTTGCTAACCCTTGTTATTTAAGCAAGAGGGGAAATGATAGCTCTTGTTCACAGATTTACTGTCCCAAAGAATTCATTTTAGCAAGGGGTCTCTGTTTTTTGCTTTTTGTTGCATGTGCGTGTGTTGGGTTTTTTTCTTCTCCCCCTTTCCCCAGCTGTTCAGTATTAGCAATGTATTGGAAGAGTGTTTCTAGTTTATAGCTGTAAGAAACACAGGTGTCAGCTCTTACACAAAAGTTGTCACTGATTAGTTTAGAAATTAGTAGTACACTGATTTCACAAGTGCAGTTTTCCCACTCAGCTCTACATGGCTTAATGATAAAGGAGAATTCCTAGCAAACAAATTGTGCCTTTTTTTTTCAAACTATAAGGTCAAATCATTTGCATTATTAATGAAGGTTGGATGAGCTTTGGGACTGCTGAATTCTCATATTTTTTAAAGCTGAAGGTTGCTGGATTTATTAAACAGATGTTACCTGGCAACCCTGCTCTTGGCGTTGACTCCTGCTGTGCAGGTTGGTGTTGCAGCATTCACAGCAGTGAGGAAGTGACCAGCTCACATGTGGCATCCATAGGCAGGGCTGAGTCTCCAGGGTTGCTAATTGCTTTATGCCAATCACGGTGACTTCTATTCTGTATATTACAGTGGCCAAAGATGTAACAGTAAGCCAGCAGCAGGCAGATGGTGGTTGCATTTGAAAGATAGGTGTGTGCCATCTCGAAGGTTGCTTTGACTTGGAGCAAAGACTGCTCACTAGTCTCCAAGGGAAGGAGACCCTGGGAACTCAATGGAAAATCACCATTCTTCTTCAGAGACATCTGGTGTGTGAAGTGCAGAGAGAGGACACGGTTTGAGAACGGATGTTCTGTAAATGGTTCCTGCAAATCCTTCTGGCTTTTTTTTTTTTTTTTTTAATGCTTAGCTGCTCTTCATGTTTCAATCTAGTCCTACTGTGAACAGTCTCTTGCAGTGCACTGTGCAATCTCTTACTGGGGAAAGGGCAGCCAAACAATAAACAGTAGATTTATGTTTGGTCTCTGCCTGTAAATGAAAACAATTCTTTTAAGCTGGAGTAGTGCTGAGGTTTGACTTTCCATAAGTCATATCTCATCAGTATTTTGCTGGCATTTCTGGCCAGATGTAACACAATGGTTTAAATCATGTGGAACAGAATTCTGAACGCCTTATGTACTTGTACACTTCATTTATTAGTGGCTGTTATGAAATGCCATCATCAGGTTTATGCTGGTGTATTAGTTTCGCTCAGCCACACAGGTCAGAGCACACACTGGCAGGAAGGGTCCCAGGTTTAGGGGACAGGAAATTACACTGGACAGGAAAAATGGCACTGCTGATAAAGGCATGATTTCAGTGCAGGTCACGGTTGTCAAGTGTCAGGATTGGAAAGAGAGTTTTGGCGTTGTGTTAAATGATGTTATGATAAAGGACCTGGACAAGATTATCCCATTTAGACTAGTCAAGCAAAATGGCTTCTGTGCAGAGTTAATTTGAGTATTTTGGGTAAGAGCTTTTCAAGCTTTTCTTTTTCCTTACTGTAAAATCACCCCTATTTACACACTATAAAAATATCTTTAGTACAGTAAGCACATATAAATGTATAGATTCTTAGCTGCTATTACCTGTTGATAATATTGATTAGCATCTTCGAACAACAAACAGAAATAAAGGTCAATGAAATTATTTGTATTGTGCTAAAGAAAACACCATTATATGGAAAAAGTAACAGCTGCTTATCAGCAAGATAACATTTCTATCTTAGATGATGTTATCACCTCTTTCTGAAGATAAACTACTGACAGTGTGCAAAGAGGTCAATATTAGGAATTATTATTCAGTTTTCAGCAGCTTTACAATGTTTCTCCTTCAGTATTTTAAGTGTTCTGTGTGAAACTATATCTGTGCATGATATTGCAAAATGTTTGGGAAATTCAAAAGAAAACACACTGGCAAATAACTAGAACAATCACTTGACTCTTAGAATTTCATATATGCTGATGAGTTGTGGTTGTTGTAGTTATTGTCCTAAAGGACTTATATGAGGCATGAAAAGATCTGGAGGAGGAGTGTTGTCCTGCCAGGAAAATTTTAATAATTAAAGCTATTTCACAAGAGCAAATGACTGAAGAAATGTTTGTATGAAGATTGGTTTTTGCCTGTAGAATTCTAGTAGCTTTGAAAATGTCTACTATTCCTTACTTGGTTTCACTTATAAATTCCCTCCCAAGTAGTTTGTGAAGTTCATTAAAATGAATCCTGGGTTTGACCTGGCATAGAAGCTCTCCATCAAGAATGGCAAATGTGGAAAAATTTGGCTATGCTAAAAACACAATTAAGATAAGTAACAACTAGCTAAGATACGCGTAGATCACAGAATCACAGAATGTTAGGGATTGGAAGGGACCTCAAAAGATCATCTAGCCCAATCCCCCTGCCGGAGCAGGAACACCTAGCTGAGGCTACACAGGAAGGCGTCCAGGCGGGTTTTGAATGTTTCCAGAGAAGGAGACTCCACAACCTCCCTGGGCAGCCTGTTCCAGTGTTCTGTCACCCTCACTGAGAAGAAATTTCTTCTCATATTTAAGTGGAACCCCCTGTGTTCCAGTTTGTACCCATTGCCCCTTGTACTATCATTGGTTGTCACCAAGAAGAGCCTGGCTCCATCTTCATGACACTCACCCTTTATATATTTATAAACATTGATGAGGTCACCCCTCAGTCTCCTCTTCTCCAAGCTAAAGAGATCCAGCTCCCTTAGCCTTTCCTCATAAGGGGGATGCTCCACTCCCTTAATCATCTTCGTGGCCCTGCGCTGGACTCTCTCCAGCAGTTCCCTGTCCTTCTTGAACTGAGGGGCCCAGAACTGGACACAATATTCCAGATGTGGTCTCACCAGGGCAGAGTAGAGGGGAAGGAGAACCTCTCTCGACCTACTAACCACCCCCCTTCTAATACACCCCAGGATGCCATTGGCCTTCTTGGCCACAAGGGCACAGTGCTGGCTCATGGTCATGCTGCTGTCCACCAGGACCCCCAGGTCCCTTTCCCCTACATTGCTCTCTAACAGGTTATTCCCCAACTTATACTGGAACCTGGGGTAGTTCCTGCCCAGATGTAGGACTCTAATAGATACCCATACATACAGTGTACTGGTTTTGTAGAATCCCATTATTTGTCTCTTAAGACTTCCCCCCCCAACTAATTAAAATACCAGTTTTGTGCATTGTTTAGACCCTCCTTCAGACCCATGGGTGCTGCTTCAAAACCAGAAGCGGGACAGAAATGCAGAAGTCTCTTAAGTGTACATAGAGCTGGGAGAGCTCTCTGGCCCTCTACGCATTACAAAATTAGATTGTGTAGAGACTGGTAAGGAGGAGTCTTCCCTTTGATATGACTTATTAAGAAGTGAAACTATCTGTGTCTTTCATCTACTCGAACTCTTTTGTAAGAATTGTATACAGGATGCTCTCACTACAAAGGTTCTTATGGGAATGAAGTTAAAGACGGTTTCCAACTTGCAGGTTGTTTATGATCAACATAGTTATTTCTTTTGCAGTCTGGTGTTAAAGGCAACACTTATAGGTGCCGTTTTAGCCTTGTTTGATTTAACAGCTTCTTGAATCAGCATGACTTAGCGTCTCTCGTGGAGCTTGGTGCAGGGCACAGAGTCCTGCCAGATGGATTGGAGCTGGGAGCTACTGTCTTCGTTAGGTCCTAGGGTTACCTACCACTTGAATTGGTGCATTACATAGGGCAGGATTCAGTGAATGAACAATGCAGAGGGTACTTTGGACCTTAACATTTCAAGGAATATAGTTGGCTTCCCTCACTCTCCACGTCTTCTGTTTGCTTATTATAGTCACAGCTGTATACAGAAAATCAAATCTTGCTTATTGCAGCTCTGCGTCTAGCTAATCGGATCAAAGACAGCATCACTGGGAACTTGAATAATAGGCTCGAGCTTCCTTTGAGTTGTTTCTCAGGAAGCTGGTATGATACCAGTCAGTAATTCCTACTGAAAACATTAGTCTCTTGTATACTTCATACTACCTTACTGGTTTCAGTCCGTAACCTAAATTTTTAGTGACACTTTAGTTGAAGTGTGAAACAATCTTGGTATGTAGTGACTCATTTTTTGAGCTCAGTCCTCCTTTGGGGAGGAAAAATTCTCCCTTTCTTAAATTCTTTCTGTCTCTTTCACACTTTGGAACAGGTTGTAGTTAAAGGCATTTCATGTGTCTACTGTGTAGGATTTCCTCAGTGTATCGATTGAAAGCAGATGTGTGAATATGCACACTCTCCCATACTCGCATATAGGCATACAGAGCTAATGAACTTTGACTGAGCCACAGATGATGCGATAAATCTATATGGCAGGTTTGGGAGTGTTGCCTCTTGTAGATATACGCATATGGTATGTCCACTTTCTGCTCTCCCATTCTCCAAATTGCCTGTATTTAAACAAAGGGCATATCAGAATGACCCTTGGAAATGCTAGTATGAACATACTTTTTCAATTTTGTGACTTTTAAAAAAGTTTAGAGTAATTCTGGCTGGACTTTTAAAATATATTTTTCTCAAAAAATTATGAAAGATGCTGGCTGATTTTCTTCTCACTAACACTGCCTTTCCACAGCATTTTGTTATGATACAGAATGGGACCAACGTATAGGTTTTGGTGGGTGGCTTTCTTCTGTTTCTGATGTAGGGGATTTCAGGAGAGAAATGCTTGGAATTAATGCTCTGAAAGAGTGGAGTGATTAGAGTTCTGTACGGAAACAAAATCAGCCTCCATACCAGTAAAGCTTAAAAATGACATAATATTCTGTATCATTCATTTCTGCCAGGTTCATCTTTTGTGTAATGCTTTTGCTATGTGCCTGTGTTGGGAGAGCAAATTACAATCTCCTATTGAGCAAGGAGAGGAAAACCAAGCTGCTTTCTTTACCTTTAAGGCATTTGCTTTCTAACTTGCTTCTACAGCTCTTCCTGAGCTCTCTAATCCATGTCAGTTTTATAGTGAAAGCTTCATTCCAAATGCCCACCCACACCTCCTGAGGAGCCTTTACCCTTTGGAAAGCAAGGCAGCTTTACCTGCCTTCCCGTCGCAGGCCCCTGGCCATGTTAATGTCTCACAGTCCCTGTGCTGCTCCCACGCAGGGCGGGTTGTGCGCTTCCTCACCGTTAGTGCTGCCTCTGTGAAGCAGGGGAAGGAAGCTGCAAGCCAAGAAAATACTGATTGAAAATTGACTTGGGACTTCGTTGTGGGTGATGACCATGATGAATAGTTTGGCTGTTTGAACATCTTTAAAATTAATTAGTCATACCATGTAGGGTCCCCTCTCCAATTCCCACCCACAAGCTGACAGGATAAATGCACTGCAATTGTGTGACAAATCACTGCAGAGCTGCTGTCCCTTGCCAGCCAGCACTGACTGGGGGATATCAAGGGTATTTACTGATTTACTGATGCTGCTGCTGTAGCAATCCATGAGTTCCGAGCTTTTGTTTTAACCCACTAGCTCTAGAGAATTTAGGACTTGGTTTCTCTTGACTTTTAATTGTATTGAGTACAGTTTGGTATGCAGTTCAACTTGCACCTTAAGTGAGACGAAGTGCAATTAAGAGCATGAAAAGCTGTCATAGGTTTTCCTTGAACTTCTGTTGATCCTTACCAAAGTTGACTCCTTAAAAGCTACTGAAGGCCTGTAACAGGCAAAGAGTAGGTGAGGAATTTGAAGTGGGTGTTTGAGCATCAGAGACCACTTTAAGTTCTGTATCTGCACCGTGTAAGCTGCAAAATTCTAGGAACTGCTTCTTTTACCATGAAGGATAGCCCTGATGTGGTACAGGAGTTTGGTGCTACCTGGAAGCTCAACATGGTTTGCATGTGGGAGCGAGTGATCTGTAGCTGTTTGAATATGAGTTAGAGAGTATTTTTAATGTGCTTTTCTGATCAGTTGGAGTTCTTTTCCTCCTGCATTCCAAATCTCATAGGCTAGGTCAAGTTTTTAATAAACAGTTTTTCAGAGTTTATTTTTTAAATGGTTATTTCAAACTAAGTCTTTGTGTTATTTACAGCTTGGTGGACTTGAGTCAAATTGCATGAAGTAGACCGTCTTTTTTAGCCTCAGAAGACACAATTGGTGATGTTTTGTGTAACAAACATGATTGAGAAGCTATATCAATGTAATAAGCCAATACAGATCACTCCCCAATGCAAAATCCGGTCAAGCTGACTGAACAAAAACCTGTTAAATGAATAATTTAGCCACAAAGCCAATAATATCATAACATAAACTTTAGTATGTAAAATTGTTTCACCTTTCCCATTTTCTACATCATGGCTGTTGATGTACATTTGTGCTGACTTCAGGAGAAGATCTTTGTGGCACAAGATTCAAATGAGTAGCTAAGTACCTGTTTTCAAGTCTTCTGATACATCAGGAGGGTAATATGAACAAACTCAGTGCTTTTCCTGAAATTAATATGAGAAAATTAAGAAAGATTTCCAGAACTCCATCCAGATTTGTTCTCAGTGGTAGATGGCAGGAAAAAACATCTGGCTTGTTGAAAGGTTAACTGATAGCAAATTTTCTGCTAGAGAAGACAGAAGACAGGTGTGCTGGAAAATGGTACAGGAATTGCTGTTACTGTAGGTGAGAATATATATATATATATTTTTTTTTTTTTTCCCTATAGCCAAGTTTTTTAACTGAGAAAACTGATTAGGTCTCATGAATTCTCTTAATGGTGTCTGCTTCACATCTAGTGCTAACTGGAAAAGCTTACAAAGAACAAAGACTTCAGTAGGAATTACTCTCGGGGCTGTTACAGCTAGTGTTTGCTGATTACAGCATGTGTAATACTGTAATCATGCTTTGAACAAATGCCTTTTCTAGTGATATAGCAGGGTAGCCCTCTGTCCCCCTAGAGCCCTGCCCACACACTGCATGGTCTAGTTTTTCTTGTTTCCCTACTGACCTGCAATACTAAACCAAAGACACTCTAAGCTTAATACAACAGGGCTAGTCAGCAGTGGGAACAGTGCAAAAAGTCTTGTTAAACCATCTCAACCTCAAAATCCATTAATAGTGTTGGCTGCAATATGAGCAACAAATATATGCCCATTGCTAAAGCTTCATTATTGGTCACTGGTCCTTCTGTGGTCGCTTTGTAGTTAGAGAAAAGAGAAAGCCCAAATCCCATTGGATTTCAGGAAGACTCACATATGCATCCCTGGCTTGGATCCTGCACCTGTGGTTTTGGAGCCTGTCTGGACATTCAAATATGGCCAAGTTTTCTCCAGAACAGCTGTTCTTATAAGATTTAGAACAAGAAGAGGAAATCTCCCAAGAACTGCTGATTGTTGTGAAACTCCTTGCCATTTTGGCAGAAAACTTGCTTTAAAAATTAAGGACAGATCCTAAAGTGCTTAAGCGCATAAGTAACTTTACACACCCGAGTAGTTCTACTGCACTCGGAGGACTTCCATCTCTATGCAGAAGCCTGGTGCTGCACTTGAGTGCTTGCAGGTTCAGGCTTGAGTAGTGTTTTGTTGATGATCCTCGTGTTCTTGAAACTTGAATCTACAAATGGAAGACATGTGGGCAGGAGTTTTGAAGTCATGGGAAAGTCAGAGGCTGAAACACAACCTGAACATACTTATGCATGTAGAAACGTGGACATCAATAGCATTCAAGTCTTAAAAATGCGGAGGGAAGACTGAAAACGAAATAATGTTAGATCCCTTAAGTTATATGGGGCATCAAGAAAGGGAAGGCGTTGTTTTTCTTAGGTGCCTGTAAGTTAACAGAGTTGGGCCCCTGGTGAAAAAACTTTTAAAGTTAGGTGACAAAGTTGGTTGATAGGAATCCCCTTCCTTGCCATGTGTCAAAACACAGCCAGTGCAGTCAACACTAAGAAGACACAACTCCCAGGGATGGCAAAACCCAAGTTCAGTCGTTATTTCAAAAGGCCTCACTACAAAGTAACCAGTAATTGTCCATGAAAATAAGCAAAAGTGGGGAAGTGACTTCTTATGCCAGGTGGTTGTACTCACATAAGTGTAAAAAGTTAAAGTTTTTGATGGGAGCTGAAATGCAATGGGAAAGGTATCTATGGTGGTGCTGAGAAAGGAGCTTTCTTCTGTTTCTTTTGAAATGGGAAAAGCTAGCTTTCTTCTCTGTGATGTATGCATAACTGTGTGCAGGGAGAGCTGCCCATACTTGTGTTGGGCTAAATACAGATCCCAAAGAAAAGCAAAACAAGTCAATGATATGCTGAAGGCATATAATACATGCTCTTTTTTTTCAGGAAATATACTGCATATGATCAAGTTGTAGTTGTGCTACTAGTTACTCTGATGTTTGAGATCATCTGTTTTGTGTAAAAGCTCATAAGGGGAAGTTCTATGATAATTTTTACTGGTGCTGAGATGCTAGGATACACCAGCTTGGGGCAATTTTTTTTTTCTGTCTCTCTCTCCTTTTTTTTTTTTTTTTTTTTCCTCACCACACAATGTATAGGCACATTTCCAAAACACTGTACTAATGAATGCACTAATTTAACAGCATGCAGTCTGCAGTGCCAGATTTGGGAACTTTCTATGCACAGATGGAATTTTTTCCCTCCTACAATGAACAGATGAAGTGAGAGACAAGACAGGCTGCTTGGATTTCCCAAGGGTTTTTATTGGTAAGACGCTGAAGCCTTTCTTTTGTAGGGGTAGACTGTGCTTTCCCGTCAAACTTCCATGTTTCAGTTCAGAGTAGTCTGTGGTCACGTCTGTGACTTGCTTTCAGAGTTCACTTTCTGAATATGTGTGGCTTCTTATTGCAGGCTTGCATTAAAAAACCCAACACTTTTTAAAATGCGGAATGCTTGCAGCTAAAGCCAACTTGTGGAATTGCTTTGAAACGAGACAGCTTAAGTGCTTGGAACTGGAAGATGGAGTCAGTACTTTCGTGCAACTCCTTGAGGTCATTGCAGGACTGCTTTAGTCCAAGATATTTAACCTTTCAAGCCAGTGAAACTGGCTGCAAGAGTTACAGGTTATTGCTCCATTTGGCTGCCCCTGTCACATCTGAGTTCCTGAATTTCGTAGAGGTGTCAGCAGAGAATCTCATGGGATGAGGATACTAGATTGATGGATGGAGTGGGAATGCTTAACCAGTTTTAATAGGGTGAGGGTAACCAAATTAGATGACAGCCAAGGAAGGCAGGAAGAACATTTTTCAGGGACAGTGCTGTGTTAAAACAAAGGGATAAACTTCTACATTAGTACACAGGAACTAGGAACTAGTGGGAATCACTTTATGTCATTGCTGCAGTTACTCTGCAGATGTGGTTCATTGGAATTTGGCAAGCTTCTTTCCAAAGTGAATCTGGCTGCTTTGGCTTTGAAAGATTTTTTTTTTTCTTTTTTCTGTGAAAACATGTGGTATCAACTCATTAAAAAAAAAAAAAAAAAAAAGGAAAAACCCAACAAAACCCCTTTTATTGGATATTGCCTTTAGCAGTAAATGGTTACCAACTGTATAAACAATGAAGAACTTCATGAAAGTCTCCATTCGCATATGTCTTGGTGTGTAGCATGTCTTCAAGTCTCTGAGTTTTGGATTAGTATTAACTGAGACTGTTACATGGGTATCAGGAAGTCTTGGTCAAATTGAAACATTTTCGGTTTGTTACCAAGTTAATTTTGTTACAATGTAACTGATGCAAATCTATTTTCTCTGAAACTTGTTCAGTGCTTCTGCACTGTGATAGGGGCACAACTTTGCTCGCACTTGAATCTTGTGGTTTTGTCTCAGATGTTTTTTGAAAGGCATGTTTTGTTATTCCAAAATGAAGTTTTAAGGTTGACATAGCAGATGTGCTGTGTAATGATTCTGAATTCAATAGGACATCCCATTTTTGGGGCACTGGAAATCTTAGAAGTTCATTAGAACCCATCTCTTGAGATTTTTTTATCTGCAATGCACACTTGCTGATTCTTGGGTATATTTTACCTGCAATGAAGTGAAAGAAAAGCAGGGACCAGCCATCTTCTCATCCGGGTGCAGCTTGGGTTGCTGGGCCGCTGAGATTGACGGTGTGATAGTGTTGGATCTGCTGGATGGAGCAAAAAGAGCAGGTGTTCTCTGGAGATGGGGGCCAACCAAGAGGTTTTGTTGGGTAGGGAGAGCTCATTAAGAAGAGGTAAATACCACTAGCATGCCAAAACCCTTTCCTGGAAAAACTTCATGAAGAGGTTAGTTTTCTGGGATCCATCAGGTTGTATGCATGTTGTTGGGGAAGATTTGTGCCTTGGCCACAACAGGAGCCAAAAAACCACAGGAGCAAAGACTTCATTTACAGCACTCTTGATTTGGGATTTTTTTTTTTTTTGGTCACATTTTCACATGGGGCAAAAATAAGGATCTGTGTTTTATTGTGAAGTGGATACTTTAGTCTTGTCCTATTAAATTCAAATTAATGTGTTCTAGTTTGACTTTCCATTGACTTGAACTTCGGCTGTTTGAAGTTGGGCAGATGTTGGCATAGCTTGTTTCTGCCATTTTGTAGAAACTATTATGGCTATGAGACAGATAAGTTGTTTGCATTGCAAGCTAGCCATCAAAATATTTTTTTAATAATGTTTTCTCTAAATACTGTACATAATGAGTAGAGCTCAGATTGTTCTAAAATTATGTATTCAGTGACTTGTTGTATTTGAGCTTCAGTGTTATATTTCTGTCCCTTAAATTGATGGCTTAGCGACTGGGAGATTATTAACCTTGTTTTCTTCTGAGACTGATTTAGATATGTCCTTTCTGAATGGTATTATACAAATTTCATATCTATTAATTATTTTAGTTTTCTTGCAGTCTTTATGCATGCACATGAAACCTTCCCTTGTACCATGTGTGCATTTTGGTGAGGTAACAAACTCAAGACTTTTTGGTTGGTTTTAACTAAATGAAAATAAACAGGCAGCTGGCTGTGTAATGATGTCAGAAAGCCCACATAAGCCAGGAAAATGTTACAGTTGTAGCTAAATTGAGAAGATGCTCTCAGAAAATTCTGTTCTGAGGGAGGAAGTTATTCTTCCACCTAGGAAAGGAAACTGCAACATTGCTGGTTTTGTGATGTGGTGGGGTTTTTTGGTGGTGTTTATTTTTGGTTTTTGTTTGTTTGTTTGTTTGTTTTTTGATCTCAAGTCTTTGTGGACTTAAACAATAGTGGAAAGAGAATATTACGTAGCTTAAATAGAACTGGTTCTCTTTCTCTGGGTTGCAAATGCTTACTTTGGTCCAAAGGTACAACTGGTTTAATACTACAGAGTGAATGCAGATGAAGTTGAGTGGTTAAAACATAATTCATAAGATTAAATATCATTTAATATGTTATTTAGCTGCCTATCAGTAATTAGTGATAACAGCTGTTAATGACCTGTTGCAAAAATCCTCCCTGTGTTTGCACAAGGGGAAACTTTATTCCTGAGTTCCTTTCTTTTAGGTAACCTTTCCACTCCTTTTGCTGCCTTTATATCTATTTCTTCATACCATGTTCTGTGGGAGTTTTATGACTGCACATTTATGACTATTTATTATAACCATTTGTTCTTGTAAATGGGTCTGACACGTTTCAAAAAATGGTTGCTAATACTGCATGCTAGAGGTAGCTGTGTGAGAGAAGGGCTGAAGAACCCTCACTAGAGAAAAGTAAGCCCATGTCTTTCCATCCCTCCTTGTACAGAGATGCCGTTAGAAGAAAAAATGTGTGTGAGGTGTGTTACATATCTTTTGAATAGAAACGTGTCCTCATGACTATAGATGCACCTTAATAGACATACAGAGCTTTATCTCTTGTAATCTATTACCTTAATGGCCAACTATTCCCATGTGTGCAGTGGAAGGGGGAGTATAAATTGCAAAATTACTGTCCTTAAAGAAAGTGTTCTTTGTTTCATAAAACAAAGATCAAGGGCATCTAGAACTGTTTTCACATGCTGAGGGGTGTGTAAGGTGTCTGTATTAAAAGTATTGCCAGCTCTGCACAATAATGACGTTGATGCAGGGCTCTGCTGGAATCTACCTGAATTATTGGGCATCTTACTGATAAGGAGCCTTCCAATCCTTCCTTCTGTTGTTTCAGTGTTGTTTTTTCCCTTTTACACTTATTTTCCTGCATCCAAACTATAGTGATTCTGTGGGCCTGATACAACTCTTACTATGCTATATAGTATGCATTGTGGCAATAGAAAACAGGGACAACCACGTTATTCCCACAACCATTTTGCAAATGCACATCAGATGACTAAAGTTCCTTATTTATTTGTTTTTAAGCCTCTTTGTCAAGGATTTATAGGTCTTAGTACTAACAACGATTTTGCCAGGTGTCAGTAAAGATTATGCATTCTTGAAATTCTCAGTATTTTTCACTGCTATCTGTGAAGTCTGCTTTGAACTTCCAGTTGGACCTGAAGTGTGGAGTGACTTTCAGTAGCAGGAAGGTGTCTTGGGAAATAGTGAAGCATCACTTGCTACTAAAGACTGTTCCTGTGCATAGCTGCTCCAGAAGTCCTCTTAGAGGTGTGCATGTGTGTGTTGGGTCTACTTCTTCGAGCTGGAGGATTCAGTGTTTTCACACCATGTTTCATACTGAGTATGGTATGAAGTTTCATTTCTCAGCTTTATTTTGACTCTACTACAGCTGTCTTGCTTGGAGAGTAAGTTCTAAGTATGATTAGGGCTGTCCACATGTACTTGGGAAAGCCATTGATTGAAAAGTGATATTGGCAAATGTCTCTCCTCAGCTGAATGGTCTGTACTGTAGACTAGCAGAAGAACAGACACGAAGCTTCTTTGGAAAAAGATGTACTGTGTATGACTTCAGTCAGTCTGCTGCAAGCTAAGAATAAGGTGGTTTTGCAGGGACTGCAAGCCTAAGAAGCCGGAAGGTGGTGTCCACAAAGGCCAAAACTGAGGCAAATCTACACTAGCTATCTAAAATGCTGCAGCCTTCTGTAGGCTCTTTGAACCATGGCGGTGTGACCCATGGCAGTATGAGTGTCCAAGCAGAGGTGATGGCCCATCAGGTCATCTCAAAACTCTGCCACTTGAAAAGCCTGAAGAAAGGATTCCTGATAAAAGCCTTATGACAAAAGATGACCTCTATATTTTAGTCTTCTTTGATTTATGCTTGACCTTTAAAAAAAACTAAAAGTACTTGACTATTAGTCTAGCCCTAGTGCAGTTTATTAGTGATCTCCAGTTTTTCAGAATCCTTCTTTCTGTTGTCTAAATCAAAACATTAATTCAGCTTTCTCATCAGACAATCGTATTTTACTACTCAAGCAGAACATAACTATATCAGACTTCTTTCACCCTGATTCCCCAACAACTGTATACAGGCTCTGTTATTTAAGTATTGGACATCTGGACTCTGTTTCCCTTCGTGACAGTCAAATCCTTCTGAAAATTCCCTGTATGCCAGAGATCAAGATCCTCAAAATGGTAAACAAAGACTATGTTGTTAAATTCCATGACTGCCTCTTTAATTTCTTCCTTCTCCATTTTCTTAAGAATACTGAAAAGCTAGACTGACATCAATGCATTTTCCTGATGCACTTAAGCTCTTCAGCCTCCAAAGAATTCAGCTAGTTGCTAAAGGTATGTTGGATCTCTCTGGAAGTTACACCTGAAGTTGTGCCTGGGAAAAGCCCTGTGCTGGATCCTCTGTATGCCAAACAACTGGTTCTTCTGTGCATCATGAGAGGCCAGAAAAGCTGGAGCATTGATTTTTTTTTTTTTTTTAATTTTTTTATTTTTTTGGCTATGCTTTTTGACTGTTAGCACACTGAATCTTATGTAAAGCAAATGTAATTGTATGGTTGCTTGTATGATGAAACTGTGCGTTGCCTGGAAGTTGCAGCCCATACCCCTAGTAGTTGTTTCTGAGTCTTTTAACATAGGTGCTGGACAAGCTGACCAGTGGAGCAATTCTGCCAGACCTACTGCTTGTGAATAAGCAACTGTGAAATGGTGACGTTTAAAACTGTCAGGGAAGAGAAGGCTGATAATAGAATAAGCACCTTGGACTTCAGGAGAGCAGACTCCGGCTTGCTCAGGGAACTGATAGCAGAGGTCCTATAGGAGGCTGATCTGAAGAAGAGGGACACAGGAGAGCTGGCTGATCTTCAGGGGCAATCTGCTCAACTCCGTTCCTCATTCTCTTCCACTCTGATGTGCAGGAACTCAGGCAGATGCTGCTGAGTAGCGAATGCAAGCAAATTGTATGGAAGGTGAAAACAAGAACGAGCAGATTGTCTGGGAGGAATACAGAAACTTTAGCTAGGCATGCAGGGAGTGAATTGGGAAGGCCAAAATTCAGCTGGAGTTGAGATGTATGGGGCATATGGCTATCAAAGAAAGGGTTTTCCACAGTACATGGCAGTGAAAAGAAGACTAAGGAAAATGTGGACCTTTTGCTGAATTGTGCAGAGGATATAGTCATCAAAGACAACTTGAATTTTCTAAGGACAAATTATGGCTGACCAACTTGATTGACTTCTGTGATGAGATAACTGGCTCAGTCCTGATAGGAGTGCAGAAGATGTCCTTTCCCTTGATTTTTGACATTGTCTCCCATAGTGTTCTTCAAGACAAATTGGAAAGCAATTGACTGGGAGGTCTGCCAGATGGATGGAAAAGGACCAGTGATCAGTAGTTGTCAAGTCCTGCTGGTGGCCACTTACTTTCTATGGTTCTGTAGACATGTGCATAAGAAAATTCTGGCTGTGTAGCTTTCTGTCAGGAAGCTTGCGGACTTTCTGACTGATTAAGCATCATCCACCTAGCCACATCCGAGTATGCTTACGCTGTTTCTTGTGAGATCCCACGCTTGCTCTTCTTTCCTTACTGCTGTTGGCAGTCATCCAGCTTCCTCTACATGACCATGCTAGTGCTTTGGATTTTGCTTTCTACTCCACTGTATGTTATGCGAGTGTTCACAGCTCTTTGCTTAACAGTGTTTTGCTGAGCTCAGTTTGGTTGTGTCGTGCGATGTGTTATGGTTTTTTGTTTGTTTTTTGGTTTTTTGTCTAATGCAGGGGTAGATGTGCATAATGTATTTAATAGACTGTGCTGTGCTATACAGAAAGCCAAAGGGAACTGCATCCTGACTCGCTTAGGTCACTGGCAAGTATCGCTACCATTAGCTGGGCTTGTATAGCTTCACACATACTTTGCACACCTTGGTTGTGTTAGGGACACCTGTTTTGTGAGGCAGAAGGGGATGATAAGGAAGATCATAGAGACCAGAACATGGTTTCTCTGGCTTCTGTCCACAAGCAGCCTTTAGGAGAAATCGAGAGTGAGCTGGCTGAAGATGTCAAGTGCCTGTAATAGTTAGTTAGGTACTTAATAGAACCTCAGAAAAATGAAATGGGCAGAGAACACTTTCCTTTTAAGGAGGGTGATTGCTTCCTCATGGGAAAAAAAAAAAGTCTCAATTTAGGGCTAATATTAGTTTTGGATCCTGTTTTAGTCAGGTCTGCAACACAGGCGTGAGAAGTCTTACATGTGGAAAAGTGGCAAGTACTTCTGTGTTCAGTATGTGTCTTAAGAGGCATAAATGTCAGAGCTCAGGCTGGATTCTATGCTTACACTCATTTGATGCCTGACATTTAAAACCGTTGTTGGTTCTATGATAGGTGAGTTGCAATGGCCAGTAGTGGTTTTCATTACAAATAAAAAAAATATCTTTATGTTTGGTACAAACCTCTGTTTATCCAGCTGCTGCATATGCTGGATGATGACTAATGCACGAGCGTGAATTAGTGAGAGATGGAAGATTTTCTAAGCAGTCTTCAAACACCAGAGCAGAACATTTGATCTGTCAGCTCCAGTGTCTGAGAGATGAGGCCAAGAGTCCTTGTGTGAGCCGAATTGTGGAGATTTGCAGCAAAGACTTTGGATCGTTCAACTACATTGGTCTTTTTGGTCAGGAGCATTTGGTCTATCTAATCATCTTCATGTAAAAAATTTCTGGATGCTGTGATACTCCACTCTCTTCATCTCTCTCCTGTGAATAAGGACCAAAGCATTTAAAAACAGAGGGAATGTGGTGCCTACTGTAATCTGCTTCTATAAAGTGTAAAGTGATTTCATATGCTATGTGATCAAGGTATTGGTTTATTTGTTACAAAATGGGACATGAAGTGCATTGAAGGTATGTTCTTTCTACTATCGATTGCCTGAAGCACAGCTTTATTTTTTCCAGCTAGTAAAGCTGTGTTGAGGTTCATTATTTGTGCATGCCATTTCTGGTCCTTTTACCTGAAGTCTAAAATCAACTCTTTACAGTTGCCTGGAGCAAGATTCTGGTGAACAACTTGTTCTATAAAACTTAGATATCTAAGATCTGGCAATCTATACTGTATTTTCGCATCCTCTTCCAAATAACGCTTTTGTCCTTCATGAAGCAAAACAAATGTAGAATTGATGAATTCTCTGGGAACTAATATATACTTGTTGAAATATCTAAACTATCTGTTCTAGACAAGGGTTGTCCACTTGGCATTTCAGAGCAACACTTGTGTGCCTATCTCAATTAGGAGCACTTCATACTGAAATAATTTAGGTGGCTGTGTGTTTAGGAGCTGCTCTCAAAGGCAGTACAAAGAATTAATCATTTTCCTAATTTAGCTTGCAGGTTTTAGGGCTTATTGAATTTCTTGTCGTTATTAGGACTTATTGAATGCTTTAGATTTCTGTGGGCAAATTCTGCCATGGTTCAAACAAAATCTAGCAATATTCACTTCTGAACACTCTAATGAGATGTCATAGCTATTATATTCCTCAGAGGGTTTTAAATTTATATTCAGTATTTGTACATGAATTGCATTACAGCAGTAAAAAAAAGGAGAGTGAATTTGAAGGTAAACACTCAAAAATTGGTGTTATTATTTAGGCTGCTTCTCTAGTCTTTCTTCTAAGATGCAGTATAGGTTGTGATCTTTACTTACATGATCATAGGCTCTCTTTGTCCAGCAGTCTTTGTTTCTTTCAATCTATGAGAAGCACAGAGCTAGGGCAGCTGATTAGTATTGATCTTCTTTATTTGATGTGTGGCATCACTCCAGGCTTACTGCACAATATCTAAACATAGTGCTGAAAACAGCTTCGTTAATTCATTGCTTTGAGTTTATATCCTTATCTTTTTAATTATATTTCAGTGCCCCTGGACAGTTCTGTCAGTTCATGAATAGGAGAAGGAAAATAACTACTTGCTTGTCCTATTGATCCTATTCTTAGCTTATTAACCTGTTAGACCTTCCTCTACAGTGAGGTTGACTGTGTTTCACAACCTAATTCTAGCACAAGTGTATCTCCTTTCTCTTATGGAGAACCTAATCCCAGCACAAGTCTATTTCAGCCTTGAAATACCACCATAAAAAATAAGCATATTGCAGTTTAGAGTTTGCACATGCTTGTAGCACAACGATGAGGAAGATACGAAAAAAAAATGAATTCAGCTGAAATATGTGCACAGGGAGCACTGTACAAACTCGTGGATCTACAGCAGCTGCGAGACAAAACCTCATACTTATGGATGTGGCCAAAATCTTGGCTGCTGTCAGCACTAGGAGAGCTTTGGAAAAGGACACCTAAGAATGCAGGACTAGAGAGGGTGATGTTGCATGGAAACCCTTGCTATTACATGCAACTGGGGCATACAATTGCATAAAACCATAAGATGGTCAAGCTTCATCTTAAAAGAAATAAGAAACAGTGAAGCGATGCACCTATGAAATGCTGTCTGAATAGACCTTGAGTCTTTCCATGGCTAGAAGCACTAATTTTCAACATATATCAGTCACAACTGTATCTAGACCTGCTTATTCCCATGCCAGTGCTGCCCTTTGACATGAAATAATTCCCCTGGTTCTAAATGCACCTCATTCTTTAGCATTATTATGTAGCTCAGCACCTTGAACAACAGGAGGTCGAATGAGTTTAGAGTAGAAATAATTTCTCTGGGTGAGGTGGTAGTTGGAAAGCTAGCCCTGCCTTGGGAATCTTTTGATAAAGAATGAAAAACAAATGGATTACAAAACAGAACTCATGAGTGTATGTATAGGTTATTACTGTGCAATGTATTCCACATAGGAAGAGGTGATATCTTAGCCCTGGGCTCATGGGAGAATTATTAACACAGGTTGTAATGGGAAACCAGAAATAGGTCATCTCTGAAGTATAATTGAAAGTAGACTGCTGTTGAAGACTTTATGTGTATGTAAAAAATTGATTATATACCATTCAAGTTCAGAATATAATGTAATTTTATTTTCTTGTGAAGCAGTATTTTCAGTTTATTTTGCTTGTGGATAAGAGCATCACAACCCTTTCATTTCCTTGCTCTTCATACAGCAAGACTTTTCAACAGCCAGTGAATCAGCTCTTGAATTGTTGAGGGGTGAAGTTATCTTTGCCATTATGCTTACTTGTAACCAATACTTATTGTAGAAAACACTACTCATTGCCTTGCAACTGTGCTTTTGTCTATTAAAAGCATGATGCTCGTGTGTGTGGTTGGCAACAGAGAACCTTCTTCTCTTCTGTTTGCAGGCTGCTTTGTTAAGTGATGAGCCAATTTGCTCTTAGTGTAGATCAGAAAGACCTTTCTGAAGTTGCGTCCAGGGAGCTGCGTGGAAGACTTGCTTCTTAAGGGGTTAATGATCTGGAATTTCACACATAATGCAAAATGATCATGCTGTATGCATTCTCTGCGAATTTTCTCACTGATCACAAAAGACTTTTGTTTGGTGTGCTAGAATGGTCCATAGACTAAACATACCATGTTCTATTAATTGGAGGGAAAATAACACTGCTAATTGGAGAAAACTGAATAAAGCTGTTGGTGCTACATGCCAAATGACAAATCTTTTACAAGAAATATACCTTGTCCTTTATATATCAACAGAGTTCTAGTATAAATATGTAATACAAAACCAAGCTGACTTGCTGAGAACCAATTTTATCATTTTAGAGAGTTTCAGAAGGCATCCTTAACCTGAGATGTGTTAATGTTTATTTCGCAAGCTAAGGCAGGTGTATAAAATTGCCTTTGCCTGAGAGAAGGATGTCACTGAGCACTTGATGAGCAGGATGGTGTTCCTTTAGCATTCCCCAGCAGAACAGCCTTTAATGCGGAAGAAAAGAGCAACACATTCCCCTCCGCCCCCAGCCTGTGTGTGAGGGGAGGAGGTGGGTGCCCTTTTAGTAATGACTGACTACTTGGTGCGGACGATCACGGATTTTTAAGATCACGACCCTAGCTTTTCCCATGTTGACAAGACTAGTGTGCATTCACTAGTAACTTACTATTAGGATGATTAATTTAATTAATAAAGGAGGCTTAGAAAGATGAAAACACGCCCCCCCCACCCCACCCCAGCGTAGCTTTAGTCCTTTTATACTGCTGGTGATGATTCCAAGGTAAACATCTTAGCATCCTGGTAGAATCCCCTAATCCCTTTAGCGTTCCTCTGTAATGTGAAAACCAGGCTGATGCTGCCAGAGTATATTTTGCAAAGCCGCTTTCTAAATAAAACACTTTGGAGAAGACAGGGTGTGCCTATCCAGGCTGAGACCCTGCGGGTCGGTTTGAAACTCGGAAATCTTTTACACTGTCCCTCAAGTAACAGAACAAAAGGATAGTGGTGACATATAGATCATGTAAAATTGTTTGTAAAACGTGCCCTCTACTAACCTGGTAATTTGAGAAGAGGGTGCAATGATATTTCTTTTTGACTTGGCATTATAAATGATCCTATGGCTTTCCTAGTCTGCAGCTGAATGCTTGGTGTGTCTGTAATGGAGCACTGTTTGCTTTATCAGCCAGACACCTTCGTGAACTTGGGAGAGCCAGTGTTAAATGGATGTGAGTGGAGTAAATGCTGGTTTGACTTCAGGCAATATTTATGGTAGTGTGACTAAGTAAAATGGTATAGATGAGAAAAATTAAAATAATTTAAAAATGCCTATTTTAAGATAAGGAGGATGGAACTGAGGACACTTGAATGGATATGAATTACTCTGTATTCAAGGTGGTGGAATTACTTATCTCTTCAGGATGAACAAAATAATGAGATTTCATGAGTGTAGGCAATAAAAATGTAGATATTTGTCTTAATGTGATTGGGTTTTGTCTGATAAACAGAACGCATTGGTGGACATTTTCTGAAGGGTGAGTAAAAGGGAAAAGTTCCTAAACTTGTTTGTTGGGGTTTTTTAATAAACTACTTTGGACCAAGGTTGTCATGTGAAAAACAAGGATCTCTGATGTATTTGGCTGTTAAACAGATATGCTTTCATTCCTCTTTGTACTGCATGAAGCAATTCCTGGTATATTACCATTCTTTCCCCAGGACAAATAGTGACTCATTCAAATATACATGGTAAACACTTCATGGCCCCAAAGTTAATTATAATTGCTTTAGTAAATTGCAAGTTATGACCTTGAATAGAGAGGTAAAGTAGCCACCAGAACTTTTTGTGGAGTTCGTTGGTCATTGGAGGAACTTAAGGAGAAATAAGAATTACATGAGATAAAAGAAGAGCAACTTGACTGGTTTTTTTTATAGCTCTTACAAGTGAGCTGGCAGGGTACATTCAGCTATAAGGACTTATAATTGAGTTTGCAGCTGCAGGGTTTTTATGGCTCCAGCTCGAAGCACAGACTAGCTGAATTCAACTTCTAAAGGCATATCAAGGGATAGGCAAAAGGGACGGCAGCTTATATATACCTCAGTTATTAAAATCTGCTTTCAGAAAGACTCTTTTAGATGCTGCTCCTGAACAAGTAAGTCTCAAAGTTAAATGGCTCCAGTCCCAACGTTTTGAGGAAAACACCCATGCACACTCCTATATATGGTCCTGGATGGTTGGTGAGCTGGTGGTGGGTCCTTGGAGAGTCAGGGCTGGTTGCAGAAGGGGCTATTGAGCTTCTCTGAGCGCACAGGTGCAGAGGCAGGTCCTTGGGGCCAGTGTACGGCTCCAGTAGTCCCATGGTGACTCCTTCGTGGCACTCTCCCACTCATGCTGGAGATCCTGTCCCTCTGTAAGGTGTGGGAGCCTGTAGATGGATCTCATCCTTTGGCCTATGTACCCTGGACTGTGTACTGTGTGATGTTTATTTGCCAGGCTGGATTAAGTGCCTTTTCATGTTGCTTTTATTTCTGTCACGCTTAAAGCAGTCTTTTCCAGGCTCTCAAGGTTTCTCCATCGACCAACTGCTGACCACCAGGGAGCGATGTACAGTTCTGGGGTCTTTGTTGTCAGCCTGTGCCCACATTTTGGGGCTTTTGCAGTTATCCCATGCTCGTACTCCACATTGTAATGAGCAACACCAGGCACCAAGCACCAGCGGCCAGGACTGGGGCACTGCAAAATTTTAATAGCACAAGGCACAGTTAGCATAAGGCATGTGGCCTCTTACTAGTGATGGCAATATCGATTTTATGGTACCACTGAGTAGTTCAAGGGTGTGCTGATCATATGGACATTTAAAACACTATTTGTGTGTGTGTGTGTGTCTGTTTCCCTGCTGAATTTTCATAGCATAGTGTGGTTTGGTGGCTTTTTTTGAAACCTGCGAAGTCCTGTGCTGTGCAAGTGGACTGCAATAGATGACGCCTTCTGTTATATCATCTGTTAATTTGTAGAGTTTCAAAGCTCAAGGAATTTATTTTTTCTTAATGCTATAGTTGAAATGCATGGATTTTAAGCCTGTGGCCTTAGTGTTTTGCTGATAGCTGTCTTCGCATGTAATGTTTGTTTTATCTTGCTGCTAGATTTTCATTCACAGATACAGCAGACTAAATTCTTTATTGCATAACAGTACATTCTTATAAAAGAAGCCCAGTTAGTTCAATGTGAGATTTTCAAAAGGAATAGAAGCCAATTCTTAACAGAGTCAATAATAAACCCATATCTAATGTTGTTTCAGAATGGGCTGTTTGTTGACTGCCTGTCATTGGACATGCAGCGAATTGTGGTCTTCAATGGCCTGTGCTTGCCATGCATCCTCTATGGGATCTCCTTCAAAGACAGTGTAAAAAGCGATTTCAGGCTATTCTGCATCAGTTTAACTGCTTATGTGGGTCTTCTAGATTGATAAAACAAAGTGTCAATATATGTCAGAGCTAGTTCCCTGGGAGTATGGGATTTTAGAGCAGAATTACAGAAAAATTTGCGTAACTAAAAATAATAATTTTTACAATAAAGAATTAAGAGTGCTTTCCTTTGGGTTTACTAAGGGAAGGATAACTGCTGCTGTGGAAGGATTTTCTTGGTAATGGTTAATGTCAAAATATTTGGTTTTTATTGAATTTGATTTAAATTGAACTTCAAATATTTTGAGTTTGAAATATTTGATTCAACTTTGAGACAGAGATGATTTGGCCTCTAAGGACCTTCCCAAACATCAGGGTTTTTTTTCCAGCAGAACCTCAAAATGAGGCAAGTGGCCACCTGGGAACAATGCAAGACAAAGCAATATTGTCACCATAGTGGAAGAGGAAATGCTTGTGTTTATGTTCTTACTCACTCCTTTGGAGGGCATTTACTTAAAAAGGCAATATGCAGGTTGCCATTACATCTCTTGGTTCCAGCTTACTGCATTTTGAGTGACGGGTTAACCAAATAAGTCTCTGTATTCAGGTGCACTAGGATAACTAAGATGCTATAGCGAACTGACTTGGCCAAAGTAGCTACTGAAATTAATTCTATATGGCTTCATGAGGGGCTGGAAAGTGCTATTGCAGAAGCTGAGAATTGACCTGAGAAGGGAGAGGAAGAAAAATGTGAAAACATGAAGCTGGTTTTTGATCTAAGTAGTAGAGAAAAGCTCAACTCCAGAGAGAATAACTGAGATGGCAAATACAAATTGGTGCACGAAATGTATTTTGTGCTCTTCAGACACCTTTTTTTTTTTTTTTTTTTTTTTTTTAAGGCTGCATGACTAGTAGAAGCCTCCAGAACTGATGGTAGTTTGTTTTGAATCGTAGATGATTTTCTTACAACAAAATGATCATGTATTCTATATAGGGAAAGAAATTTTAGCTCTTAATTTTGGAGAAAGTTTTATATGAGCTTCTATAGTTGTAGGAAACTTACAGATAAATACTCAATTTTCAGAAGTTACTTATTTTTAATGAAGAGTGCATTTGAGGAGGTTTAGCATCTGTTCTTACAGAACTATTATTCTAAGATTCTTGCATTTCTTTCTCTGTTGTGTCCTACATCCTTTTTTTTTTTTTTTTTTTTAAACTGTAGAGAGTGCCCCCACCTCTAATATGTAAGTGCTTATACCTGCAAATTGGGTGGCCTGATTTGTGCAAAGTTGCTGTATTACGTGAGAGACTGGTCCAGAAAAATAATTAGATTTTAAAAGGTGGTGAGAGGTACATTGTTTTGTAAAACAATATGCTGATTAAATAGCTAACCTCAAAGATAACATTTTTTAAAAGTCCCCATGCAAAAAGAGATTGAAAATCCTGGCCAAGTGGCTGGGTTTGTATAATGCAGTTGATATGCTGAGATTTTCGTCTAAGCCAAGCAGCTCATGGCTGAGCTGCAAACTGGACCCAGATACCTGTGTCTTAGGCATCACGACTCCAGGAGAACTTGTGTTGCCTGTAACGTTTGTCCTTCTCCTGCCGAGACCCAGATTTCTGTAGGATTCACTGATGACCCTCGAGTCAGCCTGGGAGTGGCTGTGAAGCTTTTTCCAGCATCTGGTGGTGGCGTTGGGAAGGGGAGCATCGGCCGAGGCTGATGGTGGGAGGTGGCGTGACAGAGGCTGATCCAGCCGTGGCCAAGGGAGCTGCTGGGATGCAGGTGTAGGCATCTGGTTTGGGCTTAGAGCATAACAGGGAATTCCCTGTTTCCCAGCTTTTGGATCAGATAGCAGCTTTTATCTCATGCCTTGGTCATATGAGCAACCAGGGTCTGGGAGGGGAGATAACCTCTCCAAAGCATGCATACATTTGGTGTGGCTCCATGCAGTTCAGAAGTTGCACAGCTGGATGTTTCTAAACTTTCAGTTTTAGAAGAGAGTTCATTTAGCCTTCTGTCCCAAGAGCAAAAAGACTGAATTTTGAGCCCAGTGGGAAATGTAGAAAATGTTTTAATTGCAGGAAGTACTGTTTTAATCTGAATTTCATAGATATATGTGTATAACAACGCTGACCTTTGGCTGGATTTTGTTTCTGGGCTTTTTCCTGAAGAAGAGTTAGATATTTAAAACCTATTAGCTCCTCTTCAAAAATAAATTGAACTCTTAAACAGAATTCTGAGATGAATCTTTGGCATCTGTTCATTGAATCAAATGAATATTAAAAAATTCCTAGCTAAACCACAAATGGTTACATGAGAAATACTAAAACAAAAAGCAGCTGAAATGTTTCCAAACACATTTTTAAAACATAAATTTGTTTTTATTTTGCAGCTTCCTTCAAAAGCCTTCGATATAGGTTATGGTCAATGTTCAAATCCAGTTAAATTATTCAGATTTTTTTTTGGTTTGTTTTATTTGCTACTTGATTTTTAAAGATTCAATGAATATAAAAATTGTATTGAATATTTGTGATATTACTATTTAACACAGCTTAGATGTGGCAGCCACTGATACCGATGAGACTGAAGTTTGTGACTGGAGTCAGCTGCCTGCTGTCCTGCATCAGGACCTGGTTAGTCACACAGATGCAAGCCACAAACCGTTTGTTAGCAGCGCAACCTCATGGTCTCACCAATGTGTATAGATTCTTTGCAGACGACAGTCTTGGAAGGGGCCAGGGAACTGTCGCCCTTTCGCTTTCTGCTTCTCCTCCTCCCTCACACCCTCAGCCTGCACACTGGAGGCTCTGCCAATACTTCCCAGCTCCCTCCTACTCCCTGGGGTTGCAGTCAGCCGAAGAGCTGGCAGGTTTGTTGCTGATGTTTCTTTTTTTCCAAGCTAATTACAAACACCCTCATCAGTATCTCGTTCAGTGACTATGTCAAATTTTTTTTTTTTTTTTAAATTTGGAAAGGTACTATTTCAGAGGGTTTTTTTAGGCGCTGGTCTCCTAGTCTTAAGGTGACTTGGAGCAGAAATTCAGTTTTTGCTGCATTGTTGAGAATATGGAAATAGTTCTGACTTCTAAAGTATGGGAAAAATTATTTTAGTGGTATTTGTTTATGCTAATATTGCAGTCAGTACACACCTTGTTTTGTTTACTAAATATCTTCTGAGGACTGCAGATTTTGTTTGTTTTGATTGTGAGACATGCAAGTGTTCATCCCTGGGAGGCTGCTCTGAATTTGCAAACTGATAAAACCTGTCGAATGTGTTAGGTGGAGCGATCATTTTGTCTGTTAAGTTGTTGGTTGTATTTAGCTGTCGAATGAATGCAAATCAACAACATGAAGATTTAAAAGCCTTTTGTATAGATAGATAAAATAATGATAGATTATAGATAGATTAAAAAATTATTTTTGTGCATAAGGCCATCAAGAAGTTGTGTAAGATCTAGCAATGACTTGGAGAAAATCAGCCATTTATAATAAAATTGATATAATCAGGAAAATCTTTGTTTGATTTTTTTCCCATCTGGTCACTGCTGTTACTACAAGCAGAAGGAACAAAGGGGTTTGTTTATTTTAGGGCACTTGAAAGAAGCAGCAAATCTCAACCTTCTTGCCCGGTATGGGAGTTACTGGCTGCAGACAGTAGCACCATCTTTAATTCTTGTACAGAAATGGGCTGCAAATAGCTGAACTGGTTAAGACACAGCTCCCTGTTTAGAACTGAATGGCTTAGTTTTCACTAATCTTAATAGAAGTTGGGATGGTTGTTATTACCTTTGGATCAAATACCATGTGCCTAACTGAAAATGAATGAGAAACCGAACTGGAAGCTCAAGGGATGTACATTAGTTTCCCCTCCTGGGTGGAAATACTTATTTTCCATTCTTAGCGTAGAAAACTGGGTAAACCAGAGGAAATATGCTACTATGACTATAACAGCAACAGTGAGACAATAAAAAATGAGAAGATAGGTACATGGGTGGCAACAGCAAACCAGAGAGGTTTGAAGAGGGTCACAGCAATGTCAGTGAAGATGAAGGCATCATGAGTTAGCATTAGGAATAGACAGAAATAAACTTTGCATTTTCACTTTTAGTTGTTACAGCTCATCTAAATGCATCAGCTTGGATTTCTGTTCTTTCTATTTATTGGGTTTTTCCTCATTACCCGCATGTGGTTTATTTCATAAGAATAAATCACAAGAGTTATGGGTCCTGTGTGATCATGTGAGTCACTGACTGTCCCTGCGCAAGTCTTTAAAAAGACTTTGCCTTTCACCTGAGTAAGCACCTCTGCTCAGCTTTGCAAGGGTTATCTTGTGAATTGTTTTAGAAGAAACAAATGGCACATTTGGGCATCTAGATGTAGTGGCCTGCTTGTGCTTAAGAGGTCTGCAAAAGATATCACTGTCTGTTGATGTAGCAAAGGACAGCATATTTGTTATTTAATTTGTCTGTTCAATACCACTTTTTAATATTGGCTTTAGACAGGGCCATTCCATTTTCCCTTGCTATCCAAAGCCAAAAAAAATGCTACTAAAATGCAAAAATATGAGATCATTTAATCTGAAGTTGTCTCTACAAAATCCTGCTTCAGTTCCTCTAACAAGTGGCCAAAATCACTCCTATCCTACAGAGTTAAGCCGAGAGAAGAGGGGAGAAAATGGCACAACTGGATCATGGAGAGGATGTGGGTTTGTGCAGCAGCTCAAGAGGCAGCTCAGGCCTAGATGGGGGCGTGCTAAACTCTATTCTAAGCCTGACTTCAGTTGTCTAAATGTTCATTTGCATTTGCTGTCTGGTTTAAATTGTAAACTCTGCTACGTAAAAACAAAGTTTGAAAGCAATGTATCTGGTTTTAGCCCAGTAACCAAAGACCACAAAGTAACTCATTTTTTATTAGTCTTGGAGAAAATTCTAGCATTTGCTGGCTTGTGGTTTGGATGCAATACATACAAAAATAGTATTACTTTTTCTGAGGTTGAATCTGTTTTGTATTTTTTTTTTTATAGTAGACATCCAATTTTGTTCCATTATATAATGATTCTTCAGACAGGCAGTAAGAAGACACAATTAACTCTTGAGACACTATTTAACTTGATAATTCTGTACTAATGCAAATGCCTTTGCATTACACAGTGTCAGGTCATGAAGATAAAAATGAAATAACTAGAATGAGTGTTGTGAGGCCTTTTCTTGTCTTCCTGGAGTTTGGACAAACATTAGTTTTGTAATTTTTGGAGACAGCAGCTGCAGGAGTTAACCTGCATCAAAAGGATTTACATGTAGCTCCTAATGGATAAAGTGCTTTCTGTCTGCAACTTAATTTTTATCCTCATCTGTCTTCTCTTATTTTTACCCAAGTCAAACTCTGATAAAGCAGAGAAAATTTTTACACAGGCTTCATCTGAAAGTGATATGCTAAAATTCACAGGATGCAATGCTATGCAATCAAGGCATCTAGCACTGCTTGCCCTTCTCTTCCTCCTGCTGCCTCACCTCTGCCATTTACCAGGTGTTGAGGCATCAGGAAGATTAACTTTCTCTCTTTTAACATCCTTCTGTTAAATTCCTTTGTTCCCACATAAGAGTCTGTCCTACTAAATGTTTGTAACTGCTGGTGTTCTGTGATTGAAGAAAAAGATCTCCTTTTGTTGCTGAGGGGTAAAAATCATCAGTGTTTTGAAAGGTAGAAAGTTCTCAGTATAAACAAGTATCACTTCAAGCTAATTGGGAGAAAATTTCCAGCAGTTCTTTTAAGTGTGGAATTAAAGTGCAAATTATGCAAAACACTACAAAAGTGCTGGACTTAAAAGTTATTTGGCCAATCTTTGCAGTGTATGGTAAAAACAGATGGTTGGAGAGCGTGCTGGTATTCCTGTTTTGGCTAAAAAGAGCCAGCTCATACTCAGATACCTGGTGCCTTTCTTAACGTACAAAACCGGCAATGGTAGGCTCGATACCAGAAGAAAAATTAGCTTTAAGGCAGATTACCCTGGCATAGCTAAATCAGGCGATGATTGCAAATGTATCAGCAGACCAGTCTTGGCAAAATAACATTGGTTTTCCAGTGGCCTCTCCAACTCCTTATAAACCTTTCCATATTCTGGTGAGCAGTCTGCCCCTAGACACGGAGTGAAAAATTAGAAAGCATATTCAGAAACTGGACTGACTGTTAAGATGAAACTGTTCAAATTTCAGTGAGGTGTCAACTGATGCTTTTGCTGCAAATAAACCTCTGTTTCTTGCTCTTTTTGTGTTTTTCTTTTGCCTTCTCATGAGAAGTCTCAAACATTGTCCTTAATTCCAGCTGACAGGTTTTTATCAGACAGCTGTTCCTGGTAGCTTGCTGTAGGTGGCTGCTGCTTCCAGCCTAAGCTGGGCAGTATTTAGCACGAGAGGTTTAGAATTTGCACCTATTAGAGTCAGCTGATTGCAAGAGACACTTTTAATTTTAGCCAGGGAGAAAGAAGCTTTGGGTTCTTCCTGAGCTTTCGCTTTTAAAACATCACAGGGGTTATCACCCGAGGTTTTAATATGGCTTTGGTGCACTTGCAGACAGTCAGGATTTAGAAATTATATGAGCATGTGAACTCAGCAACAAAGCTCCTGCTGTCATGCAGACAACTTTTCACATTAAAACAAGGGGAGAGAAATACAATTTCCTAGAAGTAAATGCCTTCTCAAAAGCATGTTATGCAGTGTTGTCAAAAAAATGTTGACTGATACACAGAATATCTCTATTATTTAAATATGTTGTAGCAGTTTGGGGGGGGTTGAGGGGGATTATTGTGAGTTGTGGTTTTTTGTTTGGGTTGTTTTTTCTTTAATTTGTTTTGGTTTTCCATGTTGTCTGTAATTTTGCTTGTAGATTAGGCAGGTATTCCTGTTCTGACAGTTCTGGTTCATTTTCTTGTTTGTAAGACAGTAATGCTCTTCCACAGTTGGAAGTACAGTATTGCTGATGAGTGCCACATAACACTGTCAATACCCATGTGCTTTTTAATAGGAATGGAGAAAGTTGATAATTATATTTATTTGTCTTTATTAATAACAATACTGTTTGGATAACATGTGAAAATTGAAAATAACTTATTTAGGAAAGTAACTTAAAGAAACTTTATTTCCCTTTTTTATAGTTGTATGATTAATGAATAGTTTCAAGATCACTGGATTTTTTTTCAGATTTGAAGAAGGTTGGTCAGTGTACATGAGTGTCAGGAGGTATGGGGTAAACCAATGTGCTCATAAAGAACTTCAATCATACTTTTTCTCTCATTTTGACAGCTGAAAGTTGTGAATTAATCAACTAATTCTGAAAAAAGCTTTGCAACGCAATGATGATAATATTATTCAAATATTATTACTTTTCCATGTTGAGTCCTGCATTTGAGTTGCCTTCTTGGCATGAGTGAGCTACTCCGGATTGCTAATGTGAGGGAAGCATTAAAATGTTCATGGGACAGGTCTGATTCTGCCAGGGAAGCGGCCAACTGAAAAGATTTCTTGGAATTGTAGAAATGTAGCAAATGTTTTGAAACTTGCAGTTCTTATTGTTTAGATTGGAAACGTTAAACATGTTTTTAATAGGCTCCTTTTCCACTATTAAAGCATTACAATGAAATAATTACATTCCTCTCAAGCCATTTTAGACTTGACTTGGTTTCCACTAACGGTAAAAATAAAAGTTACAGCAGTTAAAATAGTTGTCAGGTTTTCTTCTCTCTTCAGTAATTTATTTACTACAAGGCTTAACTGACAAATTTTATGGAAGGCGCATTTCTTTTATTCTTCTGCCTGTGTTTGAACCAGATGCTTGATCTAATTGTTCCTAGTGTTTGCTTCACTCAGCAATAAACAGGGAAGAGAAGGAATGTTAGTGCAGCTCATGGATTCGATAAGGAGAGGTCGCTCGGTCGGTGCTGTGCTCCTTGGTCAGGTCTCGCGCGGCTTCGGAGCTGGTGCTGCTGGAGCCGTCGCTGCCGGCGTCCTGCATAATGCATGGGCCTGAACCCATGGAGGCAGCAGGTGCTCCCGCAGTAGAAAAGAGCAGTGTTTGTTATTGTTGTAAGCACCATCAATCCTCCTCCCTTTCACCCTCTGTCCTCAGTGTCCTCCAAACAAAGTCTGCCTGTATCTGCAGCAGCAGGGGAGAAAATAGCAACAACCCACCCTGTGTAATATTGCTGTTTTCCGTCTCAGGGGCAACCTGGTAAATAGGCCTTGATTTGATGATCTGGATCTGTAAGTGGCATGTTTATCATTGCAAGGGACAACAATACTGATTTATGAACTCAATTTAGCAGAAAACTGTATTGGTACCTATGTGTAACCACCCTATTCCAGCTAAATAGGATAAATGAAAAATGGCTTTCAATTCTAGTACTCATTATGCACTGCCCCTGTGGGAGCAATCTGCTGAAAGATAGGTCTAAACATTCTCTAGTTGAGGAAAAATGTATTTTTGGGAGGAGGAAAGGAGAGAAGCAAAGAGTGCAGAAGGGAGAAAAAAGAATAAGAGGTTCTTTTTCTTAGTTTTGTTTAAACAGATGGCTGTTCTTGGAAGTGCCTTTTCAAGAGTAGGCTGTGATCTGAAATCTTATAGAAGTACTTTCTTTTCTAGTCAAAGGCAGTCAAATCTACCACCGTATCATGTCCACTTGCTCCAAAATATCAGTTGATTCTAGCTATTCTTAGGTGTTTCTCTTGTCTGGAGCATTAATGGCAGCCACTATTTCCTTCTGTAGGGCTATTGGCTCTCCTCTTAAGGTCTGGGACATGGGAGGCACGGAGCCAAGTGGAAGAGAACAGAAAACCAGTTTACTCCAGTAGAGGTTGCAGTAGGCTTTCTATTCTGCTTGTAATGTCATCATAATTGGAGAGAAACAGGTGTTCTGTTTCAACATACCTTCCTATTTCTTTTGTTTGTTTCTTCCTTTATGGCAGCATTCTCTTTTTGGGTGTGTTACCCTCTCCAGTTCTCATGCAAGGTGTGAGGGGAGAAGAAAGGGGTTTTTCCATTGCTATAAGGTGGGTAAAGTGAATGAGAGTGTCACTGGGAACCAGTAATTGTTTGTGGATTGCAGCATTATTACCATTTCTTTTGCTTTCTAGAGTATCTGGCAGCAGTGATGGCATTTGAGGAGCAAGCCTTCTGGTTGCTTGCTCTGTTTCTTGCTCCTTGATCAGCTTTGTCACGGCTTCAGAGCTGGTGCTTCTGGAGCCATCGCTGTCAGTGTGCAGCAAAATACTGTAGGTGCCTTGCCTCTTCGATGGACCCCTTGTATGTCCGTTGTAGGTTATGCCCACTCCTTGTATTTGGTTCCAGCTCCTGGATGAACTTAGGACTCCCACTGTAGCCTTGTTTCCAGTCCTGCCTCTGGCCCTGTCTCCTTTTGCTCCTGACTGGACTCGCTGAACAGGACCCCAGACCCAGTTCATCTCTTTGCCGTGTCTGGTGCCACAGGTGGGCCTTGTTACCAATACCTGGCTTTACCTTCCACTTCATGCCCTGTGTGAATGTTGCATTGTTGAGGACATAGCCTGTGCTGGGACCATCTTTGTCTCCTGGTTTGCCTGCCCTTGGAGAGCAGATGGCCCTTGCTGCTCCCTGACAGCACTATGAGTATAGCACCACTTTTGCTTGGTGGCCAAATGATGTTTAAAAACTGGCTTAGCTGGAAAAGCATTCAGAGTGTGAATGCTTTTCCTTAACTTTGTCTCTATAGAGGCAGGAACAACACAGATCTGCATCCAAAGAGTTATTAATGAAGGCCGCAAAAGTGCGTGACTGAATTAGGTTAGCATTCTTTCTGCAGGAAAGTGGCTAATTTTTCTTCATTCAGTGATTTTTGAAATGCACTTTTTTGTCCTGTTTAGAAGCTGGTAGTTGTGCGTTTTGTTTGCGAGTGACTGTAAAGCTGTGGTGCGCAGCTCTGTTCCTGCTGGAGAATGTGCCAAGTGGCGATCCAGATTTCAGAGAGAACATCCAAGGAGCCCAGATATTGCTTTCAGAAGTGTTGTTTTTTGGTTTTAGGGTTTTTTTTTTCCTCTTTGCCTTTTATTTGAAAGGAGTGAAGTTTTGCAGAGTTATATTGACAGTAGATAGAATTATGCTTTCCAGTGGTATCTGTATGAAGTGACTTATTCCCCATAGGCAGTTTCCTGCTTTGCTTGCTTTGGGCTTCCAGCCTTATTGTCTGGAGCACCAGGTCTTAAAAATGCCTTGCTGAGCTATACTTATATATATACATATATATATATTTAAATTGTACAGACTGTAAATGGGACACCTTACACATGGACTTGTCTTGATATGACTTGATGACATTAAATTTAAAAACTTCAAGGTAGACTGCTGCCTAGTGATGCTCATCATTGGCATTTCAGAGGCTTCACTGAGACATAAACAAGTTAAGTGTCATCTTTAAATGCCTGGTTAAATTCAGTAATGGTTTGCTCAAGTGAACACCTAATTTCTTCAAAAAGGGAAGCTGGTGTCTCCTAGCAGACATTTTTCTTTGCAAAAGCTCAGTAATTACTGAGCTTTGGCAGTCTGTTGACAGTGTTTAATGACAAGCTGAAGTGCTTCTAGTGTTGGGCCTCTCTAACTTGCAGCTTCCTGTATGATGATATTCTTGTCTCTGTCCAGCTTTAAACGTATGCAGTTTTAAAGCTGCCTGCCAAAATGCACATTCCTGGCAAAAATCAATGCGCTGGTGTCAAAAATTCGCTCATCCAAGAAGAAGTAGTGCAGTGGTCTTGTAAAACACAAATGCAGTGATAATGTAAAATAGGGTTAGAGCAGTGTGAAGTGGGGATTAACAAATCTAGATACTACAGTGATCCCATCATCTCCTACAGAGCTGTTGATCTCTTCATTGCTTTGGGGGTGAGACAAGACGTTGGGCTCAATGAGGAGTCTGCTGCCTGTGTTTTGCTTTGCTTCTGCAGCTGTAATTAGTTGACACAGCTTTAAACACCTCTGATTCAGGACCGTCTAAGCTTTCTAAAGCTGGAGAAGACAAAACAGAGGGTTTTATTAGCAGATGTTTCAGTTTCAACATGTAGATGATGCAATGTAGCAGATATTTTGGAGGAGCAGTTTTCCGAGACCACTGCCACTAGAAAAAGGAGTTAAAGGATAAACCAATGTCCATTCTAATTCTTCGTTATTTTAGAGATGGCCAGAAACCCAGTTTCCTGTTTTGCTGGATAGTTGCTAGTGTAATCAACCTGAGGCAAAGGAAAAAATTTCTCCTGGCCTTTGCCAAAAAAGCTTTGGCTTGGTGATAAAATGTGATGCTGGCATGTATTGGTCTGACAGCTACTCTGAGTTCAGTAGCCAGAGCTTGAGTTATCTCTCTCTCCATCAGCACTGATTCCAGCTTCAAGAAGCATCGTGTTAGGGAAATAATAACAGCTAAATCAATAGTTACTGCTATTGAGTCTAGTTTCCTGTATACACTTCGCATCTTCATGCAACTAAAGATGGACAATAGAAGGCAACGCAGGTGCTTCTCTGCCCCTGGCAAGCCTCTGGGAATTGCACTCAAGAGGTTGGTAAATTCATAACAATTTAAATCAGTCTTCCGTTTTTCAGTTAGCAGACTGCTTGTTTAGCCTGGTGGGGTAGGAAAATAAGACCCAGGGAAAAGGTATTCATCATAGCTCGTAATTATTAGTCATCTGTTCCTCTTCCCTTCAGAAGTGCAGGAACTACCATTAAGTACTGGTTCACCCTGAACTGGGGTAGGTTGTGCAGTAGTAGAAGGGGGAACCGAACAGGGAGCTTTCTCCAGAGGGTGTAGAGGAGCAAGGCCAAGCTCTCCAGACAGCCAGGACTAGATTAAACAAGGACCTCAGATTGACGAGGTGTGTTCTGTGCTCTTGTCTTCTGGTTTGTTACGTTTGTTGGCTCCACATCGAACATGCCAATCCTGATCTTTGCTCCTCTGACCACCTGTGTGGGATCTTGCTTTTACAGAAAAGAGTATAGAGCTAAGGAACGTATAATTATGGTAAGATCTAGCTTCCATTGGATGCAAGTTATTTTCCTGAAATAATACTTCATTCCTCTGTCTACCTAGTCAAGAAGGAACATGAATGCTTGACTGATAAATCTACAGCAGGAGCCTACAACTCCCCCTTCCTTAATTCACATTAAAGCTAACAAAAATATGATTGATCCCACAGTACAGGAAATAAGTTTTTCTCATATAGCTGCTTTTTTTTTTTTTTTTTTTTTTTGTAAGCAATGAAAAGAACCCTAAATTGAACCACTGATTAAAACCAGGTATCTTAGGGTGTTCTGTCATGTCTGTCATCTGGTATCTAATTTTGATAATACTTCTTGAAGTACAGATAAGAAGTTGGTTACCCATAAAGCAATGATGCAATACCAATTTACTGACTGTCAAATACAAATGTAATGCAACAGATGACCTGCTGCTAGGTGAAGCTCTCACGGTTTGCGCTGCAGCCAGGAGAAGTCTGGCCGAAGTCGCTTTTAAGTTCTCTCCTGCTGTGCTTTGCTCTCTTTCTCCGCAAAATATTCAACCTCCAATGAAGCATTTTCTGCCCCACCCCACCTCAAAGGGAAGGCTGACACATTTGGCAATGCACCTGGGAATGTATACAAACAACATTAGGGAGGGGAGATGGAAAAGGAGGTTGATCTTACTCTGTCATGAAATTTTAACACTCCTTAGCAGCTTGCCAGCCAGGCAGGATTACACTACCAGATGTCCTGGCAGAAATGTGCGTGGCTCTGCATGATCATAAATCCAAACAACGTATGGCAACCTTGCGTGTATGATACTGCTGTTAGCAATGCAGAATTTCCGTGTGGAAAGCTCTGGTGATGGGCAGGATTAGTAAGGACAAAACCTTCCCAGGCTTTGAAGCCTTAGGTAGGTAATAGCTGCTGATGGTGGCCATACGTTGATGGGAAAAGGAGGAATATAGAGATGCCTGTGCTTTATCAGCAGCGGTAAGCCTCGTTTGCTTGCAGTTGTCTTCTCCTCTCATGTCTCGGCCTTTCAGCAGGCAGCATTGTAGTGCAGTTGCTCAGAGGCTGATCTCTTCTCTCTGTTGGTGTGTACAAAAACACTGAGAGGTTGTTGGCAAAGACCTGTGAAGCTCAAGGCCTGAGTCAACAGAGCAGCGCTGCTGCAGCAGTTCCAAGTCGGCTTGTGGTTGGTCTTGAGTGTCAGTTGAGCTCTGTTGTCTTCATCTTTGTAAGTTCTTATTAAATAGGAAGAACAGGGATGGTGGAGGCTTGGCGTAGAAGTTTGTCTTGTGCATTTATTTTCCTCTTCTTTTTGTGTTTCTTTTGTCACGTTTCCTAAATGGGGTACTAACTGAACCTGTTCTTTTAGTCTACACATTAAATATAATTGCATGTGTCTATTTATAGGATCATTTCCTCACTAAACTATGCAAAGAATTGGAAAAAATTAGCTGTTGTGTTTGTTTGTTTGTTTGCTTGGTTTTTAGTTGTTTCTCCCTTCATATAAATGAGCACTCACTGGTATTGTGTGGCAAATAAATAATTCTTTTGCTGAGGACTCCCAATGCCTTTGGTGGCCCAATTTTGAGTATGTTTGTGTCAGAGGGTATGGTTTTCCCGTGCTATGCATTGATACCAAACTATCAGCTAACCCAACTGACAATGTAGCAGACGGAAATTTAAAGCAAATGGAGGAGAATATGCTATCCCCTGTTTTATTCTGTTGTTGCTAGAAAAAAAAAGTTCCTATGAAGTGTGAAAAAGAGCAAGTCAACTCTGTGGCTCTTTAAAGAATAGTACAAGGCTGAATAGCTAGAGGAAAAGAACAAAGGGGACTTCAGCATGGCTAGTTAACTTTGCAAATTGCAGTTAAACTTAAGTGACCAGAAAGTGGAAGATCTGAAAATAAATAATGTTAAGTGCTTTCTTTGCAGATTAATCTTGCTACCCAAGTGTGAAATCTCTCCCCTTCCTCCCATGCATTCTTTAAATTTTCAAGTTCCGTACCACAGAATTTTGCAGGTTCATTGCTGGCTACATTAGTCATTCTGAGCTCGTGCTAGTTTTGTCCTGAAGAGCAGAAATACACACTAAAGATATTTAAATTTGTTGCAATTTTATTGATTTTAGTACTAAATTACCTCAATACTGCAATGCCTTGGAAAGCTTTGTGCAGAGTGCTTGTCATCATCCAGCTTTCCTTGAAGTTAGGTCCACCTGAACCAGTGTTTGTAGCTCTTGGGAAGCTCCATTCATGCAGTCTTCAAGTTTATCTGTGCTAAATCAGCTAGCTTCCTAATATTTGTAGTAAAGCTGTTTAGAACTGGCTTATATTGCTATAATTATAGCAATTTAAATCCCTCTGCCATGTAGTAAGAGACAGGGAGTTCATGCATAGATTATGTGTTCTGTCCACTTCTGCAGACAGAGCAAAGCATTGCATGTGCAGGACATGGCAGAACCAGGAGCTGGTGAAGGGTGTCCAAGTTCCATTGCACTGCCATGGCAATATGGTACATCTCTAGTCTGCAAATGCAAATCACAGAATCATTTAGGTTGGAAAAGACCTCTAAGGTCATTGAGTCCAACCATTAACATAACACTGACTAAAAAGCTGTCTTTAAATTCATCGCTGTTGTTTAGTTCAGAAATCTCTATCCTACATGAAGAAGGAATTTAACTTGCATATTCATGTTATTAGCTCAAATGATATGTCTGAAATGGGGAAGTAGGAATTTATTACTCTAGAGGTGCCAAATCCTGACGCCCTAAAAACTGTCATGCTTCTTTTGGCGGTGTGTGTTCCCTGCTGCTTACATGATACAGCGCTTTCTATTGAAGTGCCTGTGGTTATTACAGTTTAGGCTTTACTTTCACATCTTCCTGAAGTAAAAGCAGTATGTTTTCTAGTTAAGTAGCAGGGTGGGCTCTTTTCCTTTAAGTAAAAAATTATTTAGGGGAAAATACTGGTTGTACAAAATGGAAATACAGTGTATGCATGTACAAAGAAATGAACAGTACCAAACTTTTTGAAAATCTTTCTTTCCTTGCCGTCATGCTTCACAAGCTCTCCAAAATGCATAATGAGTAACAAAGACCTCTCCCTGCCGTGCCTATATTTTTGTTCACTGCTTTACGTGCTATTTTCAGATGTGTACATAGAAAATGAAGCTAACTATTTTCAAAGTGTTGTCCCTGATGACTTTGTGTTTGTTCAACTACTTACATCTTGTTGGCTGAGATAAATTTCACCTGAGGCCAGCTTTTGCTCACTAATTTGTCACCTTTTCTTTTTCATGCCCTTTAGCTATTTTGACACCAGAGGCTTTGCAAGTTCCATCTCAGGAAGCACCAGCAGCAATACAAAGCGCAAGGAAAACAATGTGAACTGAAGCTTAGTGAAAATAGAGTTGTGTAATATGGCACTGGTTAGTGGCTGGATGACAGCCATCCTTGATGACATAAATTTAGTGGCATGCGTAACTGCAAAGAACAAAGGAGTTAATCAGCAACAATACTGTATATAAGAAGTGTTACTGTGTGTAAACACATATTAAAGTTGTTGCCATAAGCTTGTGATAGAGTCAGTGTGCTGTGGTCTAGGCTCCTAACATTCCTCTTGGAAAAACTTTTATTATTCATTTTAGGTTTGTTTTCTGGGTTGTTAAGTGTCAGCGAATCTGAGAAATGCGTCTGGCAGTCAAATAATTGCCCTGGTTTGAAGACGCTTGCAGCTTTTTACAGAGAAGAAAATATCATCCAGATGACGAACAAAACCAGCTCCTCCTCACATAAATGAAGCACAAAAATAAATGAGATTGTGTTTCGCCTCTGTTCTCTATTTTTTAAGCTACAGTATGATATAGAAAGAAAGCTCTTTTCCTCTAAGCTTTATAGAACTTATTAAAGAAGTGGCGCTTTTTTTTTTTCTGTAATTGTTAGCAGGATACAGCTTGTGGTTTGCCTTTAAGGTGCATTATTCTAGCTTTTAGTCTCTGCAGTGCAGGAATACAAGTGTACCGGCATTGCAGAAGTGAATAGGGAACTCCTGTGGATCCTGCTTCCTCCTGCACTGCCCGAGTGTGCTGCTTCGCACCGTTCGCTGGGGGTTTCATCCAGCAGTCAGACTAGAGGCTTTTCTTCCAGAGACAGAAGAAGATAAGCTGGTAGGAACAGACCAGTGCTCCGATTTATGCCATGAACATGGTCCTGTGACACTTGCAATGGTTTTTTGATGCCACAGGTAATGCATATGCTTTCCTTTTCACACGGGCTTGGGCAAACTTTAATATGCACTCAACTATGTGGTACTCTGTTGACAAATATGAGAGTGTCAAACATTTTGCCTGAAGTCACTTTAAATCCTCACTTCTCTGGCTGTCAGCGCACTGAGCAAAGGTTGTCTCGGACATGTGCAGGCGGCTGGCCTGTGGGTCTGCTGGAGTTGTTCCTGAGGGTACGGCCCAAAGTGGCCTCCTGCAGACAGCCAGGTGCATGCACACGTGTATGTGTGTGCATACACCAAGAAACTGAGCTCTGATTTTCTCTGGAGAAGGGGGACCCAGCTTCTTGGTCCTCTCAGTCCCCTTTTGGGTTATGTCTGTGACTTATAATGTCATTTTCATGCTAATTTTTAGTTTCTAGCTTTTCTCTGTTGAACTGTTCTTACATTTTAATTGGTTAAATCAGGAGGCTTGTAGCTGATTAATGTTTTGTCTCTGCAGCTGGATCATCTAGAACAGGCATAAATCTTTCCATGCCTCATTTACTTCCAGTTCCTCTTCGAACAGACATGCACTGTTCCTGGACCTTCCTGTCTTTCCTCACCTGCTGTCAGTTTTTGTTGTACCTCTCGCTGGATGAATTATTGTTCCAGCTGTGCATTTGCATTTCTTGATTTTGTTCACGCAGCCAGAAATTATGTATGAAACCTTCCTACATCAGCAGTAACGACAGCAATCCTTAGGTGATGGCTTTTGACAGTGTCCTGGTTTCAGCTGGGACAGAGTTAATTTTCTTCCTAGTAGCTGGTATAGCGCTGTGTTTGGGATTCAGAATGAGAATAATGTTGATAATACAGTGATATTTTAGTTGTCGCATAGTAGTAGTCAAGAATTTTTCAGCTTCTCATGCTGTGCCAGTTGCACAAGAAACTGGGAGAGGTCACAGCCAGGACAGCTGACCCAAACTGGCCAAAGGGATATTCCATACCATGTGACATCATGCTCAGTATAGATTTTTGGGGAAGAAGAAAGAAAGGGGGGGGCATTCAGAGTTATAGTGTTTGTCTTCCCAAGTGACCATTATGCATGATGGAGCCTGGCTTTCCTGGAGATGGCTGAGCACCTGCCTACCCATGGGGAGCGGTGAAGGAATCCATTGTTTAGCTTTACACAGCTTTTGCTTTACTTATTAAACTGTCTTTATCTCCACTCACAAGTTTTCTCAGTTTGACTCTTCTGACTCTCCCATCCCACTGAGGGTGTGGGGTAGAGAATGAGCAAGTGGCTGTGTGGTGCTTGGTTGCTGGCTGGGGTTAAACCATGACAGGCACAAAGATTCTTACCTGAGCTGTGTTAACAGTTTCAGTACTGCTCTCTGTTGAATGAGGGTATTCAACAAGCGCATAAAATGATTGCCTTCCATAGCTGGAACGTTTGATGTTGAGGAGTGAAATATGAGGACTATAAATTTCTTTTTCTTTTTTTCCTTCATAGACGAAAAAAACCCTACACGTCAGGCTGTTATGAAACAGTTCTTCCTACTCCTTTCTATACTGTACTTTATTCTATGAATGAAATAAAAGTCAGTTTTAATGTACCCTATCTATCATTCATCCCAAATGCTAATGGTTTTATTGTCATGATTTCCCTCAGTCCCAGCAGATCAAGATTTAGAGATGATTTACTATGATTAGTGATAGTTTAGATGATTAGAGGTCACTTACTATTGGCAAATTGCATCTGGTTTCTTCTGAGGTGTGAGTGCAACATAGTGCCTTGGTTCTACTTCATGCATTTGCACAAAATATGATTGCCAACTGGTGTCTTTAGATACATTGTTCAGGGTATGGAGGGATTAAAGTTTGTACACTGTCATATCAGTTTGCTGGGAGAAGTTCCTTCGCATTGAAAAAAAACCAAGTGGGGGATTAGGTTTTAGGCTTTGCACTTGTATTTCAATTCAAAAAAAGTGTTGTTCTCTAAGACTGTGCATAGCTATAACCAGCATTTGTGAAGCTGGTACATTTGTGAATCCCGTGGGAAAGTGCCAAACTCGTCAGTTTTTATAAATTGCTGTCTTTATGACAGGAAAATGGGAGGGAAAGGGTCTTGTATCTGAATGGAACAGCAAGGAGAAAATGGGGACATAAGGACAGATGTGTCCCCAAGTCACTATTCTCTCTGGTGGAAGCGATGCCCAGAGCAAGGGTCTTGCTGAAAGATTGGACATGAGCCATGAGAATTCTATAAGCATCCGGTAAATTTTTTGGCTGGGTGAGGAGAAGACCTCCTGGAGGACAATTAAAAATGAGGCAGGTTTTTTTTTTTTACTTTGTTTTGTTTCTGTTCAGTGCTCTCTAAACATAGCAACTATTTTTTATATATTTGTTGGTGGTAATAAAAAGTATTCTTTACTTTTAACTGAACACGTCATTTGTTGAGAATGTTTTGAGGATGAATGGCAAGCCGTTGTCAACATGGTAGTGAGTCACAAATGGGGGTTCAGTCATGCTTGTAGCATCCGACACCCTCAGGCAAGATTGGGATTCCTAGACAGTTCCTAGATGGTCCATCCCTAAGCAGCACGGACTGGCTTAAGAGCTCATCATGCAGAATGTACCTCCTGGTGCAAGCACCCCTGACAGGCTGCAGACTGTGAGCAGGTGCCGAAACCTTGGCCCCCACCAAATTTGTATTCATGCTCACAGTTGACTTTGTGATGTGAAATATAATTTAACATGACCAGGAGTTTTGTGGCATGTATCTGAAGGGCTGTGACTCATGCAAGTACTTTCGATTGCCTTTGCTTATTAAGTTAAAGGCCAATATCTCAAGCCTGGTACAATATTTTTAACGTGATGCAAAAAAAAAAGCAGTAAGAATACATGGTTTCTCTAAATACAATAGTTTTAAAATTCAAAACACTATAGAATAAAACTTTTAAAATATTCTGAAGATTACATGTAGTTTTTGGTTTGTTGTTTTAGGGTTTTAATTCTAGAAAATAACTCTGTTATAATCTCTTAATTGCACTGGTCAGAGCAAATACTTTGTTCTATGTGTTAAGCAGCTTGATGACATGGGAAGGAGGAAGCTGGTTGACGGACGCGACTTAGTCCTTTGGCAAGGCCTGTAAAGCTCAGTTGTTTCCTATGGGGCAGATGCTTTAACCGAATGTTATGAATTGCTCTTGTAAAGTACACCTTTTAACAGATGTCATTTTCTGTTTCCCTCTACTCTTTTGCAGCAAGTGACAGGCAGAAGTTTTGGTGAGAAGGATTTTCGTTCTGGGTTAGAAAACGGCATTCTTCTGTGTGAGTAAGTAACATTTATAGTTTTGAGCCTTGGATACCATCTTGACTAAAGCTGAAATGAACTTTAGCTAGTATGTCCAATTGTTGGTTTCCTTTTGCATGTTTTGACATTGTGCACACTGGTATTTCACTGCAGCATCATTTCAGTGCCAAAGCTATTCTTATGGTGAGGAATGAAATGTGGCTTAAAGAAAACAGGTTTTGCAAAGTGCTTCCCTCACTCCGCCCTAGCTCCTTAGTTATGTAAAGTAAAAATGATGTTTGCTTTTTTGTTTCCTTTTATTTAAAGATGTTAACCACAGATTGGCAAATGGTGTTCCACACCTGCGTGCAGACGTCTCTGCTGCGGTAAAGCGTTTTGGACCAGCTCCAGGTCCAAGCACTGTCAAGAGTTAGCCATCTGAATACCATCAATACTCAGCTGCTTTTATAGTTTCTGGAAAGGTTAGGCATCCTCTAAATTTTACCTAAAGGTATATTTGAATGATGTGTTCTGTAGTTTTTGAACAAGAGATGCAAGTTAACTTTTGCACATTTCTCTCTGGTTTTAAAAACTAGTTTTAAGGCAGAGTCTTCCAAAAGCGTATTGTGGGCTTAGATGCTGAAGCTGGTGACTTTCAAGAGCAATTTAGAAGTGTGCCTTAATGCCTTTAGTTCTTTGAAATTCCCATGCAGGATGTCAGGAGTTTGGGATCTGAATCACCTGTATGGACCGATTTCTTTCCCTGGCATGCAGGGTTGTCGCTGAAGTTGGTAAACTCCGTCTTGCCCATCAGAAGGATGAAGCTGGTGCAGAACTGAATGCATATTGAAATTTATAAATGAGATCTCCTGAGATGTTTAGCAGGACCATTGCAGCTATTGGTTAAGTTTTTTACTATGAAAGCTACTGAAACCTGGAAAACTGTTTTCAGCAGTAGAGGTGAGCTGATATCCTGTAACTCAGCTCTAGGTAGCTTACAATAGATTTGAAATAATCAGTAAATACTGTTGTATATCTCACTGGTGTCATTAATCAGACAGCTTGAACTTCAGCTGTTAAAGGGGAAAAAACCACGAAGGAAATGGTATGATCTGGTTTGATTCTAGTTGCATGTCTTTGCTGAGGAGTTGCTTTGGGAGGAGGGAAGTAGTTGTTGATCAAAAGTTGTGTAACTCAGAAGGAGTATGTAGTTTACCTCTTTGTGCTGAAGGGGGTTGCTTCTTGCACAAGGTCTCTCTTCTCTGTGTGTTCACGGGAAGTACTGTGTGCTGAATCATTTCACAGTGCTCTTTAAATGTTAAGGTTGAATTGTGTTGCATGAAAAATAAGAGATGTGTGTTTCAAGATTAGATTGTAATCTTATCTGCAAGTAAGCAGAGGCAGTCTGATTTAAGTGCTGTAAATCTTTAAGATATACGGCTTAACTAACTAATGTTTTGCTAATGAAATGCATAAATATCTATTTCTTAAGAGGCTGTGAGCTCCAATAAAAGCAGGTCATGCTACTAAATTGCTCTGTGATGTTTGGCAAATTGCTTGTCTTTGTTTGCCACCTGTGGATCTGTGCAAAGCAATCTGAAGGGATCTGTCTCCTCAACCTCAAATGTGAGAGACGGTGGTGTTTGTATTGCATCCTGTTCCTGGGGGCTGTGGCTAGTGGATAAAACTGTAGGCTACAGAGCATTAATCAGAGAGCTACCAATGTGGCCTTCAATTTTGGCTTTCTGATGATGAACAAATTATGACGCCAACAATAAAAGTGTGCTCCTCACTGGTTCTGAGTCCACTGTAAAATAAAGAACTCAACAGAAATTTGGGGTGTAACACTGAGAGCTCTTAATGTATCTTCAAAAAGTACAGGTTTCAGCAGGTGAAGCACTGGTAGTTAATTTTTTATCTTTTGCTCCATGGAGAAGTGCAAGTGAAGCTGCCACAGGCAATGTTGCCTCTGTAGAAAGGAGTTTTCTGGTTTATCAGGGACTTACCTGGGCACCTCATGAAGAAAATCTAGCAGTATGTAATGTCTCTCTCAACCTCATTCCGATCTGTCGTGCTGTCATCAAAGCTGACCTCAACAAGTAGATGACAATCCAAACTCAAAGTCCCTGATAGGCTGCTGAAGAAAGAAAACATTGCTATCTTAAGTTTCTGAAGATGGAAGAATTCATTGCCTTTGGTTTGGTTTATCTGATTTGTTCAAATTTTAGGGAGAAGCTAAATATGCCTCAGTTTATCTCCACAGGACAGTACTCACTGCTGAGGTCATTTACTGCCAACTCATAGCCAGACACTTTGTGTGGGTGATGTCCACGCAAGCATGGAGTGGTGCTTACTTCCACACGGATGTTTCAGTGTTTTCCTTGCCTGTTGTATTTCTGCAATGAGGACCAAAAGTAAACTTGGGTCCTGGGGGATCCCAGCAGCTAGAGGACTGGAAACTGATGTCAAGAATAGGGATGGAGCCAATATGCCCCAAGTCTCCCAAACACATCTCGAGCTTCCCTCGGACTTTGCAGGCATTTTGCAGAAGGGAGGGAATGGGCAGTAGGCACCATGCCTCAGTCCACTCCTCAAACAGTCAGACCAGCCATGAGCAAAATGGCACAGGGAATATCTTTGTCTATGTCTAGAGCAGAATTGTTGGAGCTTTAGGTGCAGCAGTGCCAGGCTTCCCTCAACTTGGTGTCAATGCCTATGGCCTAGACACCCTGCAAACTCAAGCAGACATCACTACACAGGTTATAAATTATTCATTCAGGGCTAGCAACTATCCACGTATTTTAATAAATGAGAACTAATCCAACCGTGCAATGCCAAAAGCTCTTGGGAGGACGAGTTTTGGACCACCAGCCTGACCAGCAGAGCTGCCCTGCCCTGCGCCTCGTGCTGCCTCTCTGGTAGTGCGCACCCTGTGGCTGGCATCTAGGTCTGGCCTCATTACCATGCTTTTATGGCTTGCTGCACTCAACTCGGGAGCTGAGGAGCATATTTAAACAATGCAGGATGCTATAAAGCGGCAAGCTGACAGATGAGAGTAACACAAGCCCTTCATTTTTGCTGGCTATTGAAAGCATGCTTGTGCAGTTGCCCTGACGGTGCCGGCTCTAATTGTTCGCCCAGCTGTGCTAAGAGGCCAGTGACTACGGCTTCTGTTTGTCTGAAAGGAGTTCTTGGCTTCTCGGCGTAGCTGTCTGACATCAGTGCAGATGGTGATTTCAGCAAGGGACATCATAGCTAGGCGGAGACAATTCTCGCTCTGTTCTTGCTTTGTGTATTAAATTCGCGTATGCAAAGACTGAGGAGTTTCCTGGCTACACTTCTGCGTGGTGGGCAAATGATGTGCCCTCCTGGGGACGTGTTGGAAAGCTTTGTGAGGCAGGAATACGACACCAGCAGTAGGAAACATCACTAGAAATCCCCAATTTCCACTCCAGCGCATGTTTTGGTTTTTGTTTGGTTTTTTGTTTTCTTTTTTTTCTTCTCCTCATTACATGGCTTTAACATTGAGGTTTGACCTAGATATCATAAGAAGCTAGAGGATTCATCAGGAATAAATTAGATCTGGTTGTTGCAATGCTTAGGTGTTCCTCTTTTACAGCAGAATATCAGCAGAATCAGCAGAATTGATTTGGCTCTGCAGTGGAGTCCAACAGCATCACGATTTTGTGTTATTCCTTGGGTTCTGTATGTAGAACAGTTTAGCTGCGTGTCTGTTTCAAGTATGCATGTAAATCAATTTATAGCAGTAAATGCAGGTATAATAAATCTTCCGTTTTTCTCAAGCATGAAATTTCTAGCAAATATTTAACTGCATACCTTCAGTAGCCACAGCATAAACGTATCAAAGTGACAGAGGAATAACTGTTTGTGGTTAAAAGTGGGTGTCACTTGCATATACAATTCTGGATATCAATTTATGAGCATTTTCCCAAACTTTTCTTTATTTCTTAGAGATACTTATTTTGTATATTGGCACATAGTGTTAACCTAGTAAGATGTGCAGAAACAATGCTAATTGTTTGAAAACAGGATTCTTTGAGTCTTTAACTTTTTATTTATTTTTTGAAAGAGCAAATACAAAGGTACTTACTGTTTTTAAGTAATTGGTTAAAATGGGTATGTACAGTGACTTAAGGAAAAAGTTTTATACTTTTTCTTATGTAGGACAATATCTAGGAAAGGCAGTTCCCTTCAGATGTGCATGTTAGGAATATATGCTCTTAAAAAGTGCAAGAAAGATTTTTATGTTTAAAATTTTTTTTAAAGTGAGTTAGTCATGCACATAGATTTTTTTTTAATAGTATTTAAAGAAAAAGTGAAGTGTTGCTATAAAGCTGAGTGAGCTGAAAGTGGTTGTGATCAAGAATTACTTAGTGGAATTTATCGTTTACTCTGTCATGAGGATAATTTTCATCTATAAATAAGAAATCTCCTTGGCTTGTGTTCTTCCTGTCCCTGGTGATGAATGAGCTGCTTTTTCTCAGAGAGCAGAGTTTCTTTGGGCTTGCATCATGGTTATAGTGCATCTGACCAAGCTTTGGGCTGACATGAATGCTGTTTTCAGCAAGGGCTGGATATGTGCCAGATCAGTGCAAGTGTAATGCTATGGAATAGTAAAACTCTGTCTTCTGAGTCAGCGGTACCGTTAGGTATGGAGAACAGCCTTCATTGTATATATGGTCTTTCAGTCATTTGGCTGTTTAAAAACCAAGTTCTTCTTGCAAGTTAATGTCACCTACGTAAAATTGCCGTGCTGCTTATGGAGACCTAGTAGGGGAAAACAAATACTCGATCATCTTTATAGATTGTAGGATTTTGCAGATATGTTATTTTACTTGCCTGTCAGTAGTATAGGCCTGGCATCAGTTCAGCACCTGACTGTGCAGTGTGCAGTGCAGAGACTCCTCCTGTCCTGCCAGATACCTCACTGGAGAAGTTAGTGGATGCCCAGCCCCTTATGCTTAATTAGGCTTTTGCTAGAATTTCCTATTCCTGGAAACTAAGAAGGTATTTGAGTTTCATAGGCATACTTGAAACTTTGAATGTGACCCATGCCTTGAGGTGAGAAAGGATTGGTGTTCTCCTGTGGTTTCCAGGCTCTGCATTGCAAAGCCAAAACATTATCAGCATCGTGTATTTGGCACAGCTCCAGTTTAGAGAGATGGGCCCCAAGGCTCATTAAGCATTAAGATTTAGGTTCATGTGAGGACATCTGAAACAGTTTTATATGAATCTGGAGTTTTTAATCTTTAAGTTTTATTGCTGTGTTATAATGAAGAGCTATTTATTAGTATGGTTTAGGTGAGGAGTCAAAGGTAACATAAACCGTAATGCTCAGCTGTGTGCACGAAAAGAGGAGCAATAGCCATTGAGGAGCATGCTTGAGTACACTCAGAATGGCCTGTCTTTGTATTTATGTTAAAAAAAATGCATCTCAGCAGACTAAATAGTAGAGTTTTTTCAGTGGAGCTTGGTAATTGACAGGGCAAGAGCTTGTGGAACACTGACCCATTCAAACGGAGTGTTGCTGAAGTGCAAAGCAAGGTAATCCTGTGAGAGGTTTCAGCTTTCCAAGAGTATATGTTTAAGAAATTATATTGGGTATGTACTTTGGGCAATTATCCATGTCCATTGCTACTCAGTGTAAAACTATGTGCAAATTGTAAATCTATAGGTGCATGGGACAGTCTTCATGTCATGCATTGTGGTGGTAAGTTCTGTGTAAATAGCTTGTGAAGGCATTACACAATCGTCTCTGCCTTTGTTGAGCTGTTTTGCAAAGCCTCTGTCTTGCTCGTATTTTTAGTCTTTGGCAGAGCAAGACCCATGCTATCTTGAGCTGGGCATACTTATTTTCTCAATCCCATGCATTTGCATTTTTTTTTATTCACCTTTTACTTATCAGACTGGACTGTGAGCCCTTTATAGGACAAAGTCACTTCTGTCTTGCTTGTTAAAAAAGGACCTTGTTCATCTGATCCTAAATAAATAATGTCAGGAGCATCATTAGCAATCACTCAAGAATGTTTTCCCAAAAATATTTTTGTGACCTCAAGAACATCTCTATATTTTGAAACTTTTTTACCACTTCCTTTGCAACAAAATATTTTGACTTTTTATTGTCTGCTGTTTCAATGTGATTTGTTCATCTTTAAGATTAGTGGTGGATTTTTGTCTCCTTCTCAACCATTTTGGGTGCATTTGGGAGCTGCCACTAGAGTATGAGTTTAAAACATATGGATACCGAAGCTGTCTGGGCTAATAATTATGAGGCGCTGAAAGACTACTTGTTAGAATGTAAATATATAAAACTTAATTTAAAAAGAGAAATGTATCTGTGACGACTTATTGTGAATAGAATTTCCTGAACTCTCAAATATGAAATGCCCTTTTACTTTAAGATCAGGTCATTAGTCAGTTTTTCGTTTTAGGAATATGATCTGTTATTTGAGCTAAGAGCTCTGTTAGATACCTATCCCTTCAGCCTGGGTTGATCTGTGAATAAACATCACTTCAGCCTTTCTTTTTTTTCCATTTCTGAAGCTTATTCTCTGAAAGCGCTTCTCTTCCATTTCCTCTTAAAAACAAGGTCTTCTTGGAGGCTGGATTTTGGCAGCCATCCTCTGAATATTTTCTTAACTGACGCTTTCTTGCAAGAATTTCATGGGCAGTTGTCTTGGTGCTTTTCATTAGATCTTTTATCAGCTGTTGCCTGAAATGCCTTCTCTTCCTGGCAGAAGTTTTTTTGAATTCTTAACCGGTGATAAACAACCCTGAGAAGGTCTCATAGGTTAGTCACACAGCGGCTAGCACTGATTTCAGTGTGTCTGTCCTGCTGTGGAGATACCTTATCTCCTGGAATGCCAAGCCTTGGGGACAGCACCGAATAGAGCAATTGATTCTTGCCATACCCATCAGAGCTGGCTTTTATCAGGGGAAGGAAATAACCCAGCTTCTCCCTATAAGAGTGGGGTTGGAGCAGATTTCCACTTCAGTCATGCCCTGTTGTTTCCGTAAGGTAAGGCAGCTGTCAGGTTTTAGCTTCTATGCAGTGTCTTACCGTGTTTCATTGAACAGCTTGCTGATGACGAGTCCAAGCCAGCACCTGGCGCAGGGGAAAGGGAGGATCGGTGTGTGGATGTTGGACAGAAAGCGGCAGGAGGACTTTGAGAAGTAAAGAACAGAGGATTGTCGTGACTCAGGGCAGGTGCATAAAGTGCCAGGGGTGGCAGGCAGAAATCCCAGCTGGGAGCCTCAAGTGTCTTGAGAATGAGTGGGGTGTGTGCATACAAGTTTTGTGGACGGAGCCTGAACAGGTTTGGGTTTATCCTGGTTTGGCTTATTGTCTCTTGAGTGTTTGGTGAGATTGTTGGGGTTTTCCTGCCTTCATAATATTTTATTTTGTTTATTTTAAGAACTATTTAATGTATATTTCTTTTTGTCATATCTTTGCTCCTTTTACCGTTAAAAAGTTCCTTGAGATTTCATTGCCATATGTCCCTTTTGATCAATGTCAGAGAAACACAGGTTGTATCAGGTACCAGAGAAGTATTATAGCCTTTATATTTCTGTTTGTTCTTTTCTTTCCTCCTCAAGTCGTTTAACTTCTTGCATAAGTAGCTGTTAATATTCCGAACTGTTTTCTGTTACAAACATGTTGGCTGAAAGTGAAACATTTTTAAAGTCTTCCCCTAAACTTGTTTTGCCAGTTTTCTTCAAAATGTCTGCTGGTGACCAAACCCCAGCTACCAAAAAGGTCAAGCTTGGGGAATGTACGTACATTTTCCTGTTGAAAACAGTACTGCAGGTCACAGTTTTATGCTTTGTTTCAACTGTTATTGACATCAAGTGGTGTCAGACCTTAAATTAGCAGTATCTTACTGGAGGGGAAGGAAAAAGGAGAAAATAATGGAAGATTTTAAATCATCCTGTTTTATTACCTCTTAGGACTGCTTAGTTGAACTCGCCCTTGTCTGTTTTCCTAGATGCAGGAGTATGAAAAATAGTACCAATACCTTAAAAACAAAATAACAACAACAACAAAATTGCAAGCAAACAAAAAAACCCAAGAAAAACACCACTTCTATTCCAGCTTTGACAGTTCCACTCTCTGAGCATTTATACGTTACCTCACCAACCTTGGCATAGCAGAGTGTGGTACACAGTGATATAAAAGTTTTGGTTTGCTCTTTAGAAGATGCACATTCACTCGAGGATTTTCTATGTCTGAAGAACACAGCTGTACAAAAACCTGAACTAAATTTGTGCTTGGGAAAACCTGGCCCTTCAGTTGGTGGTAGTTTGGGGTAAGACTGGGCTCTGACATTTACATTAGGGGTGAGCAGTGTGGCTGCCCTCGATGCCCTCGCAAAGATGAATATGCTTGAGCCCTGGTGGTTTTTACAGCTCAAAGGACTGTTTCCTCAGAGGAAAGAGTTAGTATGAGACAGGGTCAGTAGGAGCTGGGAGGTACTCAGGAGAGTGAGTGATCATTACAGTTGGCAGGGCGCAAAAGCGTGGGGCTGCAGTTGCAGGGGGCTGCCAGGGGCAGGCATGGATTAGGAGGGGTTTTCTGTCCTGCAGACGCTTCTCCCTGGGCCATGGCAAAGGGCCTTGCACCGGGTCCCCAGTGCAAAATGGTTCGGGTTTTTGTTTGCCCCGTATTTCAACAGAAACCTGCCAGTGCTCATAAAACTTTACTTATCAAGACAGATTCTCTATATGACTCTAAATCAGGTCAGAACATTTAGTTTGTACGTATTAACCTATGTAGGAAGAGGTGTGTTCAGTGTTTTTTTCGAGAAGCAGGAACAGATGGTAACTATGTGAGTGAAGGTGACCATTGAGACACTCTACATAAACAGTGTGGCTTTTCAGCCAGGTTGGTGGCCGAGCAAGCTTAAGCCACTCAATATTTGGGCATTTGGAGTGTTGTTCTAGCTGAGGCAATAATTTAGAAGCAGCCAGTATGCTCGGGAAGAAATGTCTCTTTGGCACGTTCTGCAGTGAGCAAGTCCTGGGTGTTTTGGTGCCAGACTGTTTAGGGAAGTTTCCAACAGGAGGTAAGCATTTTAATAATAGACACCTTTCTCCCTCAGGCTTTTCCATTTTGCCCCATTCCATTTCCTCCCTCTTCAGACTCCAAACAGTGATCTAAAAATGTTGTTTATTCCCTGCTCCTTTCCTTCCTTTCATTTTATCCTTCTGCCATATTTCACAGGGAAGCCTGTACAAGCCATTTTGAAGATTTATTTAGAACGGTCTTTGGCATTTGAGGTTTCCATTAAAACCTCTTTATTTTACTTTCTGTTACTGCCTACGGCTTTTGATCTGTACCTGCAATATTGGTTATGGTGCCTAATGTATTCATGTTTGAGTAATAAAGAAAATGGGATGCTTTAGCTAATACATCATTTTTTTTTCCCTGAGACAGAACAGGCAGATTGAAGATGGAAATCACAACAGAGCTAGAGTATTTGGAAAGAAGCACTCTGACAAAAAGAAAAATAATCTTAAGTTGCCTGTTGCAGCAGCTAAATGGAAAAGAATAGTTTGTAGGGCTACTGCTGTGCAAGTCTGAAAGGCTTGTGCCTTTTTAAGGAAAAAGAAGTAGTGTTATTTGTCATCTGTGAAATAAAATTATGATTGTAGGAAGTAAGATGTGTGGCTCTTGCCATTCTGTGCTTCCTGGGGGAGGGGAAGCGACTTGTTTGTATATAAAAGTATATTATTTCATCATTTGTTTTTAGGACATAATAGTTAGTCTTAGTCTCAGCAATCTGTGGGAGCTTAGGTTACAGAGTTTTTAATTGCAAGAAGATCAAGAAAATACCCCCAACTCCCAAAAATGTCATTCACATTGGGATTGTTGCCACTCCTGATTATGGCGGTGGTGGTGGTGATTTGGGGACTCCAAGTGTGTAATAACACAAGTATAACTTGGGACAGATTGGACAGATGCTTTATTAACTATGATGGTAGAGAACATTTAGAATAGCATCTCCCCCTATGCTCTCCTGTTTGCTCAAAGTGATTGCAGAGACCCAACCTATATACTGTCTCAGGCAAAAAAAGAAAGAGGTGAGGAAAAACAATCATTTCAATGTTAATGAAGCCAGGTATCCACCTTTGGGAGGGAGGGACTCCTTAATGAGCTTGATATCACAGTCCGAAGGAGGAATCAACATAAATAACATGTGTGGAGAGATGGCTCTTGGAGGAAACTATAGGAAAGTCGCACCCAGTATTATCTTAGCTCAGAAGTGGAGAGTTGGAAACAATCACAGACTCTTAGTATTGACTTGAAAGGAATGTTCTTTTAGTTAGGTTAAGCTTCTTAGCCAAACCTCTCAAATCTGAAGTATTGATATTTTTATCACCACGGTAGTCTGCTAAAAGAGTCAGTTCTTGAATGGAGACAGTGTCAGCACAAAGTGAGATTCCGCTCTTCCATAGTGGGTGTACTTATTTTTAGAGAAGTTTACATTATCATAGATATCTTTGTTTCTCTTCAAAGATTTTGAATTTGAAGTGAGTGTCTTGACCTGATGCTTCCCAATGGATGCAACCGGTTGAATTTTGCTCCTTTGGATAAAAGGCATATGGGTTTTCTCTTGGGCGAAAGGTGGTAAAGAAACAGGGGTTGTTGCAACAGGATTTTGTAATTAAAATGCCACACTTTTCAAAAAAACTATCAAGCTTCTAATATTCTAACAATGAGCCATGTCAGTACTTCTCATAGCATAGGGAACATTGTTTGAGGGGGTTACTAATCTTTGGACACCAAACAGTGTTCAACTGCGGTATCACTGGCCTAAAGATGTTTTCAAGCTGAGGTGGGTTTCTTTGGACTCCCTTTTTATTTTTTTCACATTTACATTTTATGGGGACCTCCGTTCTCCACAACATATGCAAGGACGGTATCTAATTTCAGGTACAGATGCAGAAAAATAGACAGGCCACCTATAAGGTGCATGTCCTTTCTCACTTACCTGCAGTGCAGAAACTGCTGGACTGTTCTTCCCAAGCTATGGAGATACACAGGTGCCCTCTGGGTTTTGGCTCTCAGGCCCTTCTAGGCATGACCTGCCTCTAGGCGATGGAAGCAGACTGATGTGACAAAATTCACCCACAGCCTGTGAAGACTGATGTGTTCTAGATACCTTTAGTGTATCAGGGAAATACTGTTGTGGTACTGTGTTGTGGATAGTTTTTGTCCTAGTTTTTCTTCATTTCAATGATGGATCTTTGCGTACACATGTGTTTTCAGGAGTGGAGAAAGGGAAACACCTTCCTTTTCAGCCATACTGAAATCCTTATGTGCTGGGGACAAGTGTTTGATAATTTTGGATTTTGTGACTCAACACTCATAAATATTCCTTTCTCATAACAGGTTGCTGAATGCAATAAAACCAGGATTGGTAAAAAAGATCAATAGACTACCGACACCCATTGCAGGTTTGGTGAGTACGTCAAAGAGAGAAAAAAAATCTTTCAGTCCTGCTTTTTTGCACCTTGATTTTATGACTCCTTGATTTAGATAGCAATGATTTTTGTAATTTGAACTCTTCTAACCTACTAAATTCAGACGGTGCCTCTGAAATCTGAACTCTTGGTGTAGTCATCTTAAGACCTTCCAGTCTTTTTTTCAGAAGTGGGCCGTATTCAGGAAGCAGAGTATATTTATAGAGGAAGAATATCTTCTTGGTTATATGTCATCTTCCAGTCGTGGTGCTAGCTTTAGAAGGATTGGAATGCATGTGTTAGAAGCTGCCACCACAGTTTTCTTTTGGAAAGAAAGAAAAATGTACTTGTATATTATGTCTCATTTTCTCTTTCCCCCAAATACCACTCTGCAGCTAATATTCATTGCTAGACTATCTAGGGAACTGTTTGATGTTGGCTTTAAGGGCAGGGTAAAAGTTGGCCATAATCTATTACAAGCGGGGAAGAGCATAGTGGAGGTGCTGACAGCCCATGGGGTGCTCAGGAGGTCACCTAAGAGGGTGGCTCAGACCTGTGCTTGCTGCTGGGGAAGGAGGTGGGGTGTTGGATCTAACACAGTTAGCCACATAGAAATATGGCTGTATTGATTTTACCTTGAGGTGTGGCTGGGAATAAAAGGGCCCCTGAACAAGTGGAAGGTGGCCATCCTTGATCTAGACTAGTGATATACTTACATACATGGTTCCTTTCTGTTCTGGCACTATTCACCTTGTAGTTTAGTTGTGCAAGTTTCAGAACTTGTTGATAGCTGAGGTTAACTTTCTAAACCACATTAAAAAGATTCAGTGTATTAGAAACCACATTACATTAATTTAAAAATTGGTTCTATCATGTAATTACGTAGCCTTTGATTCTGGATCCTTCAACCTGTAGATTGACAGGCATATTTCTGCATGAATACTACCTAGTTTTAGGATTTAATTTGTGATCTCCACCACCCTTTCTCTGAAGTTTCCTTGTGTGCCTTTCTTTTGCCTCTAAAATCCATCTAGTTTTATTCCTATGCAGTCCTATTTGAAAGGAATATTTGGTATAAACAGCTGTGAAAGATAATACTATAGCAGTTTTCTTTTCCTTGGCTCCCTTTCAGGAAAGACTCAATTTTTGTTATGACTGTTTTAAGAGGATGATATTGAATTACATTGGGTTTTTTCCTGTTCATATGTAAAATCCCAAAGGTAACGTGGTTATAGTAGGAGGGACATAGAAGAAGTCATTATGTGTTTGTATTTTACTCATTCTTTGAGATAAATCTCTCTTGTAAGATGTATATATTCAAGGCATTACAAAAAAAAAAAAAAGTGGTTTTCAAGTTATTAATGCTACAGCAGATCTTCTTAATGTTGGAAAGCGACTTTTTTCACCTCTGTACCTGTGTCCTCTACTTACATTTAGTAATTAGTTTTCTAAATATTTTTCCTAATAAATATGTAGGCTATTAAAAAAGTTCACTGGTGCTTCTGCCTTCTCGAACATTACCAATGGTTGTTTTTATCAACTGTTCTGTGAATAAACTGCTCCAAACAAAGAAAGCCACCCAAAGGTCCCCTTGCTTCCAAAGGTGTCTAGTTCCACACCTGCTAACTGTTGTTGGCATTTTTACTTACAGGGGTAAGTGGCTGTTTTAAATGAATTTACATGATCGAGTGTTCTAGTCTGTTACACATATTTATGTATATTCTTTTAAAGTACAGACATCAGGAGTATGTTTGAGTGCAAGGTGTATCTTTTTTCTTTTACCTGTACCATGTCCATGTATCTGAAAAAAAAAATATTGACACTATAGTCCAGAAACAGTTATACCTCCTAGTGAGTTGACTGCATATGAGGGACATTCCTTTATTTATTGCCAATTTTTCTTTATTATCTTAGCTTTGGTTGGCTTGACATAATATACAGGAACTTCCTTCCAGTTATTTCACCCCTGCAAGTGTGATTTCCTCAGTACATGTAGAAATACTGTAAAAGCTTCAGTACCTTTTCTGCCTTGTATGAGATAGATGCTCTTGAATTCTTAGATACTGCTTCTGCCTGAAAAGTGTAACTTAATCATTTTAACAGAATTAATTGATTTCTCTCTGGTAGCTGATAGAATAAGAATTTAGTTCACTAGTAGAGATGATAGGTAGGTTTTATTTTTTACAGAGTTGGAGCTAAAACTTACGAGTAATTGTGAAGTACTCAAAGTGCCTTTTGTTTCATCTTCAACCTCCAGAGACACAAACAGTCATATATTATGTAGCTCTACAAAACGTCTACTTGAGTCTAATTCTCCAGATGATACTCTCTTTTTTTCCTTTGTTATTGTAAGGACAAATGAATAAGTACGCTTTATTGAAAGAAAGTAACAGTAAACTCGAAGCCTGTATCAGAGACATGCTGAGATGTTCATCTGGGCTTATTACGAGGTGTAAAAATTTTGCCTATATTCCATGTTTGAGTGATTTCTCATAACACTGCTGTGAAGTATTATGTATAACTGGTCTAGTGATGACAGATTGAATTCTTCAAACTTTTCCTGGTGTTTAAAGCTGGATGAATCTGCAGTTACTCTGAAATTCTTACCAGTCACTTCCTCATGTGGTTTACGAGGGAATGGCTTACTTGCAGACCTTTTGTATACCAGAACAGCAATTGCAAGCAAAATTTATAGGTTATAGTGTTGTAGTGTTAAAGTAAGGACTCAAGGATCTGCACACTGCTATACTAAGCACAGGCCATATAAATACACAAAGATGACCTTTGTCTACTTGCAAATCTAAGTCAGAATGTGGATTGTGTGCAGCATTACATATAGAATTACATATGTTCAGCTTGGCAGGCTTGTTTGTAGTTTGCTTTGATCTCCAGAAGTGCCGACTGCTTCTGTTATCACAGAACAAATGATACATTGCTTTAATGAAATAAAATGTGGGACCAACAGTTTGGTATTCAGACTTACAGTAACTATTAAATTTGATGAAATGCTTTCTCATTCCTGTTCAGCGTTCATTAATCCAGAAAGTTAATGCTCCCTCCAAAAAGAAAGTTCACAAAACATCCAAATAACATATTAAACCTAGGTAGGAATAACAGGCTTTGCTGAAAGAGCCGTGTTGTCAGAAGAAATTTTCTCGTGTGAGAAACTGATACCGAGCATCTTTAAGACTGTCAGCTTTCTAGAAGCATCATTCCATGTATTTAATTGTGCAAGGCTGGAAAAGTATTTTGGCTGAATTATTAATTAGAAGACCACGTGAAGCTGTGGAAGTCTTACAAAGATGATGTACAATTAATATAATTAATGTATAAGCAATTTTTACAAAACTAGCTATTTTTTCAGTGAGTTGCTGTTGGTTGCTTTCATTTTGTATGACGTTCATAGTGGGCACAAACAATTTTTACAGTTTCTACTAATTGCAGTTTTGTACAACTGTGCTTTATTATGTATTTAGTTCTATAGAAATAAAAAAATTCCATCATCATCATAGATAAGCTTTGCTCTGTAATGCTAACCACTGTATGTTGACTATCTTTTTCCCTTAAAGAAATTTCTAGTTTTTGCTTCCTGTCCCTGAATAATGTCACTCTGTGTGAAAATAAAAGATTTCTGCCTTATCTTTTGTTTGACAGGGTTTAGGAGAGTTTGTAGCATTACTTCAGTTCCTTGAACAATCCCCACAGGAGCTCAGACACTTACTTCAGAGGCTGTGTGAAAGAGTCTCACATATAATAGTAGGAAGTAGTCAAGACAAAGTTGGAGGGCTGAACTTTACCTTGTATCTTGGCTCATGTTTCGGCACTACTGAATAAAAATCTGTTTACTGTGGCATCCAGTTTTCAGCTTATGTACAGTCCTCAGCTTTGTGACATTTACATGATTTGGCAATGGAAAAAATAGGTCTGCAAAAGTCAGCTGGTTGCATGGTTTAATGCATCAAGATGAACAGAACTGTGATGTGCTGCTTGTTCCTTTGAAAACAAGGTAGGTTTTTTTTCTGTTATTGTTTTCCTAGGAAGTTTCTCTTGGCAAAGTGTTCTCTGGAAACTTGCTATGAACCTTATTAAGAATAACTACCTGTCTGCTGGTGCTGATAATTTGCTCTTATGTTGTACTGCTGCAGAAATTTCAGTGTTTGTTTATGTCATATGATGTCCTAGAGAAATTTCAGTGTAGTGTTAGCTTTCAGGAGATTGTCCTTCTAACTAAATTCAGCAAATGAGATCCTTTTTCTTCACGCAGATATGAACCTGAAAATACAAACAAAAGTCGTTTGTATTGTGGCCTTGTATGCTTGTGTTGTTTGATTTTTTTTTTTATTTTTTTTTTAACCCCCCAAGCTTTCTAGACTCTGCTTCAAATTCATATTTTATTTAGATTTTCCTGCCTATTTGTTTTGGTGTCATCTGAGCCGGACAGAGCTATGTTATAAAATTCCTGCTCAATTAATTTAGACATATGCTATACTTGCAGACATTTCTAAGTTTCAGGAAGAGTACAAAAGTAAACTAGCAGGTGTTTCTTAACTAGGCTGTTTGTAAACAGAGTCTGTGTGGAACAATCTACAGTGATGCTGTGGTTAATTCATGGCAGAAGGGGAAACCAGCCATCCGTTCAAATTTGGCAGGAAGCACAGAGGAAGCAGCATTGATGGGGAAAAATTGAGATGCGAACCAATAAAACCTAAAACCTTACACTGAAATTCAGCTGTTTCTTTTTTAGACTGGGTTGAAGGGTTTTATTGCTTCCAATTAACCATGCAAATTCTGTCCAGAAAGCAGTGCTCTCCTCCCATTTAGAGAAAAACTAGAGAGTCAAATGCATACCACAATGCTGGCATCTCATTTAGTATTTTATTGGTTAAAAGAAATGTGCTTGCTTTGGTGTTGAGTTTGGCTCCAAAACCTCATACTTTCGATGCTGGAAACTAATCATTGATCTGACAGTAGCATGTGTGCTGGAGACGTATTCCGCTGCTTCACTTGGGTTCAGCCTGCGTTGTCTGGGCTTCCAGGTTTGAACTTTATCCTGACATATAGATGTAAGAGAGGCTGAAATAATAGGAAATTAATAAAAGACCTGAACTATCAAGAAAAAACCCAAAGGGAGGTAAATGACCTCACCTTATTTATTTGCTTTTGATGGTCTCAGCTGCATCTAGCTATAAAGCATGCCCTCAGAGGAGTGAACCCAGCCAGCTCTTAGTAGTCTTCATGTTAATAAACCCACTCTGGCTCCTGAGCTGTCCTTAACATCCATGAGCAGTCCCTTCTGTCCTCAGCTACCAGCTGGAGGGCTGTGTTTGTGATGGCTGGAGGTGAAACTTGGAGCGAGTGACACCTTGTTCTCTTCTGCATTGGCCGCTGCTGATCCCTCCCGGGTTTCTGTGTGCTTCCTGCACCTCTGGCCCCAGCCAGCACTCAACCAGGCTTCTGCAGGCCAACCTCACTGCTCACCTTCAAGGCCCTTCTTCTTCTGGATGCTTCCTTGGCTGCAGTGCTTACAGCGCACTCGATAAACTAAGGTGTTTGTTGGCTGGGACCACTACTCGTTATGCTAAGGCTACTGTCCCTTACTGCCAGTGTCCAGGAATTTGTCCCTCATTATAAGCCAAAGTCTCCCATTTAGCACCCAGACCACTCTAAACAGTTTCCTTGTTGGGTCGGGGTGGTGCCAGCCAAGATGGGTAAATGTTTGTTGGACACACGTGAAGAACAGCTATGAACTGTAGCTGCTGCGGACAGACACAAACTTTGTCATGTTGTTGAGGCCCGTTCCCAGACCAGACTGGTCGGGATTCAAAAGTTCAGCAGTTTCAGTCAGCTAAAGCCATGCCCGGAGCCTGCTGAGCTCTGCTGCTGAGAATGTCATGACTTGATTTGGCCAAATGCTAATAATATGTGTAAGCTCTCTGTGGCAAGGATCATCTGCTAGTCTGTTTTTGTCTAACACCTCACCCCATGAGTCCTGCTCTGTGGCCAGGACTCCTAGACAGTATGTTAATACAAATAATAAATAACCCTTACAAAAATATCGCAGGCATTCCTGTGTCATTCACAGTCTGTTTTTAGACTGCTCTTGCAACTTGAGTCTTCAACCGTGGCTTTAATCAATAGGTTTATAATAATCTTTATTCACATTGAATAATTTTAATCTTAATATACACATTCAGAGGTAAGGTGAACCTTTTCTGTGTTAAAACCAAGAGAGTATGGTCACTGCAGAGGATTTGTTTTGTTTTGTTTTGTTTTACACAGTTTTATTGTGCAGCCTTGAGAAGGGAAAGCCTACTACCGTGCTCTACAAAAAAAAGTGCTTGATTAAAAGCAAAGAGTCTACCTGTTTGGGGGCTGTCAAATGACTTCACAAAGATGTTATTTATAAAACTGAATAAATAAAGGCTTAGTGTAATGATTGTTTACTTCTATTTTTGGACATAGGAGATTTAATAAAGTGAAGGATTCCAGGGATAACATTTGAAAATGGCAAAAGGAAAAACATTGCTGCTGATGAAGCCCTAATGCTAGGCAGCTGAAACGTGAACTTGCCCTTATCATGGCATTAACCTTTACTATAAATGACAGAGTCTTTCCTCGGGTTGGGGAAGGCAGCTGGCTTCCAGGAGGAGCTTATTTGGTACTTGTGGAAAATGCAGGTTGCCCACTGGATTAATTTTTATATTTGTTTTCAGATCCTAACGTGCCCTTTTGCAAGTTCAGCCATGACTTGCATTACATTGGTTTACTGACTTTGGTCAAGTGAGTATTTCAGAAATGGCAAGCTTTAGAAGAACAAAACCTCTAATAATCTGTAAGTATCAGAAAAAATGATAGTTTAACAAAATGCCATTCACTCTGTAGCTGACGGTGGCACTAAATTAACTGAAGAATCCAATGCCTTCCTCGAGCTGTTGTCTTAGAAACAAAAGGCCTCCTGAGCAGAATGACTTAAACTCTTCAGGACAAATCCCACTGCTGAAGCTTATGACTTCTCTTAATAGTTGGGCAAATGCCAAGTGCTCTGGAGATGTGTACCATTTTCAGGAGCTGTCAGTGGAGGAATTGAATGCCCTAAGTCTGCGAATGTGTTGACTGTGCCCTGTGATGAATGTGGCACTGTTAGAGTTATATCCAGGAACTTGGAATCTTTGGGTGATTTCTGTTGCAGAATTGATTAGTTTGCCAAAGAAGACATAAAAGAAGCACTGAGTTGGTGTACTGCACATGAGCATGCATGGTGAGCTACGAATATCCATGTCTTGAGGCCGAAAGAAGTATCGACTGTATTTTCTGCTTTTGTCCTTAACAAGCAAAACTAGACCTGAGGCTATGGTTGCTTCAGCTGTTCTAAATTTGACTTTCCTATACCTTCTACCATGCCAGCACTACCCCACCAGCTGGAGTTGGCAACTGAGCTGTCTGAAAAATGCCCTTCTCCTTCGTCTTAGAGCATGTAACCTCATGAGCAGACGTGCGGGCAGGAGGGAAGGAAGAGGCTCACCATGTTGGGGAAGGAGGTGTCATTCAATCAGTTTAAAGTAGCTGTGAAGCTGCAGCTAGAGGGTTTAAACTTAGATGCAATCCTGAAGTTATTGGCCAAAACTGAAGGACACAGGGACCTGGGAAATCTCATCCTCAAATCCCCCATTTAAAGGTTGTCTGTATTTAAAACGATACTTAATAGTACTCTCACTTCCTAATTCTGGAAAGCCTCTCACAGGTTGGAGTCTGTAGGTCTGCACTATAAATACCATCTCTGATCCTCAACTGTCTTTTTCAGTGATGTGTAGCTTCTGCTGCAGGGAAGAGCAAGATGCCAGTATTTATTTGACAATAAGAGCTAAAGTGAGTGTCAGTGGGGTTGACCAGAGTAAGAATATTTACTGTATTTGCTGCTACCCTGTGTTCTCACAGCATCTGAGAGGCAGGTATTGCTGCCTATAAAATCCATATGATGCGGTCTGGAGAATGTTGATAACTGGATAACAGTGGTGCTGGAGATGTGAAAAAGGAGAGTACCTTCCAAAGAGCTCTTAACCTGACCAGTCCCTGGGAGGTGAGTGGGAACAAAAGTCTCCACATTGTGATCAGACCAGCAGATCTGCCATCTCAAAATGGGCCAGGAAGGCTCAGATTTCCTATTACCTGCTCCTCTTGTGAGAAGGGGGCAAGCGTGAGTTAGCAACGGCCTGTCGTGACCCTGGCCCTGAGGCTGAAGATGGTGGCAGAAGAATGCTGTCCCTAATCCCCTTCCTGGCTGTGAATCAACTCGGTGAAGTCTGTTGCAGTTTACGTCTGCTAGCAACTGTTCGTACTGTTACTATGCTGAAAACCTTTCCGGGCGCTGTAAGTGGATTTCTGTCAGATGATGTGCGTGTCGCTCGCAGGAGTGTACGTGCTGAATGCAGATGATGGAACACGTCTTGCCCCCAAGATCACGTTGCAGTTGTTTCCCTGGCTTAAAGCAAGCAAGCAAAAAGGCAAACTAGTGCAAAACTGCTGCCTTAGAGATCCGCGCACAGTGATTTCTCTGGTTTAAGAGCCCAGTAAAATTCTGCAGTCTGGTACTGTGGTCAAGAGTTCACAGAGGCTGAAATCTCTGACACTGAAGTCTCCTTTCCCTCTGCATTCCTCAGTGCTCCTGGATTAAAGCCACTCGCTTCCTGCTTGGCACCGTACTTTCCAATTGTGATGTGCTTCCTCTTAAATGTCCAGAGGTCTAATGATACTATTGTAAACCTGTTAAAATTAATGCTGCAGAGGAAGTAGCTTAGTTAATTGCTTGTGCAAAAATACGGTGGTAGGCTGAACTATCTGACTGAGGGACATCAAGGGCATTAACTATTAACCTTTTGAAAGCGGAATAGCTTTGTGATTCTATGTGGAAATCTGTCCCACAGTTTAGTAGGAGAATTACACATTCATTTCTGGACAAACAATATAACTAACAGTCCAGAAAATTAATACTGAAGTACAGAGGCAGTCCTCAGCTACTTGAAGTGGTGTCCTTCTGTCAAAGTCCTTGCTATTGCCATGTCTTCGTTTGCTTCTACCTCCTCATCTTCATGCGGGAAGCACTGTTACTTAGATGGCAAATGTCTGTTTCTGTTTGGGGCAATAGTCCTGCGGATTTATTGCGGTGTGATGTGTGAAAGGGAGTTCTCTTTTCAGGCTTTTCAATAGGGGGAGAGTATTGAACTTGCTAAATGCGTGCATGCATCCAAGTGTGTACTGAGTTCAACTCCACTTTTTTCAGTCCATTTTGTATGCTCCTTCATCACGTCGACTTTTCTCTTTGAGTTGTTCTGGTTCTCATGCACAATTTAGAACCAAGCTTGTGTTTCCCCATAAGGCCGATGGTAAACATTAGGCTTTTTCCCCCCTTTCCCTTTCTTTTCCTTTTTAGTGGTAATGTTGGTGTTATTTGCCTTCCTTTTACTGCAGCAGCTAGAGAGATCTTACTCAACTCGGTGTGTTGCAAAGTCATATCCATGTGTTGGGAGGCACGTTGGACTGAGTGCCAGATGTGAATCTCACCCTTGCACCTGTTGTGGGGCAACAAACTGATAGCCTGGGCTGCTGGTACCCTTGCTTCTTGCCTTTTATAACTGTTGGGTTGGTTGGGTGCTGTGCGGCTTGGCTGCACTGCCAACAAATCCCTTGGGTGTTTCCAGGCATTCCTGGATGTTTCTAATACCTTCTCTTAACAAAAGCTGCCTCATCGCTGTTGTCCTTTGAATACCGTTTCTGGTTTGGTTGGAAGAGGCTTGCTGTTTTTTCCAAAACCAATCCTAACTTTACCACTCCTGCCTAGCAACAGCATTAGGGATCTTAGAGCTAATGCCTGGCATTGGCTGAATGCATGACCTGCCAGTAGGTCTTTGCATCCCCATCTCTGCATTCAAGCTCCGATCACGCAGTTGTAGAGGTTCCTGTGAAGCTGCTTGGTGAGCACCTTCAGAGAGGAGCTGCAGGCCTGGTTGCCTGGTGATGGGCACAAGGAGACGGAGCCCAGTAGCCACAACTGTAAAAGCTCAAGTGTCAGTGGGATGTGTACTTAACCATGCAAGTAGCAGTCAGTCTTTGACTGACTATGGGGGGGATCCAAGGTCATTTCATCAACTAGGGAGGGCTGAACTGTGAAGCAGCTCTGTTTCCTTGGCCAGCAGTGCGTGGATCAGGAATGCTGGTCGGTGGTTTTTGGTTTTCACCTTCCTGTCCTTCCCACCTCCTATGTCCTCCTGCCCTGCAGCCCATGGCAGTGAGTAGGACTGTGCTATAAACACTCTCTCCCTCTTGATCCTGGTTTTCTGCCCAGAGCTGACAGGCCTGCTAGATAAGAAGTGTGACGTTTATGTATTAATTTCTGGAGTTACAGGGATCAGCCACAAAGTATTAGCACCACTATACAGTATGTCCACTGTTATTTAAAAGGGAGGATGGTGAATAGGTTCAGTTATTTGAGGTTTGAAGTAATCCAGGGCAATTTTCAGTGTAATTAATACATGTAAGGAATTTGACCCTTGTTGGGATAACAAGAAGTTCTGGATAACTGAGGTGATACTGTAAACAAGTTGTGAAAATTGTGCCAGAAAACTGTCTGCGTGGGTCAGTAGCACAAGCTAATAAAATCTCTCAACTTTAGATCTAGAAAAATAATTTATACAGTTTTACTTGACATACGCAGAAGTAGAAAAAACCCTTTCTTTTTGTACAATTCTCGGATGTTTTCTTTCATTAAGTTCCTCCTGTTACCCCTAAAGAGGTCAGGCGGTAGTTACTTCTTAAGCCATAACAACTGTTTGAAAAGCATAACTTGAAATATTCTGAGAGTGCCACATACATCAGACAGGCTGTTTTGCTGTGCTATTTATTTTCAAAGAAAGTACAAGCAAATTTTAAAAAACCCCTACTACTACAGGCTTTATGCTATGTATTGGAAACAACGTATAGTCTGACATTTCATAAACCAAATTATGAACAAATGGAGGAATTGCATCAATTATTGGCAAAACTAGTTGAAAACTGGTAAATGGAATGGTCCCCAGAGAGCACTGTCAGGGCTTTTATAAAAGCCTATAAAGAGGCAAAGAGAGGTAGGTAAATAAATGAATAAATGTTGTGCACCAAAAGAGCACATCAAATTTGTTGCTAAAGTCAATGTCTAGTAACAGACTTATGCAAAAAAGAAACATGGCATAAAGATTGTCATAGGAGACTGGCTTTTTTTGTTCTGGGTTTTTTTGACAAGCAGAGCCAGACTGGCTTAGTCTTCTTTCTTAGCGTGCATGCCTGTATTTTATTTTTACAGTGCTGAATAGTGGCTGGGTGGAATCCAATATGTCAGTGGACCAGAATTTTAGTCAAGGAAGAAGCAAGATAATTACATCCTCTTGGATAAGTGTTGCAGTCAAACAAAAATTTGAGTAACCAAGGTATTGGTAGAATTATATTAAAATGGGTGATACTTTATCTTCAGCAATATCACACTAGTTGTTGCTTGTTCTTTCACTCCTGTCTAAAACAACAAAAAGAGCAAAAGTCAATCCAATATTATGATTAGTTTGAAGGGAGTTTAGGAGCTACATCTTCAAATATGCCTGGCCTCTGCTTCTGAGCGTCTTGGATCTTTGAATGATACAGTCACCAATTATCAAAATCTGTTCTCCTGCAAAGTAAGTATTGAGCTTACTGGTATGAGTGTCTGCCTTCACAGGTTTGTAATGAAGAAAGGACACATAGATGTGGTTAGAAAGGAAAGAGAGAAACAAGTCATTTCTCAGCACGGTGTTATGAGCAAACCTGGGATCTAGCTGCTGTTGGCTCTTCCTAGGCAGAACTGAAATGCAGAATCTTGGGGAGGATAATGGAGTAGTTCTAGTGAAATTTAGAAGAGGCTACTCATAAGCATGAGAACTGTGCATGAGAAAATACAAAATCCAAAAATCTGCCTAGAGTCAGCACCCACTGTATTAGACTAAGTTGGCTAGTTCCCAGAGGTGTTTGAGACCTTAAATGCTCTTTAGTCCTTACCCTCTGGTTGATCAGAGATTAATCACTTGCTTTTTTAAATACTATTACCCAATCTCTTGAGCCACCCAATCCTGATTAAAATTTACTTTCTAAAATATGATCTTAGGGAACTGAAACTCCTTGGATTCCAGACTTTTACATATTTTTTGAGGAACTCTGAGTTCTTAGTGTTCTCATAGTACTTGCATCAAAAATTCTTGCAGATACTTTATCTACCCAAGAGTAGTTCACCTTGCTTATTCCATTTTTTTTGGCTGAAATTTGATGAGTGATGTTAGAAATCCAGCACTTAAGCCTGCGTACAAACTATTATGTAAACAAACTGCAGAGCAAGAACTTCAAAGACTGTGATCAGTATTCTCCATCACAGATTCCAGTATGATTTTTTCTCTTTGTATAACTGTGTACAAATACTCTTGTCCTTTACAACTTTACAATACAATTTGGAGGAATAAAAGTGCCAGACTGAGGTTAGGAAGCGGATGGGAAGTAAATAAGAGCAAAAACAGTCAAGTGCTCTATTCAGGATAATGGAAGGTGGAGTTTGGGATATGCCAGAGAATGGAAAACCCTGGATAACCTCTGCATTGTGGGTGTGGGCAACTCTGCACAGCCAGCTGGGGTTTGGCAGCAACCCCTGTCACTCTGGCTCAGCACGGCCACAGGACGGCTCTTGCAGGAGAGCAGCTCAACTCCAGCGCCTTTCTCCAGCAGGGACAAGTGGCCCAAGGGCATGAGACCAGTTTAGCAGTACGGCATGGCACATTTAGGGATGTCCAGGTAGCCAAAAAGCCCCAGAAACTGGTTGCTGCTCATGTGCTAGCTGACTCCTGGGGCTGCTGTGTCCATGCACAGGTCCAAAGAGCAGACGTGCCCGGGGTCCGATACCTCCTGGGTGGCTGGGTTCCCTGCGCTGCAGTTTGGCAAGTGTTCCTGTATCACCTAAGGTGGTTGCATAGCTCTGTAGCCCCTGTATTTGGATGGGGCTGCATCTGTTGACCTTGTAAACCTCAGGTAGCTCTTAGTAAGGTCTCCAGATTTAAGGGCTGATTAGCTTCTGCACAGTGCTGAGCTTCAGATGAGTCCATGCATTCAAGCAAGGCAGTGCTGTGTCTGATGAGTATTCCTCAGTTGCTAGGAAGGGTGGCGTAGAGGTGCTTGCCAAAGCCAATACGTCTCACTGGCTTTGAGCTGATTTTGGGTAGCCATGTGTAACATTTGCGTTCTCCAGAAACTTGCGCCTGCGGGAGTGGTTTGCAGACGTGTGAGCTGGCTGAGAACTGGGGCTCTGCAGTGCTTTAAATCAGCTGAATTGCTGGCGGCTTCTTGTTGGCTCTGGAAGCCAGTACAGCTGCTTTCATGGCCCATGAAGCCTGGCCTAATAATCTTGCCGGACTGTACTGGTTCTGCTGTCTAGATATACCTTTCTCTGATCAACGAACTGAACTCTGAGTCCTGTCCCTCTGTTGAGGAAAGGGAAGAATCATATTTGCTTTAAATATACCCTTTTCCTTTATACACTCTTATCAGCTACGTTTTACCTTGATCCATAAAATGTGGCTTTGAGTTGCGAAGGTTTTCAGAAGCAGCAGGTGAGGAGTTGGAAGTGTGTTGTTTGAGGGTGCATGAACATCTCTGCTAGCCTTACTCGTGACTGTCCTGAGCAGGAGCTGCTAGTTATACCTAGGTAAGCTGAATTATAAGCATGATTGGCTGTTTTCCTCTACAAACAAAAGATGATCTCAAGGCTGGTTAGGACAGAGGGTAGGGTGTAAACTGAAGTTTTAGAAATATATTATCAGTGATAGCTGATTTTTTTCCCCTTTCTTTTCCAACAGATGTAACAAGGTATTTCTGCCATCCCCACTCCTTAGTTCCTGTTCCTAAAGACTTGGTGTGATGCATGTATTCCTCTTCCTACCTACCTACCTGTTCCTCTTCCTACAAATGCTTTGTGCATTCTTAGGGGAGAGAGGATGTTGCACAAGTAAGCCTCAAATACAGCTCTAGTGTGTCGATGGAAAACTGAACAACAGGACTATCGGTTCTGTCGCAGGAGAAATCCTTTTCTGTCCTCTGTTCTGCTGCCCAGATGAACCAGAACCAAGACATTGTGAAACAGCTGGGAGAAAGACTTGCAATAGGAATACACTGTGTTAGAGTTCCTTTTTTTCCCCCCTCTTGCTTTAATTATTGATTTAATATCCATTAATTCAAGGAAATTCTGCTTCTTAAATACAGTATACTATTGTACTAGTTTTTATTCCTCCTAAAAGCTTAGTCTTCACAACTGCAAATGACTCTGGCAGCTAGATATGATCTATGAATCCTCCTTTCCAAACGGCCCTTCAAAAGCATACTTGCATGACCTCTATAGACTTAATGAACAGCAATAATTTAAGTTGGCTATTCTGCATAGTCCATCTAGGTTTGCAGCTACCATAGCTTCATGAACAATTGTGCCAGTTCCTGAAATATATCTAGGGAATGCTTTACTGATGGTTGAAAAGGGATGGAAAAGAAATTGCTGCCAGACGATTGGGTAACTCATCTTGCTTTGAATATTTGCCATTAAAAGAACCCCCAAACTGGAGATATTCAAGATGACTGACAGTTATGGCCATGCTACCTAGACACAAAATGTATGTTTTCAAATCTAAGAAACAAACAGCAGATGCATGGATTAAGCATTGTGGTATTTAGTAATTTAGGCAGTTACAATATATATGGTTAAAGTTAAGAATGGTCACTGATCTACTTTGCATCTTTTTGCATGGATATTATGGTTGTCAGTAAAAAAATGCATTTGCAGCAAACTGGAAATTATTTGGTTTTTTCCCCCTTACATTTTCTCACTCAAATTTTACTGGAAGTAAAAACAATAATGTAGGTTTTTGAAGTGGAATGTACTGGAACATCATTCAGTACAAAAAGCCAATTAAAAAAATAGTGGGTTTTGGACTTGAACAGCTTCTTTTAGATGTATTTGCAAGGAAACCCCAACCTGTACTTTAAAGAAGTCCAGTATGTTTTATGTAATGTTGACATGAAAATGCAAAGCTATGAGTGAGGGGAAAATGTATGTCAGGTATCATGTAACAGCAGCAAAGAGATTTCTGATGTTTATCAAACCTTGAACACCACAGATTATTAAAACATATTCCTTGGCAATAAAGAGTAGATGTTTAATTTGAAAAGAGAAATGGAATTTGTTGCTTTTTTTGCAGAGGTCATGAACCAAGCAGGAATGAGCCCTCCTTGGCGGTTTCACTATTTTGCTGTTTGCCTTGGGGAATAGAGATTTGGTCTGATTTTAACAGCTACTGCCAGGCCCCTGGCCCCCACAGGCAGCTTTCTTGCATCCTTTGAGGCCCACCTACAGCAGTTGTACTTGGACGTCAGGATGCAGAGGCCCCTCCAGCAGCTCTGACTGCAGAGTATCCTGATCCTCACATAGCGGATTGCCGTCTTTGCTGAGAGAAGTCCAAGTATTGGCCAACCGTTACTGTTTTTTAGCTTTAAATGGAAGATAGCTTTGCTTAATAAACCAAGTAACAGAGAACATACCACTTAATAGAAAGGGGCAAGAAAGTAAAGCCATGTTAGAAGTGTGTAGTGGCTGCAATTGGAAGAAGTGTTATGAGGCTGCCAGGCAGTGATCATACTTTTCACTTTCAGAGGTTTTATGTTAGATTTATTTTAATTTTAGATAGCAATTTCTTTTGTACTTTCACAGTTCCAAACCTTAAAAATAAACTCTACAAAATTTCATCTGTTCTCCGGCCCTGGATGTTCAAAGTCTTGTGCTCAGCTAGTTCAATACAGCTGGATGCAACAAAACTTCAAATGAGATCCAACATGCACATATTTTCATAAAAATCTTGTATTTTCCGGGATTATACAGCTTTAATGAAATCTGCTTTTGTGCCTGAGTAGGAAGACACTTAATGAATGACCAGGGAAAGGTAAGAATTAAAGCTATAACTCAAATACAGCTTTGCATCTCTGATTATTTAGGTTCTTGTGTATCAGAAAAGCATCATGTGTAAAGCTCACTATTGCTCATTTCCAGTTACTTTTTTTTGTTCTTGCCATCTGCTTTGAATGTAGTGAGAAAGAAAAACTAAAAACAGTCTGTAGAGACCACCGTTTGAGAAGTATTTTTTCAGATAGTCATCTCTGAATGCGCATGCAGGTGCACTGATTATACTTTAAGTTGCCTATCCTGGTTTTTAATAGATTGTGCTGGTCAGGTAATTAATGACCATCAGACACACCTTTTCAGGTGGAAAGGTTCATGATGCACAGGTTTTTTCCCGATTTTCTTCTCTGCTAGCCTCACTCCATCTCAAAGGTCCTGCGCCGATTTGCATTCGAGCTGGCTCCTTGGAATAGTCAACACTGCTCTTCCTGGGAATTAAGGTTATTTTCTCTGCAGTCAAGTTAAAATATAAAAAGCAGGCATTGGGTTACAGTGCCCTGAGATATAAGATGTGATCAAAGGGATCCCATGAAGCTTGGAATCTGTAGGCAGAGAAAGGAAGGCAGGATATGTGAAAAGAGGTACTATCTTTTAGTAGACCTGCTAATATAATTAAGGAAAATATGGAATGGATTTTGGTACATAGGCATCTTTGCATGGGTAATTTTTACCATCATCGTACAATACCTTAGCAGGAACACATAAACAGCTTCTTTTTAAAAGGATCTGTTATGCCATGACTTAACACACAATTGCCCTGACAGCAGTCAGGAGTAGCAAAGGTTTGTTCGGCAGTGTTTGGTTGTAGTTGATGGCTGTATGTAACACGTAAAGGGCTTATTTGTGTTGGAGCTTCAGCTATTTGCAGTGTTCTTTTCGATTGCCCCAGGGCTGTACTTTGTGGGTATATCACTCAGGAGGTAATTCAACTTCATTCACATATGGATTTCCTTTTTTTCTTGTATGCAAGGTGATAAGCTTTAACGGTAGGTCTAGTGAAAAACCGTACTCTCACATATTTAATGCTCAGGTTAGTTTCTTTGGTGGTCCCATTGGCTTGGACCCCCTGACTTACAGACTGACTTTGTTTTCACAATGTCTGCTGTAGTAGTTCTTATGACTTATAACTCTAGATTATGTATTTTTTGGTTGAGGTTAAGCAGTTTGTTTGTGATGGCTGCCTTTGAGATCTTCCGAGTCTGTAGTCAGACTGTATCCTTTCCTTAAGGCTTTTTCTTGTCCTGATAATTACATACAAATAAACCAAACTTAGAAAACAGCATATTCTCCTGAGTTGTGAATTTCTTGCCCATTTTTATATTTTGCTGTAGAGCTTGGTTTTGGGGGGCAGCAGCCACAGGGATGCACTGAGAATGGAGTGTCCAGTTTCCCCAGGAGGATGTCCTGAGGGAAGGGTTGTGGCACCAGCCATGGTTTCAGGGTTCCTTGCAGTCTGTGTTTAGGTTAGTCATATTCCCAGCACTCATGAGTGTAAAGAAAGGTCAAATTTGTCTTCATGACCTTTTTTTTCCCTCCTTCAGACAGACAGCACAACTATTGCCAGGATGGATAAGAAAGGGTAAACATGACAGATGCTGAGCTCTGGTTGCACTGAGAACATTGCTGTTGTGATGTTTCTTTCCTTCTTGTCTTTTTGTGGCTCTTTCCCCAACCCAGTCTGCAGTAAGTTTTGTACTGACCCACTTCATAGCCCAACCAACAAGGCAGAGGGAGGTAAATAACTGTCCTTTCCATCACAGCAGAATGAACCATGCTTTGCTTTTTTGGTGGTCTCCCCTGTCCTTGCGTTTTTACCCATCTGGCTCTGGATTTGCAAGGTAAATTCCCAGCAGCTTCTAGGAGCACTTGGCAGCATGTGAGCATGTTTTTAACCCTGCTCTTGGTGAGCTTTATTCATAAAAAATAGAATCATAGAATCATAGCATAGTTTGGGTTGGAAGAGACCTTTAAAGATCATCTAGTCCAAGCCCCCTGCAATGAGCGTGGACATCTTCAACCAGATCAGGTTGCTCAGCACCCCGCCCTGCCTGGCCTTGAATGTCTCCAGGGATGGGGCATCTACCACCTCTCTGTGAAAAGGATAACAGAAGTCATGAAACTGAGGCCCAAATCCTCACAAGCCAAGCTCTTTCATCTGGTGCTAAAAAGCTGCAGAGAGGGAATGGAAATGAAATGTTGTCCTCCTCCTTGGCCATATCATGGCTGTTACCATAGAATGTGGCTCCATATAGGCACCCGCTCTCAAAAATTGGGTGACATCTGACATCTGCCTGTGATTTCATCAGCATCGGAGCCAGTGAACAGCCTGGAAATGCTTTGGGCTTTTTTCCCTCCCTGCCTACGTTTTGTGTTTATTGCTGTAAACAAAGCCATCTTACTCTGGGTGTATCTTGAGTTTGGCAAATCTGAGGGAATGCACATCATCTGATTGCTCTCTCCCCCAAAGACGAGGATGTTGACTGAGCCCCTATTTGTTTAAATGTTTTATTTGTGCCTTCAGGGATAATGACCTGATGCAGCAAGGAGAAATATCAGGACCTACTTAAGCAGTGAAGTCATAGGTTCAGCGTTGTGCTCATTCTGTGTGCACCCCTCCCACCCCCCCGTGGTTTGCTTTTGCCTGTCAAGTGGAAGGCCGCTCTTGCTCATATTCTTTCCTATGGTCCCCTCTGATTATTTTTCTCTCTCTTTCCCTGTTATCCTTCTCCTTTCCTGTTCACAGTGTCTCTTCCCTCCTTTTACATCATACCATGTTGCAGGGATTTTAAGCTCATTTTAAAAGTTTGCAGAAATAACGTACCTCATCCATTTCATACCTACCATGAAATTTTCCCTACCTGCCCAGGACCTGCAGTGGCATTTTATATTCTGAGGTCCTTGCATTTGCCTTTCATTATACACAATATGACCATTCCTATTTGGGGATTTTAGTTACAGTCATCATACAAATGATAATAATACACTGCATCACATAAGAATCTTATAAATATGGTTGAAATTTGTTACAGAGCAAAGAATTCAAAGAGAAAATAATCTGATGGTAAATGACAAATTTAGGAAAATGTCAAAGAATTTCTTGAGTAGTGCTGCTGTAGTTCTGATTTTCTCAAAGAATTTCAGGCTTTTAATTTTAAACATTGTACTTTTTGATATCTGGAGAAGTGTACTCACAATTTTATTTGCTTAACACATTCCAATTATTTTGGTCTCGTTTTTTAGAAACCCCCATCAGTTCTCATGGTGCGATTTTGAGGTTGTTGGGGTTTTTTGCTTATTTTCAGTTTATTAATGTAGATTGAATGTGCTTTTGCTTTATATGAGATGAATGATTGGAACTATTAGCAAAAGATTTTTCTGGATGCCAAAAATGCTAAGAGCAGCTCTCTGAAAAGATAAATGGAGTATTTTCTTCTCTTTGCCCAGCTTCCCCTTCACATTATAAAAGGAGGGGTTTATACTACCAAAGTAGCGTAAAGTAGTGGTATCAAAGTTGCCTGCTATCTTCTTGCAGTAGGCACTTCCAGTTTTCTGACCTAGTAAGCCTGTTTGGAAGCAGCAGGATCTAAGCACCTCGGTAGGAATTTGGCACTTCCAGCTAGATCGTCAGGGTCTGGTACTGAACATCTTCTGGCAGTCTTAGATATTACCTGAAGATCGCTTAGTACCACATTTGGGGTTTCTGGTACGTTTTGTGTACTTGCAGTATGCTGCCAAGAGACCCATTTTAAGGTGGTTCTTTGCCTTTTTGTTAAGGGAGTGGGGCCGTTGTTCGAGGAGACGCATCTTTTTCTTGTTGATCGCCCCAAAATAATCAGAAAAAAGCTTGGCTTGCAAAGACAGTCTTCACCGTCTTCTCTGCTGAGCGTTTAAAGGTCCTGCTGGTGCTGTGGCAAGCCTGGCCCGTGTCCTGCTGTCGTGCAGCTCTGCCTCCGGAGGGGTTCAGCTTCACCTCCTGCCAGCCTGGGTGATCCCAGCCGCTTTCATCAAACCATCTCGGTATCAATTCTCGGGACCTATTTTTTGCCTCCGGCGCTCACACGGTCCCGCACCCGGCCGTCGTTGCCCTCCTTTGCCCTTCTGCTGCTCGCTGCCGGGTGCTGGGCAGCGCTGCTCGGGGGCGAGAGCGGGCGCGGCGGCCGCGGGGCAGCCGGGGCCGGTCCCCGTGTGCCGGGCGGTGTCCGGGCCCCGGGGGTGCCGGGGGGTGGAGCTGCGGGCTGGCAGCCCCCGCCACGGCAGCTGCGCGGCTCCCGGCCGCCGGGTGTTCGCGCCGCTCTGCGGATTTGTTGCGCTTCGGGAGGCGAATATCGGGTCAGACGGACAGACTGGTAAGTCCTGCGTTCCCTCTCTGGTCCCGGGCTCCCTCTCCTGCTGTTGTTCCCCGTGTAGCCTTTAATTGTCATTAGGTGAGGCTGTTGTGTGCCAGAACCCTGCTGGGGTGTGTGCAGCCTGGTCTCCCCTCACTGCTCTGCGGGGCTTGCCCTCAGTTTTGGGGTGCTGTCAGCCAGCATCTTCTGGAGAATAAGCATCCGAAGTGTCTAATTGAATGTGTCCTGACAACAATCCAGGTCCTTCCAAATCTCTGCCACAGGAAACAATGTTTTCTGAAGTGTAGTTTTACTGTATATACAGGAAAGCATAATGTATAAACAGTAAAACATCTATAGAAAAATATCTATAGTAAATAATATACCTATAGTAAAACATATACAGTAAATTATATTGGATAAAGAATAAAACATATATGTGTGTGTGTGTGTGTATATATATATATATATGTGAAAAACTCCTGGCCTTTCTCATTAAAGTTCTTCCCTGGTGGACTTGAACTGAATATTTCAAGGTTTCCTTTCCATCTGCTTCTGAATCAGTCGAGATCCATTGCTTATATCTAAATAAATTATCACCACTAATTATTTACATAAAATGGAAAAATGAGGGAATTAGGAAGAAATGTTGAGAGTAAACAAAAGGCTTTTAATAGTCTGTATTGGAAATTGCTCAGAAAAGCAGTTTGGAAATATATATATATATATATATTTAGAAATCTCGCAATTTATTCTGGAACAGGGAAAATTTCAGCATTCCAGAAATGAAAAAGGCCACCTGTTTGTCTGCAGCTGTCCTGCAAAACAGCATAGTGCTACTGGCAACTAATAATAACTCCAACTAGCAGAAGTGGCATGCAGTTGGCATTTTATGTGGCATTCTGTACAGACGTTCAGCTTGCCTTGCTTTTGTTTTCCCTGGGTTTATCTGTATATCTCATCCAGGCCATGCAGTAGCACATCTGACAAATGATGGTTCCACAGTGATAAGCTTCAAGTCCTGTTTGCGGCGTGGATACAGTGAGAATATTTTGTATACTATTGTGGCAGATGAAAGGAATGGAAGTGGGCCAAATTCAGGCTGTTTGCCATTGCATGTGATCAGCAGATCCTATGGAGGGAATTCGCCTGCTGTGAATATTTGATTCTCGCTAGCTTGAACTGTCTTGTGTGTTGGCAATGCTACTGTGTGAATTTGCAGTGGCTTTCCAGGGTGTCTGTCCTGCACAACTGCCAGTTTCTGTGGGGTTTTTTACAGGGTTCAGGATTTTGTGCTACAGTTCATGTGTAAGGAAAATGACTTAAGGCTATACAGTGTGCATAACACACAGGTGATAAGTCTTTTTAAAAGAGAAAAATAAAAAAAAAGATTACAAGTGAGCAGCGTGTTATGTCTCCCCCCGCTTCCACCTTAATGGAGGTTTAACCCTTCTGCATCCCATTTTCTCTTCATTACCTCAAAGTGGTTATGCTGGCAAAGTGACGTCTTAGAGGTGAGTCTGGCAGGTTACACACCAGAAAAGATGAAAAGGTGATGGTGTTGAAATGCAGTTGTGAGAGCAGGGGCAGCTTTACAGTCCCTTCTTTCCCATGCATCCTTCTGACTCATTTCTCAGGGAGTCAGTGCCCTGCACCCCTGTTTGTCCGTCCCTGCTTCTTCTTGGTCCTTCTTGCTGGTTTGTGGATGGCTTTGCCCGAGAGTTTGTAATGCTTTTTGTGTTTTTGTTGTTGTTGTTGTTCGTTTGTTTGTTTTGTTCTGAAATTCAGTATATCAAAACATTTACATTGGTAATTTTTGCATTTCTAATACTTACAAGTAAATGATGTTGCTTATATACTGCTGATCTAACAGTAACTGTCAGCACTGCGCTTAGGCAAGCAGAAAAGGGTTGGGGTTTAACCTATCAGGGTATCCTGTGCTTGTGTCCTCTGTCAACACACTGAAGCGTTTGACTTCTGTGAGCAGCCTGTTTAGAGTTCATGTCATTTTATAGAAAAAACATAGATAAAATTTTATAGATATCTATAGATTATTGATTCATATAGATAAAATTTTATAGACAAAAAATAGATAAAATTTGCAAAAGAAATTTAGACTGTAATCTGTAAGCTCACTCTTTCTCTGGGTGTATGAAGGAAAAAACCCAGAAGATTTTTGAGTTAATAGTGTTGTGGACTGAACGAAGAGGAGGCAGCAGGAGCCAGTTGCAGGTCCTCTGGGGCTATAGGACTTGACATGCTGACCAAGTGACCCGTCCTCCGTCTACTCCAGCTCTGCAACTGCAGCAAGTGATGGCTGAGAAAAAGGCAATATCATCTCCATTTAATGTATTGAGGAAATTGTGTGTTAGTGCCTTGTAGGGGCTTGCCAGAGGGACTGAATTCTGGCCATGTGTCTTTAGAGACCACTGTAGAAGACACTACCCTGCGAGCAGAGGCATGGCAGCTGGCCGCCCTGCGATCCTGGCCGTTGCAGGGTGACCCATTTGCGTGACCTATTTAACTCTGCCAAGTTGTAAGGAGCTGGACATGCATGTTGAGTGTTTTCACTCCCTTATTTTACATACACAGCTGCTTGTAAACCTTTTTTTTTTTTTCCTTTTTTAGTTTCTTCAACAGCAACAAAAAAGTGGCACTTTAGGTGACCACAAAAAATTAGTAGTTACGGTGAACAGATATGGAACTATAATTTCTCTTAAACAGTGTAAGCAAAATTTTCTGAGAACTGAAGAAACCAGGACTTGGCCAATGCAAGGCATAGTAATCCTGAGAGAAAGCTTTGCTGGTAGCTGGGTCTTAATGATAGGACTCCTTTCTCCTTTCAGTGGCTTAGGAGTGTGGTTCTCCAGTGGCTTCACAGAATTAACAAACACAAATTTCAAATATACTGGCGCAAACCAGGAAAAGGTTAGGTTTGCAGTAGTATGAGACAGGCAGCCTAGGCAGGTTTACCTGGATATCTGTCATATGAAAACAATCTGTTTGTTGCTTGGATTTTTTTAAAATCCTTTTAAACAAATTGCCAAATTTAGGACCATCGGAAATTGTTAACAAAAGCAAAAACTTCTTTCAGTGCTCACTGATTGCATCTAGTTGGCATGTGTGGTAACTCATGTCCGTACAAGATACCAGCTTTCTGAGGAATTGTTTGGGTGATGGTGTTAGTGACAAATGTTGGCAAACATTATTATGATGACCATCAAAATAAAAGCATGTCCGAAAACAGGCATAGAGTGATGACACTGGTTTTTTTTTGAGAAGTGGGCATTTGTTCATCAACAGAAGAACTGAGTTTCCAAACTACATGGCTGCCAAATAGCTGATATTTTTGTTACTGCTTATCATAACTTGCATATGAACTCTTAACATTAAGATGGGTGCAATTAGTTATCCCTAGAGTTCCCCCTCCTTTGATTGTTTTCTAAACCTATTAGGTTACTCTGGCCTGTATATTTTTGTTAGGAAATATTGTTAGGAACTTTTTTTTTTTAGATGTTTTTGCATTTTTATTAGATTTACACATTGTTCCACCCACTATTTAGAAGTGACCAGAACTGTCCTCCATCAAAGGCTAAACACAAGAGTTATTCACATTGCAGTTGGAAAAATTATAATGCAAACAGTAAGCCAGATGGGGAATTTTACAAGCAACTTTTCATGTCATGAATGATGCTGTCTCTCTGGGTTATGAGCTCTCTGTGCTCTCAACTGCTGTTCCTTTCCCCCTGGCTCCCATCCAGAGCTGTTAAGTTTCAGACAGGGAAGAAAAGGAGATTTGGACTCCTCTAAATTTCCAAGTCTGTATTTTTTTGTGGCGTGGCTGGTGACAGCGAGCTTTGTGTGCGAGAGTACTGGCATGCAGAGAGCCACAGCGATTAGCATGCTGATCGCTGTGCCCCAGCAGAACAAACAGGGCTACTCTGCTGAGCTGTGGCTGTGCCACCCAAAAAAAAAGCCTGGGAGCAGATGTGGGGACATCCCTGCTCGCGAATCCTGCTCTGTCACGCAGCCTTGGCAAGAGCCAAACATGGCCCAGGCTCCTCTGCTTCCCAGGTTTCATAAAAATTGAGGTCTCTGCCTCACATTGTGGTTCTGCTCCTCTCTAACTCTTCACATGGCAGCTCACTTCCAGTTGGAAGTTTGATATGAGAGGCCTCAGAGAACAGCAAGCTGTACGATATACATATATCAAGCGATCATTCCTCCTGTACTCAGCACTGTTGCGGCCACACCTTGAATACTGTGTTCAGTTTTGGGCCCCTCACTACAAGAAAGACTTTGAGGTGCTGCAGTGAGTCCAAAGAATCTGGCGAGGGGCCTGGAGCACAAGTCTGATGAGGAGCGGCTGAGGGAACTGGGGCTGTTTGGCCTGGAGAAAAGGAGGCTGAGGGGAGACCTGATCGCTGTCTACAACCAGCTGAAAGGAGGTTGTAGCATGGAGGGTGTTGGCCTCTTCTCCCAAGTAACAAGCAACAGGACAAGAGCAAACGGCCTCAAGTTTTTCCAGGGGAGGTTTAGATTATTAGGCAAAATTTCTTCACCGAAAGTGTTTTCAGGTATTGGAACAGGCTGCCCGGGGAAGTGGTGGAGTCACCAACCCTGGAGGTGTTTAAAAAACATGTAGATGTGGTGCTTAGGGACATGGTTTAGTGTTCAACTTGACAGTGCTAGGTTAACGGTTGAACTTGGTGATCTTAAAGGTCTTTTCCAACCTAAACAATTCTACCTTTACTTATCCACGCATCTACCATTGCAGTTGCTGATGTAGCAATGTATCTATCTAAAATCTTGTTCTGTACTGACCTTCAAGATTTATCTGCCTAAGAAAGATTCACTGGTTCTGTCAAAGGGGGGCAGTTTATGCGTATATGTGTAAGTATAAAACATACGTTAGAGGTATATGCACACACAGAGATTTAATCCCCTTGGTGCAAACCCATGTGTTGTCACTCATATTTGGTTTGAAAGAGGCTTATATCAGTTCGTGCTTATTCTCCCTCAGTTATTGATTTCTATTTTTTACACTCTGAAAAGTGTAAACCCTCCATTAAAATTGTTACAAAATTGATGTTGTTTCTTCTTACAGACAGTGGTCACCTAAAGTGCAGCTTCAAGTGTTTTCTTTGGGGTGAAGACACCTACCTCTTTTCCCAGTGGCTTCTGACTGGTTAAGGTTGGAGAGGCAAGGGCCTGGTTGTGTTAACTAGGAGTAACTGGGCTTGTTCATATCACCATGCAAAATGTTTTCTGAAAAAACTGTCAACTTACATGGTAGTGGCCTCTTTCACATCTACCCTTCCTGTTCCATTCAGAAATCCAGCCTTTTCTGCCTCGTAACATGCAGAAGTTGTGTTGACAGCCTACAGCAGTAGGTGGGGAAGTTAGTGGGGCTTTTTCAGTTAAAGAAGTTGCCAGCATCTGGGTTTGGAAGAAGAAAAGTCAACAAGCTTTTTGCAGTTACATATTACATAAAATAAAAATAAATAAAAAGGGAAAAGTTTTGTTTCATATTTCTCTGGTTTTCAAACAAAACATGTACTGACTTCTTAAATTATGTGACTGGAAATGTCTTTGTTTTTTCCTTTAACTAATGATAGAACTATTTGAGCTGTTACTGAGTCAGGGAGAGGTTGGTTTGATCAGATTGTTTTTCTCAATAGGAAGACTTAAAAGTATTTTCTCTTTTTGCCTTGTTTCAGGATAACATCATCTTATTCTTAAGAGGCTGCAAAGAGCTGGGACTTAAAGAATCTCAGCTTTTTGATCCTGGTGATCTGCAGGATACATCAAACAGAGTAACCATCAAGTAAGTACAACAGCAGTTTGTGATTAGCATGTTACAACCTCAGATGCATGTGGTGCAATAGTCAGTATTTAAGGATGAGCAAAAAGTCTATAGAACTGTCATTTGTGTAAAGCAAATAGGAAGCTGAGGTTTGGGAAACCTTCAGCACTGGGAAGAATACATTGTTCCCTTCAACAGGCTTTTTCTAGGGGCTGTTATTTTTCCCAGAGAGATCAACCACAGCTCTTTCAAAATACTGGTTTAGTTAAGTAATGAGATTCTGTGGGACTTAGGGGTTTTCCTGAGTCTGAATTGATGGCATTCTTTTTTGTCTGTCCAACTAATGAACTATGTAGGCTGGGGAAAAAAATCACAACTCTGTTATTTCAGATTAAACTGTTCTGGAGATGTATTATAGGATATTTATAGGCCTCTCAGACTCTATAAGGTGCAGACATGAGCACAGTCTGTTTATTTTCTAGCAAGAACTAAGTTGGGACATGATACTTGGGCTCAGGACATCTGTGTGGACTGGCAGTGCCATGGTTTAGATAGTTTTTTGTCAAAGCCACACACCTACTACCACACAAATTACCACATGCATATTAAGAGATTCTCCTTCCCAATAACTAATTCATGTTTTGGGGGATGGTGAAGTGATTTTTTAAAAAATCTCCTTTTAATCAACAGCTTTTTAGCCATTGTATGTTCACATCCCTCACTGCAAAGAGATGCTTAGACTCTAATGCTTGTATTTTCAGCATTTCACCCCACAAAGTGATTTAAAATATCGATGTGAAACTGGCACAGAAAGAATTACTGACTTGCCAAGGTCACACAGAGCAGGCTTGGATCAAAGTCCATATAGTCGTAGATTGAGGTCTTAAATAGGAACTGTTGTTCCTTTCAGGCAAGGCTTTGTCATCATGGACTAGAGCAACAGAAGCAGTGAAACTGTATTTTTCTCTCATTTATATTAATGGTGATCAAGCTTCCCTAAAAGCAAGAGCACCCTACACTTTCATAAAATTAACAAACCTTGTAACTGGTGCTATTTAGAAGTTTTTCTGAAATTTTTGGGTCTGTCGTGTATAGTATTAAAGAGCTATTTCTTTACAGACAAGCAAATACTGCTGAGTTGATTGAATGACTTTGTTTCATTTGGCCAAAAAGATCACTAATGAAATCCTGTTCAGACATATCCAGTTTAGAAAAGTATATGGAAACAATTTACTGAATTTCAGCAGCATTCTATTTTATTTTCCCTTCTGGCAGTGGAAGCTGGGCAAGTTTTCATGGTGTTAAAGCACTGTCTGGGAAAATTCAAAGGTTCTGAAAATCAAATTGGCGACTTTCCTTCTTTAAAGGAATAGTCTCCTGCTTTTTTCTCCTTTCCAAGTTTTTCATTCTATTACGAGATTCTTCTCACCTGTACATACCAGTGAGGGGGGCTATGTAACACACGTTTTCTAAATCTGGTAGCATTTCAATGAAAGAGGTTCTTCATGATGTCCTGTAAAATCATGATGATGAGTGGCTGGAGAAAGTTGCAAAACAATCCCTGATCTCCACACGAAACCCTAATCTCCACATAAAACCCATTGAAAAATGGGTCCTTCTGATAAGAAGCTTGATCTTTCAGGGTTGAGGATGGTGGAGCGCCTCGGAGGAGGCAGGTTGAGAGGCTGGGACTAACATGGAGCTCCAAGGAGAGCTGTCCAGCACGTGAGCAACTTCAGCCAGGAGTGATGAACTCTGCAGAGCTGGCCTGGCCCTCTGCTGAATATGGTGCTAGGTAGACGTGAAGTGTCTCATTGGCATGGATTTTTTTTTTTCCCTGTCAACTCTTCAGAGAAAGCAGCTGTGGAAATGAGCCAAATGTTTTCCTAGCACTGTCCAAGTTCATGCTGAGTAACTGAGTTGAGGTGTACAAGCCAAGTCCATGACTGTTGTAGAGAAATATGTTCAAGACTGTCTTCTGCTAGCTAGTTCCCAAAGCATGAAAGTTTTTTTTTTTTCCTCTTTGAAGACTTCTGGGTTATATTTTAAACATGGTAAAAACGGTATTTGTTCTATGGTAAAGGATGAATATGACGTAATTGCACATGATTAAGATAATGATATATAAACCATTTTTATTCATATAGGTGTTAATTGAGGTATGCATTTGATATATTTCTTTTGGATCATTGAGCTTATAAAAGTTATGAGCTAATGCTGTAAAGAATTTCTTCCTGACTTTTTAAACAAGACTCTCTTCCATTGCTATTTTATTAAGAAAAAAAAGCAGGACTGTATTGTTTTTCTTATTATGTAGGTATTTGTGGATAAAATTTTGGCTTTAAAAAGATGTTATCAAAATATTGTCTTTTAGCATTGCCTATATTTAGACTTCTGTTGTTCTCACAGGTTTAAGTACATTTAGTTTGGGTTTTTGTCAGGTAACCTTTAATGTTGGAGTGGACTTACCTTTATAGTAGAAGGCAATTCCGTTATAAATAATCAGGAGAAAATCTTGTCTAAATCTAAAGTAGTCTTATTTATTTTTCAGCATCTAAATTTACTCCAATGGTTTCTTTGCTTAATTTTGAAATGTTTTTTATGTTTGTGCAAACTTTGTGCTTTGTTGTTTCTAACATAAATCTTCCACCCTTTGATGAACGTTGGTGAAAAAACAAATTGAGAAGGAAGCCAGTGTGCAGTATCAGTGCTCGTGTATACATTAAAAAAATAAATATGTTTTCCACAGCAGGTTCAGTTGTAAGGATCTTTGTTGCTTCACCCATCTACTTTGTTCTTTGTGATGCTTATTTCCACAGAAGCACCTGCTCTGTTTCTTTAACATTTGGAGATTTCCTCAGTCCCCTAAGCATGTTCATGTGCTTCCAGAGTCTGTATGGGTTGCATGATTTATCACAGAGCAGAATCTGACTATTGGCTTACTGCAGAAAGCATTTTAGCAGTGAGGACTTTGGTCTTCTTTTTTGAAGAAATCAGCAATACTGTTTCAAGGAAATATTTTTGGCACTGTCCTACTTTACTGTGGGACCATTATAAACACATTTTGGTTTTGTACTTCCAGAATTCTAATTTAATGATTGAAGTAATGGTGACAAAATACTCCCACGTTATGAATAAATTAATGTGTGAACTACATCTTCTTAGCTTTCATGTGTTTCCAGCCATCAGAAGCATTCTGCAGGCTTGTTAGGGAAAACATTGTCTGCCGCACACACCCTCTTGGAAAGTGCCTGCTTTCTGATTATTTTTCTCATTCTCTCTCTCTTTTTTTTTTTTTTTTTTTTTTTTTTATGTGTGTGTGTGTGCAACCAGGAACATTGACTATAGCAGGAAGCTGAAAAATGTAAGTACGTGATTTGAAGTTTTGGGTTTTTTTATCTGGTTAATCCTGTATTTGGCCTAAGCAAGAATTATGACAGTAAAAACTGAGTACAGATGAGTATTGCTGAAAAGTTCTTCTGAACATGAACCTAACCAGGTTCTACTGCAAACTTTGATAGACCTGCTGTTGCAAAGCAGCTTTATGAGAGAAATAAAATGGAGAATGATTGTCTCTACTTCAAGAAGGGATAAATAATGTGATCTCTGTGCTGTCCATCATGGTTTTCACCAGAAACGGGCTGACTCACCTATGGTGCAACATTTTTGTAGCTTTTCATGAGTATACAGGTATAAAGTAAAATTGCACTAAGTATTTTAAATGAAGCAAAATGATCATTAGATCTGGATGCAAGTCTTTACTGTCAGATTTGCTGGCTTTCTGCTTGTTAGGCTAATTCCATTTAACTTTAATTTCTTGTTGTGATTTAAACTAATAGCAATGATAATGGATCCTGTAATTGTTAAGTAGAAAAGAAAATGGCAAAACTTTGCTGATCTCAGCGTTGGTTATTATCCTAAAGCCTAGCAAGCTGTCTGTCCTTAGTCAGCTGTAAACTGCTATAAATTCATGTTATATTTGGTTCACACCCCTGTAGACTGCTAGAAAATGCCAAGACTTTTTCCTAATAACTTTGGAAGCCAGTGACTTCAGGTAAAAAAGTAAATTGAAACAAAACAAACAAACAATCAAAAACCAAAACGAACTCAAATCAACCAAACAAAAACCAACATAAAAAACCTCCCAAATTATTTCATCCTGTCTCTTCCATCATCATTAGAGTAAAATGTTCTGCATCCAGCACACAAAGTTGTACGGGAGGGAGTTCAGCTTTGGCATTTTAGCACCCTTGTGGGCACTGGCTAAATATCTTTGTACACATGTATTCTTTTAAAGGTAAAGTTTCAAAAGCATCCTCTACAATGCGCTTTCAGGCAATATATGCTTTCCAGGTGCATGATCATGCAACCTTGGCTGGCAACCTGTTGGAACTGCTTGCAAATGTGACATTATTTGGGGAAAAAAAAAAAAAAAAAACGAAGAAGAGAGAAAGTGATCAAATGCTAGCAGAAATAAATAAAAATACCACAACCTTCATCGGAGTACTGAATGGAAAAATGAATTGGACAGTTTCCTGTTTGCCAGGAATACTATATCTGCAAGTGTTTTCACTTAACTTGAGAACATATAGTGTAAGAATTTTTAACATAAATTTGTCGAGTAGTGCTGGTTGGAGGAAAACAACTCAGATAAAGGTTGTTTCAAGACGAAAAAAGAAATAGCATTCGTGAAACCACCTCCTTTCCCTCAGCACAGCAGTATCAATTAGGATGTAGTTTTAAAGACAACAGGAAAATTTCTGAACTTTATTAAAAATGTTTTTCAGTTATTTCATGGCATGTATATTATTTATAAACTAAATGGAAATATAAACTCTATTTTTATATAAAACATAATATATTTTATGTTAGGCACCACAGTCGTTTTTCAACAGGGGTTCTGTATGACACATGCTGTATCCTTTTCTGGCAGGGCCTCAGCTGGAGTGCGTTGTGTGATTTTGGACATCATACTTAAGTGAAAATGGGAATGTTAGAGAAAGTTGATGAGGAAAGGCTAATCAGAAGTCTAGCTGTGAGTGAGGAGGAAGCACTGAAGGGATATGGGTGTATGCTTTAGGAAAGAACAGTCTGACAGAGATGTCAGTCCCCACTGTCCCTTTGAGATTTCTCCTAGTCCTATTTTCTTTAGTTAACTATATAGTGTGAATTATATGACTCTGTCCCATTGAAACATAAACCACTATGTTTCAGTTTAAACTTTGAGACAGTTAATGGCAACTATTATTAATTATTAGTTGCACATCTTTTCCACATCAAGGTATTTCCAGTTTGTTCTGCAGTTAAATACTTCGCAATGTCATGGAACATGCAGAAATAATGAATGTTAAATGAGAAAAAGCCCTAAATTCTGACGTGATGGTTTGGCATTTTTAACTGGTGCAAAACACTGAACTGAATTGCCTCTGACGATCAGTTTCCAGTCCAAATTGCTGTTGCACAGGTACCATTAAAGACATTGCTTTAAGTAGAGACATATGTGTGTGCAGAGAAGGACTGTTTGTTCTCCCTGCATGTTATAAATATCGGCATTTTTGGAGGTGTTGGGTTTGACCATCCTGAGTATCTTAATTTCTCCTTTCCTAAAACAAGTGCAGCACCAGCTGTGTAGGATCAAATGTCTTTGCTACCTAAAGGAATGAGAGGGTATACAAATATTGGCAAGAGCAATTTTTGGCTCTTTTCCATGCTAGTTTTGAAGTGACTTTTGAGTTATGGAGAGACATCAAGTCAGAACTTGAATGAAACCACTAACTCACTAACTCTTTCCGCTTCAGTCTGTTAGAAACAACCAGATGCTCATGGCTTTTGATTAATCTTGGGCTAAGCATTTCTTAAGCTAGCAGAAGCCTGGAAGTGAATGTTCCCATGTTGTCTGGTTAATTACATTAATATGGTTAAAAATGGAACTACTTTTTCTTTCCTTGAAATAGGCAGGCATGCATTTCACATTTTATTTATTCAATGAGCCTCAACAGTTGTATTTAATGACCACTAGTATTACTACTCCTCAGGGATTTTTTTTCCTGTTGGACATACAAACATATATTTATAAGTGTGTCTCCTAGACAGTTTCAAATATCTTGTTCATTTTTTCTATTCAGATTTATTTTTGCTGTTTATTTTCCAGGCAGATATGACAGTTACATTTTTTAAATAAAAATAGCAGGAAGGTAATGTGTTAAGTTACATATTCTGTAGGACTGTTCAAATTTTCGTAGTTGCCCAATGTATTTATGTTTAACCACTGTCAGACACTTTCCTTTCAATTCTGATTTATAACAAAATCTTGTCTTGTTGTGCAGGTTAGAATAAATGAGACATGATGAAGGGAAGTAAATTTAGTTAAATGACTGTGTAGATGGCTTCAATTGATTCTTATTAACTTCTACAGGTACTAGTCACCATTTATTGGCTAGGAAAAGCAGCAAACAGCTGCACGGCATATAGTGGATCAACCCTGAACCTGAAGGAGTTTGAAGGTTTGCTGGCACAAATGAGAAAGGTATCTTTTTGTTATGTTTTGAGAATGGTAATTTCATTTGAATTATTGCTCCTATAAATAACCTGTTTGTTGCTAAATAGGAGACAAGTGGGGAGCTGGAGTACAAATTACTTAGTAAACCTTTACCTTTTTCAATAATGTTTCTGACTCTACCAAGTCATGAACGCAACTTTCTTTGGCAGCCAGCTTTGTGGTGATATCAATGATGCAACAAGTGGTATCAAACAGGACTTTAGAATTATCATCTGATTCTGTCATCTTCATTTCCATGAGTTTTGGTTTGAATTATTTTCATTTATTACACAGAGTTTCAGCTGAGAGAACTGAGACTCTGAACTGAGGTGGCAGGACTCACAGGAGCAGAGATTTTTCTTCTTCAAAACATTCAGTCTCCCAGGCAGCTCTTTTGTTTTTAAGTTGCAACATAAAGCATCAAACCAAAGTATCTAAATAAAGCTGGAGGGTAGAAGGAGGAGATTATGTTTCACCAAGGCCATAGTTATGATGAAACTTTGTTTTGCCAAGCTCTAAATTCTGGCTGAAATCATATTTGGTGGTTTGTGATGAGCTGTGTTCTGTTGGAAAGGAAAAGATGTGATTGCTGTAGGGTGGTTTGGGGACTTTTGGTTGAGTGCTCCAGCATGCCCTGAACCTTGACATGAGACACTTAACTTCAGTAACGATTAGCGTTGATATCCAAGTATGCTTTTACTGGGGATGGGAGGGGCAAAGAGCAGGCATGTAAGGAGGTGGCAGCAGCTGGTGCTAGCGTTGCATGTGTTGGACGTACTGCTCATGAAAGGATATGCAGGAATGTTCTCCAGCCCACAGAGAGCTTTGTGCTTGCTACTCCCTCCCTATCTCATGTAACAGCCAAGTCACCACAGGCAGTAGGGTTTGGGGACACTGGGAGACTCTTTGCTCTTTATTCTCCTTGAGCTCTGTGCTAATGCATTTGCCTCAGCTGCAGCTCTTCTTTCTGGGACCTCAGAGGGCCAGCACCAGATTGCTGCTGGAGAGGAGGAAGTATTTGGCTGACTGATAGCATTTCCTACACTCTAGTGTGACCAGAGAGCCTTATTTAGACTGGTAAAATCCCTATTTGTAAGCCCAGTTCCTGTGAACAAACAGATGGAAATGGAAAGGAAATAGAGAATGTCCTGCTTCTCTGTAGAGGTTTTTCTTGGTCTTCATTTTAAATGACCTGCTCTAATCACTTGGGACTTTACCAACAGGCAGCTAACGCAGAATAATAGCCAAAGTGCAGGTTGTTATAATGTTAGTACTGCATGGTATCATGGTTTATTTTTTAATATCTCACAGCATGAGGCTTCTCTCTTTCCAGGTCATGTTTACCCATCAAACTAGTCATCAGAGCATTTTGGAGGTCCTATCTTGAGCCCTTTGGTGGGGTGAGGTAGGCTGGGGCTGAAAGGCAGCAACCTCCAGGGAGCTGCTGGTGGTGGAGCACCTGGCTGGGCAGCTGCAGGTCGAGGACAACAGCAAGAGTTGATTTGTTGCAGATGTTGGAGCTGGGAGCAGAGTAGAGATCTCATAAAAGCTGAAAGCTAAATACTCCTTTAATGTAAAAACAGAGCACTTACCAGTCCTGAGAAGAGTTGTTTAGGTGGTACTGTTACATGGGCCACTAGCAAATTATTTTAAGGTCACCTCCCTACTCCTGTACCCCTGCAGTATTTCCCATTGGCAATTGTGGACTTGTCTGCTACTGAATTTGAAGAGGATTTAGTTGTAAACTGGAACATGTTAATCATGCTGTGCAGAGCTCTGATGTTCTCTATAGCTGTACTGGAGTGATGAAAAGACACTTTATCACATTCTATAGTGGCATTTTTTTCCAAAGAATTCGATAATTAAATCCACCATAAATTCAGTGTGGTTTAGTTTTTCTGTTATAAATCCTCTCTGCCCCCCTTTTTTAATAAGCAAATCAAAAGACAGCTCGGATGTAAGTTGTCGCAGACTCATCTTTTTCTACTTCTCATACTGAAAGGGCTATTCATTTCTAATTTTTTACCTGCTACTCTGTTTTTGATTTCATTAACTATTTGGATATGCATTCTTCATTACTTTTAAACTGGAAATTCCCAATGACAAAAGATCCATAGTTTTTTTATTATATCTGGGAGGTGGAACTTCCTGGAGAAATGCATATTATATTTGGCAATCACACTTTTACTACCCCTTGGTGACATACTGTGTTTTTCATTAGATAATATGAAAGACTAATGTGCTGTTGTGTATCCTGTAATGGTGTTATCAGTCCTGCAGATAACCACTTTCTTTTTCCCATTGATAACATTTGGGAGATGATGTTTGCTCAGAGCAGGACACGTCTCTGCCTGTGTGACAGTGTTGGGCTGGGAGAGCAGCTTTGCCAAGGGGAAGGCTGTAAAGAACATGTTTACAAAGTCCAGCATCCCATCCTGGTGCCTGCCTCCTAATTCCTGGTGAGCGGCATGCAAAATTAACATCAACAGGCCTTTGAAAGTAGGGGCTGCAGAACTCATTAGTTCACAATTGGACTGTTTTCGAAGTCTGGGAGATAGTGAGCACAGGATGGGGCTTTTTGCCTGAGTTTGAGTCCTGTAGCTGCTGAGCTGTTCTGTATCATTCAAATACAGTAATTTAGGAAAATGGAAGTGTGCCTGAGGATTGAGAATAGCTGATTGGTATGAAGAATTGAGAGGATTTAGGGAATTTGGATTTTTAAAAAGATCTTTGGATCATGTCACAAACAGGACTTTGATAGGATTTTTAGATTTGTTCTTGGCTGTGTGTAATTCACGCAGATTCCAGGGAGACAGATCTTTGTCGTCTAGCGTTTCTGTCAGCATTTTAGTTCACTGAGCAGGACTGGGGAAGGAAATTACATAGGATCCAATTGCTACTTTGTTGGGTTAATTTTATTTGGTTTTAGAAAATACTTTCACTTCAATCTACAGTGGGGTTACTTACTGACATTGCCACAGTTTAACTTGGCCTTAGGGGACCTTTGCCGCTGCCCTTAATGTGGTATTTTGGCAGCATAACAGTGAGTGGCACTAATTAAGCCTTCTTCCTGAAAAGTCTGCAGGACGTTGGATCTGATCTCTCTGTCTCGCTTTGAGCTTCTCTCTTCTCCAGCACAGCAGCTTTGGTGTATTACTGCAGGACTCTCCTCCCTCCATCGCTTCTACAGCAAACCCTCTTTCTTGTGGAGATGCCCACCATAGCGTAGTGTGATGGTCTTGATTGATCTTCTCATTGGCGATAGTAGTAATGAGTAAAACCGTAGCAGTTAAGGACAGTGGGAGCTGTGCTCAACATAGGCATTGTGCTCCAGCTAGTGGTAAGCAGGGGGTGCTTCTTAATTAGGAATCAATATTCAAATGCTTCTGGCGAGAAAAAAAAAAAAAAAAAAAAAAAAACACCACAAAAAACCCCACATTCCAACCTCTTTGGGTCACAAAATGTCAGTCTGATAATGGCACCCACATCTCTGACTTTACTTACTGTCGGGAGACTAAAAAACAGATTTATCTTTGCATAAAAGTAGTTATTTTTGGTTTTGCTCAGCTCGTGCAATTGTAATTAGTGTTAAGACGCTCTCTAAAACAAGGGATTTATTATAATGCAAGGGTGAGGATGGCTTCTATTGACCTTTTCCTCTGCTGGAGTTTCAGTGTTTTAGTATGTGCTGCTTGCACTGGAAAGAATTTATAATCACAGGGCTGTCAAAGACAACCATTGTTCTCCCTGCTCTGAACATGTGGGTCAGCTACAAGTGCTTTCATATCCCCCAGAGCCAGGAGCTGGCAAAGAGTAAAGAGCACAACTGAATTCTTCTGAGGCATCAGGAAAAGCATTTTGCATATTTTTCATTGCTGATTGCTTCAGAAAGACATCCCTCTTTCATAACAGGAATTTCTCTTCAAGGTAGAGGGAGGCTGGGGCACACTGCTTCATTATTTTGCCGAGCTGAAGCAGCAACAACAAATGCTGTCTGCTGGTGTCCCAGCCAGATACAATAGACGGGCAAGGGGAGGGGGGGATCTTTTGGAAAGCAGCAGACATGATGTTAAAATTGTAGTGCCTTTGCCTGTGCTATGGACTACGGACGACAAGTCAAGTTTCAGGTCACTTTCTGTTTTGATTGGTTTATCAATTTGGCTATTGCAACTTTTTCTTGGTTAATTGTACTAATCTAATGAATGGGGTTTCCTCTCAATCAGCATAAAATTGGGGTTGATTGCAAGCTTGCACTTTCGTTTTGAAGGGGAGAAGAAGTAGAAAACAAAGAAACCCTTTTTTTGGGGAGGAGATATTTAGTACTTGGTAAAACGGTTTGTTGTCTGATGTGCAATGGATCTTATGGCTATATGAGTGGCTTCTTTATGAAGAGGTACCTGCCGTACTTCCATGCAGGAAACAGAGGATATTGAGAGCCCGAAGCGCAGCATTCGTGACAGCGGCTATATAGACTGCTGGGACTCTGAACGCAGCGATTCCCTCTCCCCGCCTCGCCACGGCAGAGATGATTCTTTTGACAGCCTGGACTCCTTTGGCTCTCGCTCGCAGCAGACGCCCTCTCCAGATGTAGTGCTCCGAGGGAGCAGCGATGGTGAGTACTGCTCACAGTGTGGCACATGCAGAATGTTGTGACATTTAAGTAACATTTCTAGAGCAAATGTGCCCTTCGGAAGCTGGACACAGCCTCTGAATTATGCTAATCCAGTGGGAGAACTTCTCTGTGAATGCTGATTTGTGCTCCCTGGGGTTTAGATGACTTTGCCAACAACTTACTTGAAGTCCGTCTCAGTTAGGATAGTGTAGACTTGGAAAATGAGTTACATCATTGCAGTGTAATTTTATGATGGGAAGAGTGCTTTTCTGGGTTACGGTGTAAGAGGATGTTATGCAGACTCATTTTAAGTTATAAACTAGGCTGGAGGAAGAAATAAAAGCACAGGAACAAGGGCAATATTGAAGTGAATAAAATGTTTGCCGAAGTAAACCCTGAGCAGGTAAATGACATAGAAATATCTTGGAAACATCTGATAGTTGACAGAGCTTGGAAGTCTGATGTACAACATTTTACCAAATGTCATATTTGTTTTCACGATATTTAGAAAATTGGGTAAATTAATAGCTCATGGCATCAGAGCCATGGCCATCTTTGTACACCTTTGAGTGAGGACATGCAGCTCTAGGCTTGGAGAAGGAGGACTGCTTCTCTGCCTTTCTTGTCTGATTCCCAGAGGCTTGTAAACACAGTGTGCTTGGTGAGGAAGGATTTGCTAGGGGTAGGTGTGGAACATGCACTTGGGTTACCTGTCACGAGCAGGATTCTTGTTCAGAACAAAAGGATGCTTGATTGAGGCTCCCTCTGTGTGGTTACGTTCATGATGAACAGATGGATCAGTCAAACTTCATCATCAGATGAAGTTATGTTCCACATATGAATCGCTTCTCCCTAATAATGTTATTTATTTAACAAAAAAAAAAAAAAAAAAAAAGGAAGGGCAGAAAGACTTTTTGGTAGGAACCAGATGTTCATACTGCTTTTGGCAGTGTGAAAGAAACTGGTGCTAATCATAACCGGACACATGAGAGATTTCCTGAGGTGATGGGGTACTCCTTAAAACCGAAAAGCTGATAGGGAGAGCTGGTGTCACAGCTGAATTGTGAAAGAGCTGTGGGAAAAGCAGGGCTAAGATCTGCTCTGCTGTTTTGAGTGGCCTATGGTATTGGGGCTGTCGCTGGTTGACCATCCAGAACCAGCTACTGGGGCTGATTCCCTGAAAATGGCCTCATGCCCCCTCAGACACTGAACAGAGCACAGTCTCCACATTATAAAACAGTTTTCTGCCTTCCCAAATGAGACAAAAGCCTGGTGTTGGCAAATAGGAACACCTCACTTGTCCTAATCAAGAAGTGTTGCTCCATCCTGGGTCCTCAAGGAGTGACCAGTGTCCCTATCTACTTGGAGCTGGTGGGCAGCCAGTTATATATGTCCTGTAGCTGCTTCCTATCAACTTCTGCTGCATTAACAGATTTTAGTGAGGTTTTGTGGTAGTTTGTTTGCCACAACTAAGACATACTATCTTGTCACATTCTTGAGTCCATAACAAACACAAAATAAGATGCAAGCATACAAAGTTTGTTCTTAAAAATTGGTCTTTAACAACATCCAGACCCAGAGTACATGCAGATGCTGTGTGCATACGTATGACTAGTCCAGCCAGCCCTTTCTAGTATGTCCCGTTTTTCCTGCTTGCTGCTGCCATAACTTCACAGCTGTCTCCTCCAAGAGCTGCAGGTGAGGTGTAGCTTGGCTGACCTCTTTTCTGTCGAACCTCATCCTGTGGCCCCAGTAGGCCAGTGTCTCACTCAGCTGCATGTAGTTTTGATAGAAATTATGTATATGCAAAGCTGGATGGAGGACAAGGTTCTGCTTGCATTACTTCTCTCTCCATGTAGATACAAGCTTTATAAAACCAATAATATGATAGTGAAATAAAACTATGATTCTTTCCACTCCTAGAAAAAAAAATAATGAATGGAGTGATTATTAGTTTAGGTGGAAACAATAAGTAATACTGCCTTCACAAATGCCATCTCTGATTAGCCCCACTGTTTAGGAACTGCTCTGGTGTCCTATGTGGACCCTGTCCCTTGGCAAAAAGCAAACAAAACCAGTGGTAGAGCAGAACAGTTTGTTTAAAACACAGTAGAATTGCAGACTGACCTGCCCGTAGAGTTGCTAACGTACTCTGGGAATGAATAGAAATGCTCTGCTTGGCCAGCAGTTACGCATGGATCCTTCTACAAAGGATCTGTGCGTGTCTGCAGTGTGTAACTGCTTGTTACTGGCTGCTGCTTCTTCTACTTGGCAATGCAGAACAACAAAGTTAAGTTTATAAATGTAGGGCATGGCTGCATCTTCCATTCAGTGCTTTGGCTTCAAGTGCTTTTTTTTCAAATTTGAGCTGAAAATAATTTCACTACTAAAATATGAATAATTAAAGCAGCTGTTTGAAGTACTCAGCTTGGGGATGCTGGTAGGCACATCAGTAATGAGGGACAGGAATCTGTTCTAAATCCTCTGCTACTGTGGTTATCTATTCCAGCTTTTATGTCTGCCAGTTCAAGAGTGGTTTTCATTTGATACAAAAATAAACACCAGAACAAAGTCAAGAGCAAACAGAATAGCAAATAACAGCAAGGGATTTTTCAATTTTCTTCTAGCTCCTCTGTGGCCCTGCTGAGTCTAATGATATTATGGCTCTTCCAACCTCAGCTGTCCTCAGACACTCTTGATTCTGTGGTCACGTTTCCACTTTTTGTTTAGGCACAGACTCAGGTTACCAATCATGGTGCTAGTTATCATATGCTCTTAACCAAAATTTTTCCAGCAAAAGGTTACTGGCAAAAAGCGCATTGTGATTTTTGTCTAACTAGCTCATTTCCATTGTGTCTTGTCTTTTCTTACTGTTTCCCTTCACTCTTCTTCATCTCTCTCCAAGCAAACATTGAATAACTCAATTGGCTGCAAAAGCTCTTTGCAAATAACATTCCTAGCATATTTAGACCTCTTTTCCTTCCCCCACTTCGAATTATACACAAGCTACTTGTGGTTTTTATGACTTCATTGTTTTCAGTTGTTCATTAGGTAGCTCAGAGAATTAGCTAGTAATTTACTACCGTGGTGAATTAGCAAGAGGGCACAACCTGGGTGGCTTCCCCTCACCCCAAAGAGAGGAACAGCTATTGCATATGCAAGTGTTGCAAAGGGGCCAAGGGCCAGAGACATGCAACACTCCAAAGCTGGCAGAAGATTTGAATTCTGGTGGGAGAAATGGCTGAATATGCTCCATTTCACTCATCAAACCAGGCCCTGTGGTGATGTTACAACTGCTGGGAGAGAAATATTTAGATAGCTTCTTTGTGAATTACTTAAAAAGACTCATGATGGTGCAGGGAATCTTGTGAATGTCTATGAAGTGGCTTCCAAAATGGCTATGGGGGCAGTTCCACTGCAAATGCTCTATAAGGTGTTTGTCCAACCATTTGGAAATTTTGTTTTAAAGTTAGAAACATCTTAGAATCATAGAATCATTTCAGTTGGAAGAGACCCTCGGGATCATCAAGTCCAACCATAACCTATCCTAACTCTTGCACTAAACCATGTCCCTAAGGACCTTGTCTAAACGCCTTTTAAACACCCCCATGGGTGGTGACTCCACCACTTCCCTGGGCAGCCTGTTCCAATGCCTGACAACCCTTTCCGTGAAGAATTTTTTCCTAATATCCAATCTAAACCTCTCCTGGTGCAACTTGAGGCCATTTCCTGTTGTCCTATCACTTGCTACTTGGGAGAAGAGACCAACATCCTCCATGCTACAACCTTCTTTCAGGTAGTTGTAGACAGTGATAAGGTTTCTCCTCAGCCTCCTTTTCTCCAGGCTAAATAGCCCCAGTTCCCTCAATTGCTTCTCACAAGACTTGTGCTCCAGGCCCCTCACCAGCTTCGTTGCCTTCTCTGCATTCTCTCTAGTATTTCAATGTCCTTCTTATGATGAGGGGCCCAAAACTGAACACAGGATTCAAGGTGGGGCCTCACCAGTGCCAAGTACAGTGGCACAATCACTTCTCTAGTCCTGCTGGCCACACTGTTCCTGATACAAGCCAGGATGCTGTTGGCCTTTTTGGCCACCTGGGCACACTGCTGGCTCATATTCACCCGGCTGTCAATCAACACCCCCAGATCCCTCTCTGCCAGGCAGCTTTCCAGCCACTCTTCCCTGAGCCTGTAGCGCTGCCTGGGGTTATTGTGACCCAAGGGCAGGACCCGGCACTTGGCCTTGTTAAACCTCAAACAATTGGCCTCAGCCCAACCATCCAGCCAGTCCAGATCCCTCTGTATGGCCTTCCTACCCTCCAGCAGATCAACACTCCAACCCAGTTTGGTGTCATCTGCAGACTTACTAAGGGTGCACTCAATCCCCTCATCCAGATCATTGATAAAGAGATTAAACAGAACTGGCCCCAATACGGAGCCCTGGGGAACACCACTCATGACCGGCCACCAACTAGATCTGGCTCCGTTCAGCACAACTCTTTGGGCCCAGCCAAAGTTGCCTAAGTTTCTGTGTTTTAAATAGATTGTAAATATCAGGAAGCTTAGTTCATTTGGGCAAAGTAAAGCAGTCACTCAGCTCTGTTATCTCCCATCTTATTCTCCGTAACTCTGAATTTTTCTCTCTCACCTTATTTCTTTTCTTCACCAGCAAATACTCTTCAGTCTTTGCTGTATCGATCTAACCTCTAAATCCTGAGATCCCTTCCCTCTCTCCTTGCACCTTCCCATCTGAGTATCAAGTCTCTCTGTCTATTTAGCGGTATTCTAGACTGATTGACTATGCAACCAGTAAGACCAGAGAGAGGCCATCCAAGTCTTCTGATCTATAGCGGTTGATGCTTATTCTCAGATTTTGATCAAAGCTTGTGCCATGTTCATTCAAATTGCCATTAATATGTGTGTGTAGAAACAGCTACAGATTCCTGCCATTCTGTAAATATACAGCATGCAGCCCTTTTTTGCTTGAGCTTGTGCTTTGCACATGTAAGTCTAGGTTTAAGAGTGTGAGTCAGCCAAACATATACCCATACGTGCAACTAGGAGTCATTTGGGCTTTAGTCAGGTAAGCTTCTGTAGCTGTCCTGTGTGACTGACAAGTCTGGCTTAATCTGACCCTGAGTTTTTTGATGTGACCTGTGCCTGAAGATGAGTTTTTCAGGGGTAGAAAATAAGAGTTGATGGAAAAAAAATGTTTACGGTCTGTGCAGATGTTATGACTACTGCCTTCAGTGCCTGATTTTGAAACACAAATACAGGTAAAAGTGGCCTCATTTTTTGGTGCTCACATGCTAAATGTAATTTTTTGGTAGTGTCTTCTCTGATTTGTAATTAAAAAAAACCAAAACAAAATAAAACAAACAAAAAAACACACCAAACTTGGATGAAAGTGAAAAGAAGAGGAATTTTTTTCTCTCCTTCCTCACTAGGGAGAGGAAGTGACTCAGAAACAGACCTGCCACACAGAAAGATGCCAGATGTGAAAAAAGATGATATGTTGGCGAGGCGGACCTCACACGGTGAACCTAAATCAGCTGTGCCTTTTAACCAGTACCTCCCTAACAAGAGTAATCAGACTTTCTATGTACCCGCCCCACTGCGGAAGAAGAAAGCTGAACGAGAAGAGTACCGAAAGAGCTGGAGCACAGCAACTTCACCTCTAGGAGACAGACCTTTCAGGTAAGACCAGCCTGTCCAACTGCTTCCGTCCTCAGTGGTGATGCTTTAACACTTGCCTAGTTTTCATTCTTTTCATGAGATGTATGAAGCGCCTTCTGCTGTAGTAAATATCTTGCTGAGAAGGTACTGATAAATTGTTTGTAGCAATTGATGATGGTGGTGGAAAAGCAATGGGGGGAAAATAATTGTCTTGATGTCATTATTTACCATACAATGCAATGTATAGCTTATGTTTGACAAGATGCTGGTTAATATAAGTATGATGGATGTTGACCCAAGCCCAAGGCTGGCCAAAAAATGTTCTGGATGATCTGTCTCAGTTCTCAATACAGTTACTCACTGACAAATTATAAGTAGCATTTGATGTATTCAATCAAAGAAGGAAATATTTTTGCTGTCTTTTTAAAAAATCCATTTATTTGTATGTTGTATTCTATATACCAGTACAGTTTATATAGCTGTGACTATGTTTCTGCATGCTGGTTTTGTCAACTGATATTTCACTTCTGATTTGACTTAAGAAGCAACTTCCATTAAAGAGCATAATTCCCAGATCATTCATCATTTGGCATCTTGATATCAACAAAATGTGCTTATAATAAATGAGTGTATATGTTTCAGGCACAGCATACATTAAACTAACTGGTATAATTCAATAGCAAATCCCACCCTGAAACCATAGAAGAAGAACAGAATGAAACATCAGGACTGTGTGAAAAGGAGAAAGTGGGTTCCAAGGCTCCTGAGGCAAACTCTCTTAAAAATCAAGTAGGTTTGAATCAAAACGAAGGAAACTCCACAGAGCAGTCTCCTTCGTGTGGTGCAAAAGAATCATCAGCACCAAAGGGGAAAGATGCAGAAGAGATCAGAAAGTTAAGAAGACTCGAACAAGCTGGCATTAAGGTCATGTCAGCAGCCCAGCGCTACGGCAGGTTAGCCCAACTGTGTGGGAAATTGTGCACGCTTCGCATTTTTAGGATTGGCTGAAGTGTGGGTTTCCTCGATCCGCTGTGATTTCACTTCTCCTAACAAAAATCCAGTCTGCTAAGCACTCACAATTGCTAGTGAAGGTCTTGGTCTGAAAAGGCTTGTGACGTGGCAGCTGTGGATTGCAGAGTTGTATGATGCTAACAGCATTTGTGTGGAGAAATTGTATCGTCTTACAGCGTGGTGTAAACAGGCTCCAAGAAAACTACTACACAGACTGCTTCTCACCTTCCACCTAATGCTTTCTTGCACTTAATAAAAATGTACATTAAAAATGCCTTGTTTAGGCAAAAGTTTCAGAAACTTACTTGGTTTCGATGGGATGGTTTAGTTTACTGAGCCACACTTTTTAGGCGGTTAATACTTTTAGCTGTGTTAATAAGCGAAGCGTTTATTTTTAATGACAGGAACCATAGAAGTACAGTGCTTGTTAACCCATGTACCAGCTAAAGCATAGAGGCACAGTTCAGCAATCATAATGTGGCTGACTTTGGCATGGACTATCAGTAGTTATTCACTTATTACCTGTGTTATTTATTTTTGGATGTTGTTCAGTTTGGTTATTTCCTGTTCTTTAACTTGGGAGCTGAATGGTGGCTAGGCTCACTGTCCATGCCTTTCCGTCATCTGATATTGGATCCTCACGAAAAAAACCTCTCTTTCTCATGGGGATGGCCTGCAAAGCTGAGTTTTAACCAGCATGTCAGAAGACTCAGCCCTTATGAATGATCAATATGGTTTGGCTCAAGGGTAAGTGGCCAAACGTCCTCCTGTCCAAAACATTTTATTTAGGATTATGGGGTGAAATCCTGACAGTGAGTAGTTTAACAGATGCTGATCTACAGTCTGAGCTTTGAAATCTAGCAGTAAAAAGTACAGCTCTTACGTGATACAGTGTGTTTATAGATACAGTGAAGCTTGTCTGTGGCCATATACACATGTGCCATATGCAGATAAGACAGTCACAGTATATTCGCTGCCCTATGTCCTCTCAGGTTTGCTTCACTGTTGTCACACTGTAATGAACCAGTGTGTGTGGTTGTGGGGTACTACTACTTTAATAAAGCCAAATACTAATGAAGAGGAGCTATCTGTCATAAATTAGTCCTTCAAGTTCAATTAGTGTGCTAGTCTATCACGGATCTGTAAACTGGTAGGATATTAGCATAATCCTGTTCTGAGTCCAAGGCTGTAGTATTATTGCTAGGAATGTAGTCATATGTAGTAAAATGTAGTAATAACTTGTGTTTAGCAGTGTTATGCACAAAAAATAGCACTATTTGCATTTGGAGGATGTTCACCACATTGAGAGCCCCTTTTCCAACCCTTTGCATGACCTACTGGCTTGATGTCCACAAAAGAAGCACATGTGACCAAATGTGTGGTTCTTTGGCATGAAATTGGGTCTTCTCTTTCCATGGACAATCAGCCTTGTTGGAACAACAGATGAAGGAGAAGGGAGGAGAAGTAACAAGCTGTTTTCCTTCCTTGCTTTCATTGGAAACAACTTACAGAATTTGGCAGCTGAAGGAAGGAGAAGCTGCTGGGTTTCTGCCCCAGCTGAGGGTCAAAGAGCAGAGCTTTGTAGCCCAAGCTTCACCATAGTGAAGTAGGTGCCTGCTCCTGGGGATTGTAGGAAGACACAGGAGAAAAGGCACTGCTATCAAACATCTGTAAGGAAAATTATTTGTATGTGTAAGTGGCAGAATAGTGGGTAAGAAGGGAAGAACTCAGTAGTGATGCTTCAGGATACATCATCTTTCTCAATTATCATTCCTTGTTCTTTGAACCTCTCAATTTTCTCTGTCTTCTTCTTGGCATCAGGTTTGAATTTCCATGCTCTAACGTCACTGAGCAATGTCCCACTTTTTTCTGTATTCTATTTTTTTTTTCTTTCACCCCTCTTATTCCCTCATCTTTCTATCATGCCAGTCTCTACTTTTGTCACCTGAGGTCAGTTGCCTTTCAGTTCCTATGAGTCTTTTACAGACTGTTTCCTCTCAACATATTGACCTCTGGAGGACACCCACTGTGACTTTAAGTTCTACAAGGCATCTAATTGTTCCTAAAGCTGAAATTCAGTACGAGACCTTTCAGGGTCTGGCACGGAAAGGATTTGAACTTGTATGCAAATGTATTTTTTGCTTGGAATCTGAGTACTTATCTCCATTGCTGTGGCATGTTCTAGGAAAAGGCTCCATTGAATGGGACACTGTACAAATGCATGCCAAAAATCCTTCCCCCTTCCTGAAGGAGTATATTATCTCCTTATAGCATATTTGATTGGTGTGTGATCCTCTTTGCTTGCTTATTGTCTGCATCTGTCTCTTATCTACACTATTATATTGAAAGGTAAGGATCAGATTCATGGAGACTCCCTAAAAAGAGGAGAATTAGGTGTTTTGTAATAGATGATGGAGAGGTGGATGTAATAAAGAAATGTGAGCAAATGTTCTTGGCATGTTTGTTGTGAAAGGGACATGGACTCTTATCTTGACAGTGCATAAACGTGCAAAACCCTTTCATTGTTCTGAAATGTGATATAAGGATCCACAAGCCTGTACGAGACCATACTTCAGTGAGTGCAAACACCCACAGTCTGACACTTTGGAAGCACTTGCTGTACCAGCATAGACCTGAGTGTTGTTTCTGCAAGGGCTGGGCCTGGGTGTACAAGAGCAATTTGCAAATCTGTATGGAATTCTGGTCCATTGCAAGCTTCAAATCTACAGTCTTCATTATCTCTATGGCAAATGGGCCTTAAAAGGCACTTTTCAGACTGCCACAAACTAATTCAAGAGACCTCAAAATGTCACAATTCCATTAAAAACAAAATGTAAATGAATCGAAAATATTCTTAACCTAGAAACTGATAGCTGAAGTCTAGTTGTACCAAAAGCTGTAAATTCTTCCGTTATTCATTACAATGACTCATAGTTGATCTTTTGAATAACTTTGTTTCTTTGTTGCCAAAAACACCCTTCTCAGAAATGCTACATTTGATGCTCTCAATTTCAATAGCATTGGTGGATATGAGACTGAAAAATCCAACAGTTTTCACAGAATAATGACTTGGTTATATATATACACACACACACACACACATATATATATATATATATATATACACACACTAAAAAAACTAAAAGCATAAAACAATACCTCCAACCTAACCGGCCAAGTAAATACTCATCTTATTGATTTTCATTTAAGAGGCAAATATAAACAAGATTTAATGGAGTATTATGTGATTTTATACATGCTCTTTATGTCCAGGGTTCTGAAAATTATTTCCAAATAATTAGATTTTTAAAAAGGCTAATGATCCCAGTAGTAAAGTCTAATTAAAAAATTAGTTAAAATTAATTAGCAATTAATCATACATACCCTGGCTTATTTGAGAGAAGAAGTTCCAGTGTATACGACTTTTAGGTAACTGTTTTCCTCTGTGCATAAAACATTAGGCACTGCATGTCTATTTTAGATCAGTGTATTTTCTCTAAAGTTTTCATATTGTTGTACTGGGGAAACAAAAGGTGGCTTCAGAAACTGTAAGTAGAAAATCAGACTCTTTCCATGCTGGTCATCTTGAACATACTGTATTGCAGGTATAAAAAGCTAGTTGGATCTGGGCCAGTTACACTAGTGTATTGACAACCTGTGATTTAGAATTGAGTGACATAATACGCCTGTCCAGCAGTGAAATTTGAACCAGAAGATGACCTCATAGGCTTGTTGATTTTGGTATGTACAAGAGTCAACATCCTTAGTGAACTTCTTACCGTATTATTTTAGGGAAGAAGGAATAGAAATCGTTGTTATGAGCGGAAGCTAAATGATAGGGACAATACTTGCTGATGAAGGGTTAGAAAGATGGAGCACTGCAGATCATGCAGGAGCTCCGAGCTGTCTGCTCCAGCTGTTCCTGAAGCTTTGGTGAACAGAGGTGCCCATGAGGGAGAGGGACAGCAGCTCCCTTTGCAGCACTGTGTGCCAGTCTATTCCCTTAAATGAAATCTTGATCCTTCAAAGAGATCTAAGGGAAAAGTTGCCTTTGGCTAATTTGAGAGTGTGCTCTCCACGTGGCTACGGGGGGCTTCTCTGCGGTGCGGTATGGCAAGGTGACAGCAGAGGCAATTTCGTGTTGCTCCTCTGTCCTCCAAGGCCTGAGCCAGGTTGACCTGTCCGGGCTGGTTTATGGCTTCCTCCTAACTTTCTCCAGCAGCTTTCTTGAGCTGTACTTTGAAAAGGCAGCTGAGGCCGTAAAATAAGTGGCGTGTATAGTGGGCTTGCAGGGCTTTAAGATGTTTTAGAAAAGCAGATAATTATAGCACTACTGTTTTCTTAAACAGAAAAGAAACTCGAAACCCCTGAGCTGTTTAGATTTGCTTTCTTAATGTCATACTGTTTAATCCTTTGTGATACCCTCTTTTTCCCTTTGTGTAGCAAGATCACAGAATGTTAGGGATTGGAAGGGACCTCGAAAGATCATCTAGTCCAATCCTCCTGCCAGAGCAGGAACACCTAGGTGAGGTTACACAGGAAGGCGTCCAGGCGGGTTTTGAATGTCTCCAGAGAAGGAGACTCCACAACCTCCCTGGGAAGCCTGTTCCAGTGTTCCGTCACCCTCACTGAGAAGAAGTTTCTTCTCACATTTAAGTGGAACCTCTTGTGTTCCAGCTTGAACCCATTACCCCTTGTCTTACTGTTGGTTGTCACCGAGAAGAGCCTGGCGTCATCCTCGTGACACCCACCCTTTATATATTTATAAACATTGATGAGGTCACCCCTCAGTCTCCTCTTCTCCAAGCTAAAGAGCCCCAGCTCCCTCAGCCTTTCCTCATAAGGGAGATGCTCCACTCCCTTAATCATCTTTGTGGCCCTGCGCTGGACTCTCTCCAGCAGTTCCCTGTCCTTCTTGAACTGAGGGGCCCAGAACTGGACACAATATTCCAGATGTGGTCTCACCAGGGCAGAGTAGAGGGGAAGGAGAACCTCTCTCGACCTACTAACCACCCCCCTTCTAATACACCCCAGGATGCCATTGGCCTTCTTGGCCACAAGGGCACAGTGCTGGCTCATGGTCATGCTGCTGTCCACCAGGACCCCCAGGTCCTTTTCCCCTACACTGCTCTCTAAAGATGTGCTATATGAAAGAGAAAATGCAAGGTATTTGCAGCCGACAAAAGTAATAAGTTGGAGAGTCTACTACGTGATATCCAGCATTCTAAAATATCAATAAATACAATTTGATTTTTTAAATGGGAGAGTCGCATAGCTCTTGCCATCTGTCTTTTCAGTTTGTTTAAGAGTATTGACAGTTATAAGTTAAAATAAGCTTAATCTTTCTGGGTACCAGCTTTCAAGGGTCTTTGTTGTATGAATCTTCAGTAACAACAAGGCTGTGTTGGTATCAGTGTTGTTTCCGACCAAGGCAAATGGCAGTGTGTTCCAGCATTGGCATACTGGTGCTATTGTTGTAGCTACTTCGTCAGCATTGGCATAGAGGTCTTATTCTGGGGGGAAAGGGAAGGTTAGTTACGGAAAGAATCAAGTGTGGATCTGTGTGAGAAGAAAAGCAGTTAAGAATATTAGGGCAAGCACCCTCAGTCATTATTCAGGTCTTAAAAAAAAAGTAGAGCCATTAAGAAGAAGAAGAAGAAGTGCCAAATATCTGATATTTCAGGATTCAGCAATGTTGGCCAAAGATCAGGTATTTGCATCAAGTCTCTTTGTTTGAAGTGTTTGAGAAGTTTAATACTGCCATTTACAGTACTACATTCACTGCATCTAGTGTGTTAAACTAGTTTCTACTCATTCTTCTAGCTACAGCTAAAATAAGTAAAGAACAACACTACTGATTTTCTGTGTGAAGTCCTTGTGGATTTGTTACCTGTATATGATAACTTTAATTTGTAACAAGGCTTTGTCCAACTTAACAGCAGCCTGGAGCATATTTTATTAACTGTGCTTGTTTTACGACCTGGAGATGAGTGCAGCCACTCCCTCCTCCTTCCCTGGTGCATCAAGAGCTTTCTTTAATTTTGCCCTGTATCAGTAAAAAGCAAACGTGTGAAGACAACGGAAGCACCCCAGACATCATCCTTCGCAGGAACAACCCCTTCATGACACATTACCAAGGGAAGGATTCTGGTTCAGAAGATGAAGCAGCCAGCAGAGTTCCTGATTTAGAAAAGGATGACTTTGCCACCCGGAGAGCCAGAATGAATCAACCCAAACACATAGTTCCGTTTAACTCCTTTTTAATTGGACCCTATACAAGTAAAGATAAACTGGAAGACATTAAAAAGCCGTTGCAGATGGAAAAACAGGAACATGCAAGGTGTGCATTCATGGTCTTTTTCTTTCTATTATAATGCTAATTTTACATGGCTTATTGCTGTGTAGGTCTGAAGCTGTCTTGGCTACAAAAAGCTTACAGGGTAAAGTAAATGCAAATGCTTTCTTGTAAAGTGAACAAAAAAAAAAGATATATCAATTACTAACTGTAATTTTTTATTAGAGTATTCGGACCAGGAGTTTAAACTGACTATGAGTGTAAATAGCATAAAGACTAGACAGTTTTGTTATCTGAGACATGAGACAGCTCATGAGCATGAGTGGTGGAGAATAAACTTAAAAGATATGTTTTCCATCTTAGCTCTTTTGCTGAGCATTTTCAGTGCACATTTTTGATGCATTTTTTCATCTAATGCTATTCTTTTAATACCTGGCAGAAAACACAGGCTTAGTTTTTAGTTAATGTACTGAATATGTATATATATATATACGTACTATTCTTCACCGAATTGTGTTACACAGAGTCCTAATGCAGTGGTTTTGGAGATGGTTGGCTTACAAGGTTTCAACGTAGAAAATTTCTTCTGTCTTCATTTCAGTGATACAGATTTCTAAGAAGTTGCTGAACATACATATCTGCTAGGCACACCTCTTCTTCAGGAAACAAGTATATTTGTTTTATTTGTGCAGAGAGAAGTGGTCCTGTATAAGGCAAATACATGCACATTACAGCAGACCTCATCTGTAGTAACTTTTACATTCAGAAAACTTCTCTTAATATCCAGTAACTCTTTTCAGTAATACAAAATGTGCCTTTCAGCTGTTGGTAATTTGATTATGTAAACATTTTCTAATTACTAGTTTGGCAGGACATCAGAAGAGCATATAACCAAATTTTAATATTCTAATACTATTGACATGACTTTAGGATCAAAGAAATCCTGTAGTATGTTTGCAAGCAAAACTTGAATTCACTTTGCTAATAATATGAAAATGAGATATTTGTAACTATTTATGAGAAATGTTATTGCAGAAATGCTGGACACAGTACTAACTTAAAGATTTTTCTTGCTTGAGCTAGGACAAGTCGCGTGATAAAGTGTTCTCTATAGTGCATGAGCAGGGTAGCATAGATGAGAGGTTTCAACTTCAAATCATTCCGTGTTGACATCCTAAAATTAATGTAAAATTAATCTGCTTATAAATTCAGTTTTATCTTCTTGTGCTCTGAATGTCTTTGATTGACACTGATTTATCATTGCTCCCTCAAAATATCTTTTCTTGCTGAACTTGAATGTGCGTTAAATTAGAAGAAGACGGGTGCACATGGCATCAGCAAGGCCAATAGTGACAAGCAAAGAGAAACCACTTCCGCAAACTGAGAAGACTGAGTCAGAGGAGGAACAGCAGCTGAAAGTGCCTGATACTGAGAGAGATGATTTGGCTAAGCGGAAATCTCAAAGTACCCTTCCTCAGCCACGAGAAGATGTGATTTTTGTGAATGCCTCTATAACAAAAGAGGATCTGGAGACCTGGCAAAGATTAAAACTGTCAGGGGAGCCCAGGTACGGTTTCTGCCTGTGGAGAGGATTGGCACCCTAGGAAGCATGTTTGGTATGTCATGATCCGCTGTATGTGCTTCTGGTTTTAAGCTTGAAGAATGCCTTGGTGGCAACCAGTCCTCACCTACTTAACTTTTCAGGAGGAGTCAAAAATCTGTACAGGGATGCTCTCTTATCTATTAAATGAAAGTGTGCCCATCATTTAGAACTACTATAGTAGTTTCATGGTCACTCCCCCAGTGGACACTCTTAACGTCACATTAGAAAGGTCCCTCTTGTCCCATGGATCAAGCTGCTCTGAAGCTGCTTCAGGTTGAATAGTGCAAAGGTCCATGTGGCACCACTAACTCAGTAGCACTGTGCTGCTGCTAACCAAGCTATCTTCAGGATGGGGCATTATACCTTTGGGGCATTAAGTGAGGACCATCATCTATTTGCATTAATGTGGCTATACTGTTTTTGAGACCTGAGCTGATATACTTGCATGGCATTGTACTCCAGTGCTGAGTAAACACACCAGCACTGTTTGTCACTGCAGCAAGCATTTCAGGAGCCTCGTTGTATGGTGTAGGCATGCTCTCACTGTAAACTAAACCTCCACAAAGGGAGCCAGTATAAAGCAGTTATTCTAACCTGTTTCCCTATGGAGGTGGGCTATAACATATGCATGTGATTTGTGACTCCAGTAAGACAGGATAACAACTCCTAGCCTTTCTGTTTCAGCACATACCATTTTCCAATTAAAGGTGACCATCTGCTGAGGTATTCTTCTAACAGTGCTGTTACTGTGTGTAATTTTAGCTCTAACACAAACCATCAAAATTCAGTCATTCTCTCATCTCAGATATTAGTACTCTTTCCGTTACTTTTGAGGTGATTTATTAAAATCAAGATTCAGTTTCCTTGGTTTAGGATAAGTGAATTGCCCTTCCTGGTGCTCTCATGCCATTGGAGCTCCCCCATGACAAGGTGGGTGTGCTGGTGCTTGCACAGTCCCATGTAACACACAGCCCAGGTCTGCGTGAGCAGAGGAGGGACCTGTGACTTCGTTAGTGTGAAGAACTGAGTCTGGAATGAGCCATGTGCTACATTCCTTCCCCTAAGGAAGGGCTTCCATGGATGTGCTCCCAGAGTTTCCCCAGTAGGTTTGTAGTATCTTCAGACTTTATCTGTCATTTGGACCTCAGTATGCTACAGCTATTTGTACCTGTGTCCTTAAATTTTAAAATAAAAACCCTTCGAAACCTTAGGAGCATTTAATTTGCTTTATCTTGGGGTTTCATTTGGTGGGGATTCTTTTATTCCTCATTCATACTAGTGAAGAAGATTTCAAATGTCCCAGTGACACTCTGCCACCAGCTGAAATCATGGTGAAAGCAGCAGCTCAGGATGATTTTGCTGTCCGCAAAGCCAGAGCAAACAAAAAGGCTGGTAGTCCCAAGCAGAAGTTTGTACATTTTGGGCCAGTTACTGAGATTGATCAGCAGAAATGGGACAAGCTCGTTGTTGGCAGAGTTTCATCCAGGAGTGGAACAGAAGAGGAAAGCAAGAAAGATGGTGTAAAGAGTCACTCTGGTATTGAAAGCTCTCCTTCAACTACTGTTGGTAGTTCCAAGTTTGCTGAACACAGCAATGAAGTATCAAAGCCACAGGATGAATCCAGGTATTTGGTGTGGCTTAGGAAGTGCTGCTGAGCTGGAAATGAGACCTGTTCTTGCAAGATGCTGATCTGCATGGGGGTGGACTGCTGCATAGACCTAAAAGCTGTTTATGCGCACAGCCTTGTTCAGAAGTCATCCGATGCAGTTATCTTAACATGTTTGGGGTTCCACAAAACAACGCTGTGCAAAGGTCTTCTGAGAACGTGCCTCAAAATTTCTGGTGAACAATGAAATCACTGGTATCTCAGAGTCTGAGCTGTTGTTCAAGCTTTTTCTGCTTCTTGAATCCCAGTAGCTTTGCTCTGCCTGCTTTCAGCTCATTAGGAATTTGTTGTTCAGCTTGCTGGCCTTACTGATGTTCAAAAAATGCTTTCTTCATATCTAATGGATTTACTTTCTCTTTGAAGATGTGATGCTGGAACCAAGGTGTGTTGGTCCTCTGTGTTTCTGGCATTTATCTGGAAGAGAATTAGAGCTCTGGGAAGTTAACATATTAACAGAGCTTATATTTATTTGGCTTTTCTTTAGTAGCTTAGTCTGTGGCTGTAGCAAGAATTTTTAAGGAATGCTTTTGGCAAGCAACTCATTTGGTTAAGTTTGTGTGTTTCTAAAACAATTCCAAACTGACTTGAAGGACTCTTCTTCTTACCTTTCATTTGACTTGAGAATGTTTTGTCTGTGTCACTCCTCCTCTCAGTCTCATCACTAGTGAGATAACCAAGTCAGGTACAGATGACTCTTGCAGGAGAATGCTGTCACCCATCCCAGCTTTTGACATCGTCTCTGAGAAACAAACCCTGTGCAGTTTGAACAAACGGCAAGAAAGCACCAAGGAAGAATGCAACGAGCGTTTACCAGACATTGAGAGAGATGATATGTTGGTTAGGAGGATGGGAACTTTTCAGAGGCATACCACTAGCCCTGTTCCCATACATTGTCCTCCCCTGTCACTAGCTCCTCATCTGCTGCAGCAGCAGCAAGAGGAGACAGTAGCTCGTGAGAAGGATTTGAAGACTCTACAGGAAGCAGAAAGGTCAGAGAATAGAAGCAGATGCCTCTGAGCCTCATGCCTGGTTTGTGCGTGGTGTTAGCTTGGATCAGTCAGCAGTGTTGTTCCATTCTTCATACAGCCTTTAAAGATGTGTTTCACTCATTCATCATGGCATGTGTTCTTTTTTATGAAATTACTTACAAGAATGTATGCTATGAACATAAAACAGTCTGTTTTCTTTCATAATATTTAAGTACTGCAGTTCTTAATTGCTATTCAGCATGAAAACAGTCTTTCATCTTTTGGGGGGAATTTCTTTTGCAATCTGTGTTTCTTTGTCCAGACTTTTATGCCAGCTTCCAAGTGAATAATTTATCGCATACATTTTTGTGCAATCCCCAACTTCTAACATATCAGCTCCGTAAGTGTGGCGTTCAACGTAGTTTCCTCTTGGTCTCACTCCCTGCACTGTAGCTAAAGATGCCTGGTTGTCCATCACTCTGCAGCTGTGTTTTGAGTAACAGTACCCCACCTTGCCTGAGCAGCCGCTTGCCTTGGGCTGTGCAAGTGAGCGTTATCATGGAACAGTGTCACTTGTGTCTCTGGGCAGTACTGTCACACGAGAAGAAATCCAAGGACAGCTTGAAATCCCCCAGCAGCAGAGCAGTGGAAAAGAAAACAAAGTGAAATTTCCAGACCCCCAAAGAGATGACATGTTGGCCAGAAGAACTGGAGCTTTCCTAAAGCAGCCTGGGCCCAGCGTTAAGCAGTTCCTTCCCATGCCATTTTCAAAGCAGCAGAATAAGCAGGGCACAGCTAGAGAACTTGAGAAGAAAACTATGAGGTAAGAAAGTTGTGATTCTCTCCCTTGTAGCTGGCCCTGTGGGCTGTCAGGATCTCTTGATCTGGAGGAGCTGCTGTTGGCCCAGCAGCGGTTTCTTCCATACTTGTCCTCGATTCTGTGCTGACTCTTTCTGCTCAAAAGAAGGCAATGCAGGGTTTCTGGCCCTTTTGGTAGAGCCTTGTATAGACTCAGAGCAGAGCTCTTCCAGATGTGAAATTCTGAGAGTCTGCGGAAATGGGTATGCATAACAAGATGGCATTACATTTGCAGAGGTTTCTGGTTAAATATGAGCTAATCATTACAAATGTTTCCAGCTAGAAATAGAGGTGCTGGATGTGATAGGTTAGATGCTTGTCTGTGGCTTAGCTGATGCCAGTGACTTTGAAATAGGACATCCAAAGATCCCGAGATCCCTCCTGATAAGGCTCCATTCCTTTCTAAGCACCTTTGTTCAGATGAGGAAGGCTACATGGGGAAGTTGGTGCTTGAAGACTTTGAACAGAGTTATGTGTTGGCTGGTTGAGGCACATGCGAGCAAGAGTGGAAAGGTTCTTATTCATCGGCCTCTTCAAAGTACATCGGAAGGGAAGGATGTGCACAGGTGAAAACCTATTGTACAGCTCAGCCAGGAGGAGAAAAATCTCTGTCATCTACTGTAGAATTAAACAATGGTTTGGTGTTGAGAAGACCTTAAGTTGAATAGCTTAGTTAAAATATGTACCTAATACTTTAATCTTTGGTGGCGTCCAGGACAGTTTGTGTATCTGACTTAGAGGAATGGAAGTGCAAGCTCTCTATTAAAATTATGTTTTTTGCACCTGCCTCATTTAGCTTGTCACCCATCAGCTATTTGGGTTTATGGGGGGTTTTTTTGTTAACTTAGTTATGCTTTTCATTGTGTATATGTAATTTTTCAAATGTTGCTTAATACGTCTCTTTGCACTACTGCCTTTGGCTCGCTCAGGCCTGAAAAAAGTCCACAAGTCTGCACTAATAGCTCTGGAACACCTGTAATAGAACCACTGCAAGAACAGCAGCAAGGGCAGGAAGAAAACAATCTCCCTCCTGCAGGACAAGATGAGACTATTCCTACTGCCCAAGTGGGTGAAGGTAGCCTCAATGAAGTCCACCTTGATCAAACATCTAAGCTTCAGGAGGTTCCTGAGGAAAACAAAATGGAAACATTGTCATCCAAGGACGAGCATCTGCAAACGTGAGCTCTGTATGGTGTGAATCACGCAGTTTGTACGCCTCTGTGTGTGCACTTCAGAATTCAGATTTTGCATTGCCTGATGTGTTTTCAGTCCATAGCAAAATACTGTATATCAGTAATATGCTTTTTAGAAACAAGCAGAGTAGTTGTGTAATGTATTGTTCCATTTTATACAGCTAATGGAAGAAAATATTTGGTTATAATATCTATGTGAATTACAAAAACAGTTTATGAGTAGCAGAGTTTCAACTGGACTTTGCTGGGCATCCTCAGAAATGTGTGTCTTGCTTCTCCATGACTAGAAAGTGTTGCAGTGTCGACTTTTGCACTTGTTGTTCTTTTATGATAAATCCCAGATACAAACACATGGTTTGCATGACTCTAAACGAGACTGTCACTTTAGTGGATGATACTGACTTGTGTATTACCAGTACCTTTTTTCACATACACACACACCTAAAAAATAATCAGCAACGGTGATTCTGAGCACTGCTGTGAAGTGCAACTGTTAAGATTTGTCTCCATTCATTGCATGTGTGGCACTTAATGTAAATGTTAATATATTGCCTATTTTCAATAACTATTTTCTACACCTGTGTGAGGTATACTTCAGTGGATTTTTGTAATAGGGGCATTAGTGTGGGGTCAGGGAGGCGTGAGTGGTGTTCTTGTGTAGTTCAACCTTCAGATGATGAGGTAAGTCTTGTTTGCTGAATACATAATCCCTGAGTAGTGTGATTCTTTTTTTGCTCAGCTTTACTCATACAGGTTGGATGGTCAAGTGACAGTTACCCAAATTGTATGGGTCTGGTTGCAATTACTACTTAATGTTTTTATCAACACTCTAATTTTATATTTGGTCTTGTAGATTCGGCCCCAGAACTGCTGTGTCTGATGACGCAGAGTAAGTTGTCTTGTGTTCACAAGATTCTATTTTAAACAACTTACACTGCATGCTTTCCCATCTTCCTACTAATTTAAAATGCAGTTGATGCCTTATTATAATTTTGCAGTGCTCCAGCAAACAGATTTTTCAGAAAAGCACTGAAAAATGGAATGCAATATGGCTTACATTGCAGCTAAAAATAATTTTTATATAAAAGCCCATAAAAACTGAGCATAACACTAATGTCCAGCTGTTGCTTGAAGTGTTGTTTCCTTTTTTTTTTTACTTTTCTTTTGGTTTTTCTTCTGAATTTCTTTCTGAATTTCCATTGCCTCTAATCAGCTACAGGTAAAGAGAGTTGGGTTGAATCTGGGCTGGGTGTTGAGTTAAAAAATGAAGTATGACCTGTACAGGAAGAAAAAAGAAATCCCAAAGTAAAGTAAAATCCATTGTGAATAATTACTGGGAAAATACATCTTCCGTTGTTCATTTATTGTCTTTTTAAAACTTTCTCTTGAATACCTTCTAGGTTGGGTTTAATTTAATAATGTACTAAACTTCACTTTTTTTTAAGCTCTTCAACTCAATGCTTTACTTTTCACAGAAGGAGTAGGACTGTGACATTTATTGCACTCAACATATTTCAATTGTGTGTGGATGCATGTAAATTCTAGTTCAGAACAGTATGCAATGTCACTTAGAAAGCTCTGTGAAAGTATTAGCTATTCTTACAAAGTACAGGCATTTAGAAGCAAATAAATAGTTGGGAGCTATCCACACAATAATGTCCTTAATACCCTTCTTCTGTTCACAGAAATGCACATGACCTTCTCTGTCTCCCATATTAAATCACAAAATAGAAATAACATAGAGGGTTTCTGGGGTTTTTTTATAACAAGTATATCCAGAGAGTCATATATAATTTTTCACCCTTTCCTCTAATAATAAAGGCTGGAATCATGGACTGAATAGTCTTTACAGGATCTGTGATACCTTTATGCTGTGCAAAGCCTGTGTCCTCTGACCACAGAGTAAATGTGATAATTTTCGAGCAGCAGAAATTTTTTCAATCGAATTAAGAGATGAGATAAAAAGAGCATAACAACAGAGAAAAGCTATACATAACAATGGAGACCTCCCTGCCATTTCAGGAAGCCTACCTGTCTTATTGATTTGTTCATTTGTTTTCCCTCATTTTTGTGTGTCTGTATTAAATGCAAACATGAGAGAAGGTACGTGGAAATGCCTTCAACAAGGCATTGCAATGCATTTGGTTGTATAATGTGAGAGTAGCAAAGGTTAATAAATCACATAGTTTATTTCACATTGATTCAGATTTTGTTTTAAAAGGCAAAACAATAAATGTCCAAGCCTCGCTGTCATCCTTTCCAGATGTGCCAGAATTTACAAAGCAACTATTTTCCAAAACTGTCTTTAAAGTTCTTATAAATGTAAGATTGTGTTTTTACTTCTGAAGATGAAGTACTTACCAAGAATCTAATAAAATTTAGCTTTCAAATAGGAGAAATTAATTAAGCTGACATTTAAAATGCTCCCAAAATGTCTGTGAAGTCTCCTTTGAAAACCCTGTAACTTGAATTCATCCTTAGACTAGATGCTGTTTATTCCAGTGGCAAAACTAGAAACTCCTGTGTTGGGCTGACAAATTCCTTTGGTTGGTTAGTGAATGTTGGACGTTGGCATCAGCCCTGGTCTGTCTCAAGGTCCAGATGAGGCAATATTTGGTGTATTCCTGCTAATCAGACCCATTCCCATCTCCCAAAGCGATGAGGCTGAATTCTGGTGATGGTGTGACAGTCCAATGTGAATTTAGGCTTATGCTTTATTCTTTAAGCCTGACAAGAAAATTATAGTGAGCTGAAATTTTTGAGTATTTGTTAACTAGAGTCTGATTCTTTAGCCAGGCTGTCACTTTTTATGTTTTACTGGAGTTTCTTAAGTCTTAGTATGTCTATAAAATGGTAATGCAGCCACATAATAAATGCCATGCCTAAGGATTGTTAACGTATTTTCATAAAAAGAAGTGGTTTACCTTATTTCTCGCTTTCAAATTAGTCTGAACACCCAAGTCCTTGAGGCCTTTTTTTTTAATCCAGCACTTGTTCAGACCTGGTTAAAAAAAAAAAAAAAAAAAAAAAGGAATAAAAAATAATTACTGCATGATATCATTGAAAGAAAACTGCAATTTGCAAGAATAAAGTAGTGTAACTTAAAAATCATATAATCCCAAGGATCTAGTGCTCCAAAATACACTGTGCACAGTGTTTTTCCCCAGACCTTTGTCAGAACACCAGGTCTGGTACACTGGTCAGCAGAAAAGGCCTCTTGCTTCCAGACAAAATTTGGAGACAATCCCCAGAGCTTTGCTAATGCCAGAAAATCCATACACATGAATTCGGTAGAGTTGCATCGCCCTCCTCCCTGCCCCACTTGCTTGCTATGTGCCTGCTGGCCCAGTGTGTGGTTGAAGGCGGGAGTAAATCTAGTTCTGTTCATGCAGGTGTTAGTGATGGGCTGGACCCTTTTGTAGTTTGTTAGAAAGAAATAGGACAAAACGATGTGGGACTCATGGTGAAGGTGTCTTTTGGCAGAAGCTCAGAGTTTTGACCGCTTTGATTCTTTTCTGATGATGAGCTTGTCAGGCAGACAAGTCGATGTAGACCTTTCAGTTGGCCTTGGCCTTGTATTCAGGAAAGTAGAAGGTTCTCCTTAATGGTTACTACATGTTGGTCAGAGCAGAGCACCGTGCTATGAGATGCCTCCCTCAGATTGCTCTCTTGGGAAGGTGCATTTGCGCAATAATATGTTGCTGCAGAGTTGATGTTTGAACCTGGCTGGTTGCTTATCCAGGGCAATGAGGGCCCAGTAGCAGGAGCTGACAACTAGAGTAGAAGGTACATGTGGGCTTATAGTTTGATTCCTTATAGTGTATAGTTTGAAGCCTTTTCCAGAGCACCTTTTTTATTCCATTGTTAATAGCCATAAAACCTTTGGTTTTGCTGTCTCTGTGCACATTGAGGGACCTGAGTGAATGAAGGGAATAATAAATACTAGCCTTTCATTAAGACATCAGGAGACTCTTGGTAGAAAGAATTTTTAATTTCTCATCCCAGATGGCAGAGGGCGAGTACTCGTGCACTCTGCTAGAACCATGTACCACCATTTTGGGTCTTCTGTTTTCTTCTACTGTATGTGAATAAAAAATTCTGACATGAGGAAAGGGAACAAGAAGGGAGCTACACAACCAGTTTGACCCAGTAGGCACAAAGTGGAAAATACTAAACATGAAAGACTTTTCTCGTTGTGTGTTTCAAAAGCTCTTAAACTGGAACAAACCTTTTAAGGGTGACTTCACTATAAGTTATGCATCTCCCAACCTACCTCACCAGTCTGCAAAATATGACTGATATTTAAATGTTCATTGGTAGGTGATATGTCTTTAGTTTTAAAAACAACAGAACTTGCCATCTCTTTAGGTTCTGTTATTTAGAAGTGCTCCAGTCCAATCCTGAGCAATGCAACCCTTAAACTGCTCCCAGGGAAATCCAGCTGAGTGTACCCTCAGCACTGTTTAGGGGTGAAGCACAGTCATATGCTAACCTCGCTGCTCATGCTTAAAGGCAATAGGATGTGTGTTCTGTCCTTCATTTCTGAGCAAATACCTACTAATAGGATGGCATCTGTGCATGTCCTTTTCCATCCACTGTCCACGCCTCTCTGTTTTCCCTTGAGAGTAGTTCATTCCCATCTTTGCTTGCCTGAATACAAAAGTTGGCTAAATACATATATGCACAGCTTTCTGCGTCTATCCACTTGTATCACTGTGGACACAGTCACCTACAATTTTGTCTTCATTGGGTGCTTCTCCTGCTAGTTGGCTCGTTGGCTCACCTAAAGCTGCAGATGACCATTTGAAGACTGCTGTGAAATCATTCATGTGGAGTTGCATGGCTTTTTTTTTTTTTTTTTTTTGGTTTTAATGGCACAACTGAGGTCATGTTTTACTAATAATAGGTAGCAGGGGAGGAGTAGTAACAAGTACGCTATCTTCATGTGAAGACCTTTATATAATATGAATTAATGTATAATATCAAACTATTACCTTTTTTCCATTAACTCTCCAAAGGTCAGAGACAGAAATGGAATGTGTAGAAACTGTTTTGTCCTGAACATCATCTTTTCCTTGTTAGATTAGCTGTATTGATAAGTTGGTGCTGATAGCACTGAGTTTCTTCAAGGCAGGGAGGGGAGAGGAGGAAGGGAAGTACCTCTCTGCACTGCGTGTACTTCTCTGGGCTGGCTCTCCCTGGTTTTATAGGAGTAGCATTCAGCCAGCCATGCTGCCCCTAATATACTTCTCAAGCCTCTCTTGTTTTATACTTGAATGGAAACTTCTGTCTGTGGTGTTAATTGGAGGGGTCTTGAATACTCAGCAGGAAACAAATCTTCAGAAAGTAAGATGTTCTGAACTCAGCTCTGAACAGAATGATTTTAATGAGAGCTATCGATGGAGGTGTAATGTTAGTAGTGCTTCTTAGTGGGAGAAAAACTTGCTGTCAACTAACAAAAACAAGAGAAAGCTGAGGAGTATAATGCCCAAAGTACTATGTGGGATGCATATGATGTTAACTGGTCATTCTAGGGGACTGCTGCTTTTGGGAGCTTGGTAACAGTGCAGATGTCTGATTCTGCTGTAGCACCCTCATGTGGCTTTAACTCTAACAAGCTGAAGGAATAAAAGCCTCTAAATAATGCTGCATCCATCACTTCTTATTCCCCCTGTGTTTAGGAGTATGAGCATGTTCGACATGAGATGTGAAGAAGAAGCTGTGACTCAACCTCACAGCAAAGCTCGTCATGAGAAACTGCAGAACGTGCACAACCAGCTGAAAGAGGATGAGACCAGATGGCAAGATGTGAGTATGCAATGTTGTCTGCATCAAGGCCAGCTAGCAAGGCAAAAAAGTGCAACCTGCTAAATCTACAGTTACTCTCTAGCACTAAAATAATCAGAAGCTTTTTTCCTTTTTGCCTCTCAGAGAGGTTTTTGGTAGAAAATTCAAGGTAAAGCCCCAAAAATAACAGTATATACAACTAAGAAATAACTTTTCATAGTAGAACAGTTAAGGATTTCAGCTGAGAGATCTGTATATGTGGGAAGCCATAATTTCCCAGCAGAGATTAGAATGAGTCCGAAAGCTTTCAAGAGGTTTGAGAACTCTTTGCTGTTGAATAGAAGATCCTCAGAGCTAAAGTGCATAAGTTTTCCAGGCCCTCAGCGCCTTCTACACTGAACTAAAAGTTCTGAAGGGCCACTAGAAATGCCCGTACTGGAATGTCCTTGGCATTCAAAGGGCTTTATGGAGATGACACTGCATTCATGGTCAGATATTTTTTTATATGCACATGCTGTAAATTTGCCAACAATTAACAGTTTCATGGCTCTTTTTTATTATTGTTATTCTAAAGCCTCAGAGCTGGAAAAGATAAACATGTCTGGTTTTTAATTACAAAAAGAGGAGAAGGGCTTATGTTATGAAATTTGCTAATGAAAAACTAATTTCCAAACAATAGGTAATAGTGGGTGTAGCTGAATAAAGAAATACTTTGGTACTTCAGTGAGAATAATTAGTAACAGAGGAAAATGAAAGGCCTGTGTTTCAAGAAGGGGATTATAGACTGATATATGTAGGTCATGTGTAGAAATACTTTAATGAGCATTCCCTTGAGTGGAACGTCAACAATTTGTGGTTTTAAGCTAAATTAAAAGTGACAAGGTTTGTTCCTGGTTTTAATAAAATAAGTTATGCCTGCAGTACCTTCTGCTGTTCACCAATAAAAATGCAATTAAAATATTTGGAAAACCATGTAATTAAAGGAATGGCCTTTGAATTGAGTATGTGTAGGGAATCTCTGGTTTTTATTAAAACCAGAATTTTTTAAAGTACATGAAATATAATCTGTATACTAATCTCTAGATGTTGTAAAGTTAATGACTGCCCCTGTGGTTTCCTAGGAAGTTCTTTTTCTTTGCAGAAGTTGTGCAGAGGTTATTTTTTACATGTAAAATTTTGCTCCTTTACTAGTTGGCTGCGAAGAAATTTTACAGCTTAGGAAACTTTCTTACTGTAATACTTTTACTGTGGAAAAGGTCTTGTCTCTGTACCCTCCAGGACTTGTGAATTCACAACCCAAGCAGGATGTAAGACACAGGTGCCCATAAACAGATATCTCTTGTGACTCTGGTTTAGCGTCAGGCTGGTTTTGCAAGAAAGATAGAGAACCACAGTTGGTGGATCTTCTGGACAACTTTGGGCAGGCAGATTCCAAAAAGAGTAAGATCTTTACTTCAGCAGGAACATATCTGTAGAGTTGGATACAAACCATAGGCTTTTTGCTCTGTCATGTCTCATACCAACCAGGTGTGAGCTGCTTTAGTGCCTAACCTGCGTTGCTTAGATCTGGGTCCAAAATATTGGAGGGTGCCCCTGAGGAAGAATTTAAGTTTGGATGCTGCACTGGATTTTTCTGTCAAAAAATAAAAAAGCATGAGTCAACTATGCTTGTATGTAGTTGGCTGATAGCATGGGCAAAGTGTGGGATTATCAGCTCTCTGAGGCAGACTGTCAGTGCAGCTGTAGTTCATGGTGCAACGATGTTCCTTCCTCCAATTAACCTCTGCCTCCCACATGTCTGATTATTAAAATTCTTTACCAAACAGAATTTTGCTACTTCATCTTCCTGGGGAATCAGGCTTTGTTGCTAATGGTGGCCCAAGGGAAAATGAGTGCCCTGGCTGGTCCTTTTAGGCCAAACTTCCTGGTGTTATTACCTAGTGTGCTTCTGCGACACTACAAAGTCAAAAAGAAAATACACCAGTGGAGCTACGAAAACCTTACTGGGTCCTACTGTTAGGGGAAAAATCGGTCAGGCAACGTCTTCATTTTACAGTACAATTTCTCTTTAAAATAAACATTGCTGCCAGTAGGTGATGGGAGCCTGGTCCACAGGCAGGAGCAAGCGTTGCAAAGCTTGCTTTCTGTGGCCAGTTTTTAGCTATTTGCAACTCCGCATTCAGGTGCCTTCCTTCTCTCACAGGACCTGGCTCGGTGGAAGAGTCGTCGAAGGAGCGCTTCACAGGATTTAATTAAAAAAGAAGCTGAGAGAAAGAAAATGGAAAGGTTATTGTCTGGAGACGGAACAAATGAGCGCAGAAAAAGCATCAAAACCTACCGAGAAATTGTGGAAGAGAAGTATGTTGTTTTACTGAAGTGCAGAGGCATGTCTGAAAATGCTGTTTGCTCCATAGGTGATAGGTAACTGTGGGCAGCCATGCCTGCAGACCTGGGATGAGGGAGAGGGAAGGATGCTGATGGAGCAAAGGAAATAGGAGTGATTTCCAGCATTATTTTAATGTGATGGTCTTTCTTGTGTTGTTCCCCATGCAGAGAGAGAAGAGAGCGGGAGCTTCATGAGGCATACAAGAACGCAAAGTCACAGGAGGAGGCTGAGAGCATCCTCCAGCAGTACATCGAAAGATTCACTATCAGTGAAGCTGTCCTTGAGCGTCTGCAGATGCCAAAAATTCTGGAAAGAAGCCATTCAGTGGAGCCAAATTCCCCACTGGAAGACCCAAATCCTCTGAGATACTTAAGGCAACAGTCACTGCCTGCTCCAAAATTCACTGCCACCATTGAAGCAACCATTGTTCCCACCGCTGAGCTAGAGCCCAGCAGTTCAATGGGCCGCACATCTCCCAGCAAAAGTGTTGTCTCCAAGGCTGTGCCTATGCTGACACCCAAGCCTTACTCACAACCCAAAAATACACAGGAAGTTTTAAAGAACTTTAAGGTAGGATACGTTGCACTTCCCAAAGTCAATCAGGAGGCAAAGAGATCCTGACTAAATCATCTGAACATATACATATTTATTGCAATTAAGTAGAAAGTGGTTCCAGCATTATAGTGCTAATAGAGCTCAGCTACTTTCTCTGTGCTGCCCAGCCTAGTGGTCTGTTCTTGATTACCAACATTTTTAGGGGCCTGATTTTTGCCGTACTCAAACGAGTCTGTCCTTAAGCCTTTGAAACATTGCAGGGTGCGTGTATCCAGTGCAGAGAGTCCCTACTCCTTCAGAGTCAAGAGCCAGCTTGCCCAAAGATACTTTTTATATTAAAGAAGTTTCTCACCAGGGATGAATGGGGAACGCTGCTTCACTGGCGTAAAGAGGGGATATAGGCTGTCCATGCAGGTTTAAGGAAAACAGATTGATACTGGGGCAGTGGTGTAACTGGGGATTGCTGGTAAGAGAGAGAGAGTGACTGTGTTAGGTTGTAAGAACTGAGCAAGGATTATGGGAATAAAAGTAGTAAGAGAGCTTGGATGGAAGCAGGGCTGGCTGGAATAAAGAGATAGCTATGAGATTTGTGGGGGAAGGGGATGGGAGAAGAGACCGCAACAGGGATATGAAACCTGACAAGTATACCTTTGGACTGAGTGGGTGTAGAGTATGGGAGTAAGATACTGAACCAATGATGGAGAAAGCAAAGAACTAGGGTATGTTAGAGAGAACAGGTCAGGATAAGTCAGCTTTGAAGAAATATGCTTCTAACAGTGTCTGTACAAAAACTGGAGCTTCCCCAAGTCTCACTGTTGTCTCTGCTGTTGGCAGTGTGAAGCCTACGGGCATGGGTGCCCCAGCCTGTAGGATACTGGTGCCCCTGTGCCTGCCATTCTATCTGCTGCTTTGCTATTGGCATGCAGGGGTCCCTACAGCCCTTCTGATATCCCTGTAGCATTGCTACCATATATAATTGGATTGTTTATGTTTTAAAAAATAAGTCACCTTTGTATAGATGGTGAAAAAGCATGTTATGATGTCTGTAATCTCTTGAAGGCTGTCCCAGGTCTTGTGTAAAAGCCCCCACCATGTTTCCTAGTTGAAATGTGAAACTGGTAATTCCTATTTCTCCTATACCTCAGGTGGTCTTCCCCTAGGGTTTGCATTTGAGACATCAGTGAATCCTGGATCTTTGAGTTTGTTTTTTTTTTTTTTCTGATCCATGCCATTTTTTTCCTCAAAGGACCAAGATATGTATGTGTATCACCTTCACGTTAATGCATGTATAGTTCATATATGTGGGGATAAACTAACCCATGGATGCTTCTCCCCTACACCAGCCACCACTAGAAGTCTGTCTAGATCTTGTTCACTTGATGTGGAAGAATGTGATTTGTCTTGGAAGTAATCGTTCCCTAGCACATGTAGCTGTAGCATTATTCTCCCCTGAAACACCAGTCTGTCGATGATTCTCGGCTCTGGTGACAATGTGTTGACTTGCTCCAGATCAGAAGAAAGGGAGTATGTTTGTTTAACTCTGCAGCCAGGGCATCTGTCCCAATCATTCAAACATTTGGTTTTCCTCTTTAATATAAATAGAGAAATGTCTTAGTCTAAACAGAGACACTAAAATGGATGGTGCAGCTTGCCAGTGTTTTCCTGGCTTTTTTATTTCTGAGATCTTTCATGACCTGCCCCTCCAGTAGACAATCCAGCACGCTGTCACGGGAGACTTGGGGCTCCCTGTCTGCCCACACTCACTTTTGGAAATAAACCCTAAGAGTAGCACTGGGCTGAGTAGATGATGGCAGTGAGGAAAGGGAGGGAACCTTTACATCTGAAAATGTGTCAGAAAGAGCGAAACCTCTTGCACCCTCCTCTGCCTGGGAGCTGATTGTGCGAGGTGCTAGCTGCCTTCACCTCCCTGCGTGTCTGTCAGAGCCGAGGATGCCCAGTGCCTCGGAGATGGCCCCTTAATTAATCACCCTCAGATAGAGGACCAGTCTCTGGATGCATGTATACAAGAAGTCAACAGGAGGAGTTAATCCTCAGCTTAGCACTGATGGCACATACTAAGTCGGAGTGCTACTGTTGAGATATCCAAGCTGTTTACTCAAGAAGCACTGAAGATAAGTAAACGGTGAAATAAGGAGTGGGGCAGGGAGGATGAGATGGGAAGAACTTGTTTTCTTAAACTGTTTTTCAGTTTGATAAAGCAGTATTGACATTTGTTGTATCAGTTTTCAATACTGGTGAAATAAGTTAAAAGTTCCCATGGAAGAACTTACCTCTGAGCTTGTTTTTACATGTGTTCTTTGTTTATGCAGTACCTGTGGAGAAACCTGAAATGACTGGTCACCACATATATCCTAAACAGCTTCTCTAAGAAATCACTGATCTATGCCAATATTCCCCCAAAGCCCAGTGGTTAGCAGAGAAGAGTCTGTCCATATTTACTCCTTGACCTTTGTGTTGCCTCTTGTGATGATCATTTTGCAAAGAAGGACCTCTGTGCACAGAGTAGCAAAGCCCTCCTTCAAATCTATTTAAAATGCACGTCTGCTGACAAGCCTATAAACATCTGTGCTGTAGCTAGGCAGGAGCACTATGGTGTTACTGATACCTGGTCCTCTCCTGGTCTATCTCCAACTGGGCCCTCTTATTGTGAATGGCTTGTGAGGTCTTTGCAGCAAGACTTTTTTGCATGTATTCCATGACTTCTACAAACAGCCCTCCAAACTGAAGGAAGTCTTTACCTGCAACCTCCATGCAGAACATGATTACGAAATATTAAAATCCTGAAAGGAAGCTGTATGAGTGCAGAGGGAGAAGCTAGAGCTCATTTTGTATTTTCTTCCTTACTTAAAGATTCCTTAGCAGGAATATATACCCACCAAGGAGCTAGCTTGACCCTGAGAACAACGCAGTTAAACTGTTTCTGCTTTTTCCTTTTCATGGAGACAGCATAAAATAATTTTCTGGGAAAGGAGCTATTTTATCACCTCATGGGGAAGGTGGAATGCCCAGGTTTTTTTGTTGATTCCTTGCTTCCCTGTTATGAACAGTAAAGAAACAAATGGATGAAGTCTGCCATTCCTGACCCTTCAAAGTTCATGTGACAGTGCTTCAGAAAGCACAGTCTGCTAATACTGTGGTGAAGTCATCAGGGTACATTGCAGTTCATCAGCATATTTAGTCCTGGGGAACCTACTTGCCTCTTGCATGAGGCAATGCAAAACCCAGCAATTTTGTTGTAAATTTAGTATACAGCTTTGCTGTTGTTTGGGGGTTTTTTTAAAAGCTTTTGATCTGTGATGCACACAAAGGGTGTCTGCATGTTACTGGTAGAACAAAATGTGGGAAACCAGGAAATCCAGAAAAATTATTACCTTCTGTCTGTATTTTGTTTATGACCCCCCTGGAATAGAATTTTCTTCTGTCTTGCCCCATTGAATGAAATAAGTGCTTGGCTCTGTCCTTCACTGATGGGACAGACTGTGTTAACAATTGTAATCTCATGTTGAAGTCCTAATTTCCTGAATTCCTTTGAAAGCCAATAGCCTTAGCAGATTTATTTAACTATATTCTGCAGGTAGATGGAAAAGTCAGCATGAATGGAGAAAATGTCAACGGTATGGAAGAGAAGGATAAAGAGCGTACAACAGTAATATTTACTCCTTCACCGAGCAGATGTCTGAAATTTGATGGAGTAGCCAGAGGGGACAGGCCCCCAGCAGAGTTGAAGAAGGACCCCACAAGTGTTGAGCTCCATTTACAGAGACCTGCTACTCAGAGTGTGCACAAAGAGCCAACAGTAAGACCAACACGAACAAACCAGGCTTACTTTCTCTGCCAATTTTCTGTCTCATAACATATTTAATCACTAACTAATGAAACCTGAGTGCTTATATTTGCTTTATTTCAAGAGGGTGTGCCCAGACCAGGAAAAAAAAAATCCTTGTAAATCAAAAGCTTCTTCCTTTGGTATGTGGGTAGAGAAATGGGAGGGGAAGATTCAGAAAACTTTTTGCAGCCAGCATGTCAGGTTTTTTTACGGATGTCATGCGGCTGATAAGCATGCTTTAAATGTGCTGGGCCAGAGACAAATCGGCTCTGTGTCCCAGCTATTGTGCAGATTTATTCAGCACTTCTCCTGATGTTAGCTGATTAGATCGGCAACATAACTGGACTGTGTAAGCCATTATAATTAGTCTCAGTTTTCAATTTTCAAAGAAGAGGATGTGGATGTGCTGGCAGTTTTGAGCATTCAGCTTTTATTCCCTTCTCAGAAATATTAGAAAAGAGGATAAGCTATTGAAATGCTCAGAGGGGCTAATGTCTGCTTAACTACCTTATCAAAGAAACAAATTAATTTTACCTTTTCATCTTTCTTTCTCCCTCATCTCCAGAGAAAAAGGCAGGAATAAAACTAGAGCATCTCACAGCAGGAATCTAGGTGCTACAAAACAGTAATAAAAGTAGATAGTAAAAACAAAACAAGAAATAAGGACCAGACTGCAAATACAGCATAAAAATTTTGCAAACAAGTGTCAGGAAAGGGAATTCTTGCCATTCTTTTCTGTGTAACAACAAAGAGAATTGGAGATGTGGTGAGAGTTGGAATATGATAATTTTTTACTTTCACCTCAGATTACATCCAAGCATTGGCCAGGTGGATAACATGGAGTTGGCAGGGATTTGTCCCATGGAGCGATGGTTCATTCATGCCCAAGGGCTTGTGTCTTACTCCCCTGCTTCGTGACAGCCTCTGGCTATGGACAAAGAAGCCATGGAGCCTGCAGCAAGCATGGGAGCTGGAATGTGCCATGAGCACGGGCTTGATCCTGTCAGAGGGAACTGCAATGGAGTAAAAAATGAATGTTTTGCAGGAAAGCAGGCAGGAATGGCAAAGCAGAGGCTGCTCCTGTCAGAATGAATTGGCTGTAAGGGAAAAGCCAGGTAACCATTGTGTCTGATATGGGAGAGCTGATAGTGGGAATGTTTGGAGGATAGAAATGAGCGTCAGCTCACTGTGCATTAGAAGCATGATAGTAATCAGAAAAGTAGCTGAATGAAAGTATTACTGTCTCCTTTTTTAGGATTTCCAGACCAGTATAGCTATAGAAGAGCAGCAGAAGCGACTGTTAGGGCTTGGGTGTGTTTGTACCTGTTTGATGCCCTCTCATCTTTCCCTTTCTACAGTTTTGAGGATGATGTGGCCATCTGAATGCAGTTTTTTCAGTGTCTGTTTTCTGCTTCCAGTGTCTTAGCTCTCATGGTGATATTGGAAAAAGAAACAGAAGAGTTTGAATTCTCGGATTCCTTATGGCGCTGACATTTGCAGAATACTTGCTGATTTGCAAGCTTGAGTGCACTTGATGAAGCCTTCTAGAGAAGGAGTGTGCACCCAAATGGTGCTATTGACAGAGTTTTTCTGCTCTAAGGATTTTATATTGCCAGCTTCATGATTTCGTCAATAATGTAACTACGTTGTGCAAATCATTATAATTACTCCTGGTGCTTCAGCTTCAAGCAAAGGTGTATGTGTCAAGCACGTCAAGGGCAGAGCAAGGAGAGGAGACTGCTTTGAGGGAGACCTGACATGGGGAAACAAGTGGAATGTACTGAGCATGATGGGGAGAAAGAGAAAGAGATCTGCCTGTGGCTGGAAGGGAACTTGCTAACCTAAGATAAGATTACAGGTTCTGTTCCTTCTAGGTGTTTCCTTCTTTTTACCCAGCTGCTTCATTTTAATTTTCCAGGTCCCCGTGCCTTAGACTACAGCATGGGCAGTAATTTAGCTACAGGAGTGCCCTGGCTTATGGATGTAAAGGGCTTAGATGCCAGGTTACAGAGATGTGGCATGGTACTGGTGCTTGGCTGCTTCCCTCTGTGTGTTGGGACACAGACCAGTACTGCTGTAGGCAGCTCGATATGGCTGCGATCAGTCTGAGGCCTTACCTGCAAGAATTGGGCAGCTACGCTGGACTCATTTCACTCAGTGTTCTTTCTGTACCTATTTTACTTCAGTTGCTGGACATTTAACACAACCATGTCAGCCCGCATCTGCAGAGTTCAAAATGCTAGACTCCTCTCTGAAGGTATAACCCCCTGCCTAGGAAGGCTGGGAATCCAAATTAGGAATAACTCTAGCTGTCACTATGAGACCTCCAGGAAGGAAGAAGGGGTTTGCTTTTTGCCCCAGCAGGATGGGGCTTCCAAGCTACACATTCTTGGAAGCAAGGAAACCTTCTGAAGCTTCTGATGCATCACCTCCCACAAGGAGAAACCAGGGCTATTGTTTTTGTCTGATGCTTAACCCTACAGAATTTTTAGGAGAAGAGGAGAAGACCACAGAAATAGGGATAGAAAAGCAGCTGAGATGAAGAAGCAGAGCTGTCTGGAGTGGAAGAAACAACTGCATTTCTTTTGCCTTGAGAAAACTTCTACAAATTGAGCATGTTTTCAAAGCCTTTTCTAAACTTGCTTTTACGGCCTTGATTTGTATACTCTCCTTTATTGCTACAGTTCTTGTTAGCTATGTCCTTCCCAGGCTTTGAATAAGATTCACAGGCACAAGTTCGTCTGCCTGTTAAGAGATGCTGTTTCTAGGGGGTATTTTTTTTCCTCTAGTTGCTCTGAAATTTGTTTTGCTTTTGTATTTTCTTCATTAATTTTCTGCTCTGAGTCTCTTTTGTGAAGTATATATTCCTTTTCATGTATACGTTACCTTTGGCCCTCCTGTCTTCCCTTTCCGATTTTCTTCCTGTTCTTTGCATGCCCCTTCCTCCTCCTCTTCCATCCCTCGTAGGGCTGTTCTCCTGCTGTTTCAGTTCAGTTGTCAAATGGACTAGTCCTGTCTTCTCTCCGCCTGGCAGGCTTCCCTTTGAAGCTCTGGAGCCCTGCTCTAAATCTGTCCGGATGGCCTCAGGCCTTGTCTGCAATATGGGAAGATGCTGTGCAGCTGTACTTCCACAGCTCTTTTGGCCCGAAGTTTGGAAAATGGTTTAGTCAAGTTACACCACTTAAGATGCTAATATGATTGAGGTTTTTGGGGAGCTAGAGAAGTGTAGGGATCCTTTCACATGTGGGAGACCTCAGTGGTTGTTGTCTTTTAGACAGAGAACCATCCCATCTATCTGTTAATCTATCTGATTGGCAACCAGAGACTGATTGGGAAACATGCACCTCCTGCCTAAATTTACTGTGAAATGAGATGCAAAAAGCTGTAGCAGGTGGGAAGGATGGTAAAGAAAAATATTTTCAAGAAACTATACTTGTGTTTGTAGTGTATAGGTAGAGTACTTAGATTGGAGGGGGGCCGGGGTCGGGCACAGATTTTACAAGACACTTACCTTTACTCAAAGTAACTTAGCAGGTTTTGCCTATAATTTTAGGCTGGGAAGGATAGATTTGGCCTACAAGCAGGACCAAAATATCCCACTGGTGTTTGTGGAGCAAGATGTTGTTGAGAGAGGCATCAGGTTAAGCATACCTCTCTTATTGCAGCTGGAAAAACAGGGACAAAGGCCTGAAGACTGACTGAGCAGTCGGGTCAATGCCAGCAATGACGTGAGAACCATCTCTACCCTGGTCCTACCTGTCAACCATTACGTCGCGTTTTCTTTCCATTATGCAGAACAGTTACATGCATTACAAATGCTGAGAAGTTATATCCTCTAGCTCTTTGAATCAGAAGTCGGCAAAGTAAATGTTTTGTTTTAAAACAATATTTGTGGAGATCTTAGTGTAGGGGGATTAATTTGTCCGTGAGTAACATCACTTTATTTTAACCAATCTTTGTATGAGCATTTAGAGATTATTGGCTTGTTATAGCTCTAATCATAGCTTTGCTTCGATCAACCAAAAGATAAACAAATATAGACAGCAACTTTAAAAAGATCAGGGCAGGGTGATGATGGTGGGAGAGATTTTGGCTTTCTTTTAATTTTTTGCTAGCTAGCTTAAACTTGTCCGTTTTGTCTCACTGCATGCTTGGCAAAAATAAACTTTTTTAATATATCCAAGTAACACTCTCCTTCATCTTCAAAAATCCAATGATTGAACTGAGATTAAAGTGTAAGCTTTCTTGTGGTTGGGGAATGCTGGCCAAGCTACAGGAGAGCAGGGTTGAAATCCTGATTTGTACGTATCTGGTAGGACAAGACTTTGTTCTTTGATTCATTACAAGAAACACTTGCAGAGTAAGTACATCTGTTCCACATTGACAACTTTGCCTTGAACTACACATGAGAAGATGCATGGAGGGCTGGACTACCTGAAGGGAGAAATGTTTAGCATGAGAAGTAAGGGCAGCAAAGCTTCAAAGCGGTTAGAAGGGAGCTCTGCTCAGGATTTGCTTACAAATCTAGTGTCCCATCCAAATCTGTCTCACATCCTCCAGACACCCATGCAATTTTCAGTCTGTGAGTGACAGGAGCTTATTTTACATCCCAACTGAGCAGTAATAACTCTGGAAAAATGACTATCAGGAATATTTAACACTATTTCTTGTAACACTTTCAAGGCTTCTCTGTCAATTACTGATCCCCCTTGATCTTTGGTTGTAACAGCTGGGCTGAGCAGAGCGTTATACAGTTGCCAGATGAGATAGATGACTTAATGTGTCAGAGCAGTGTTCTGGCTGTAGTGCTGCGTTGGCATAGCATGCAAGGCACTTAGCTGTGGCAGTCCAAGGTCATGCCACCATTACCATTCACAACGACAGAAAATGCTAGCTTTAATGAGGAAATCTTTGTATGAAAATTTATAAGTCAATGATACATGTACAATTCCAATCAAAACCTTGAAAGATGTATCAGGCAATTTCTAGATGTGGCTATCGATACTGCAACCTATTCCATTCCTCCATGATTTTACAGAATTTAAACTGTAGTTCTAACTCGATTGTTCTTAATAATCTGTGCATTCTTGCTGATTCCAGACAACCTGTTTTGTCATGTTTTCGTAGAAAATATGGTAAACAATATTTCATGTGATTTTGTGTACAAGTAGTGTTAAGTGACCTACGTTTTGATTTAATTTTCAATAAGATTTAATAAAGTTCTACTGTGACTTGCTTTGGAGTTCGAATTCTTGTCATAGTTGTGATGTTCAGTGTTTTAGGAGTTCCTAGGTATTGTCTTTTTAGGGTTTTATAAGGGTGTAAGGTTCTGCCACAGCAATAGGCAACATGGCTATTTCTGGCTTGTATGGTCTTAGTTAAATACCTGGACTGATATCCCAGTTTATGGGATAACAATCTTGTCTGCCACAAACTGAACTAATTTATTTTCATGCCCAGCATGTGTTTGATAAAATTTTATAGTCAGCTGTGCTTGTGTCTTTGCTAAATGGATACCTTGGTTAGCAGAACTGAGGTGTTGCTTTGTCCTCTGTTACTGATGTGTTCACAGCTGCAAATGCAATCACAATATTTAACTTCCCATCATAGACTAAGGCTTCTAAGTCCTAAATGGGGAATCTCACTTTGACTCCTGGGTAGCTAGATGCATAGGGCAATAAAAGTACCAATGCAAGTAGACAGCATTCTTCAGATTTCAGGAGCTGAGGACGTCTTCACAGCAGCCTGGATCTGGGGACAGAGAAAACCACAACCCACACGCAGTGAGGTTTTTCCCGCTTCCCTTGAAGGCTTCCTTGCCTGTGGTGGTGGACAAGGAGGTGTTGTGTGACCTTCCCTCGTAGGCACCTGCAGCAGAGCCAGCACACAGACTGGGTCTGTGGTCCTGCAGACCGATGGCTCTGCCCACAAGAAGACATGTGGCTGCAGCGGGGCAGTGCCGAGAGGCTGTGGGGTCCTTCATCCCAAAGGGCAAGAGCTCCTCTGAAACCCCTCAGAAACGCCCCTCGCCAAGTTGTTATTTTTTTCGTTGTCAATGTCAAAATACAATCCTCTTAGGCATAATGAAATGTTTGTATGCCTTTTTTGTGTTCAGTGATAACATCATCATTTGATTACAAAACATTTATGAAATGGGAATGATGATAGTCTGTGGTAGAAAAGATATTTTATCGGCTCTATTAGTACAAGAATTTTCTTAAGTGTATCATATACCTGTGGATAAAATACTAGATAATATAACATTACTTGGTATTATAAATAGAATTAGGTATAGCGGGAATGAGAGTCTCCCAGTGAAGCTGACTTAATTTTTTTATAAATTACTTAGTAATAGTTTTTATATTTTTAGCTTTCTGTTACTAGCATTTAATTGCTCAACAGAGAGAGGAGGAAGAGTCAAGTCTCGTGAGCAGGGACAGAACTTCTGCAGTTTGCCATTGCAAAATTCAATTTTCCTGCAGCAAGTAGCAGCTCTCTTTTTTTTATTCTCTTTGAAATAATTTCTATAAACAACATCTATGTCTATACCTGACTCAACCTCCTGGATATAAAGATTATGGGTAAATTGGGTTATTGCCATCGGCACTTGACTTCCCTGGGTGTATGTAATGCTGTTTAACACTTTTCATACTGGCCCCAGATTATCACTGTATATAGATTTAAAGTCTCTAAGGCTGGAATTAAAGCTAATTTTTTTTTTTTTTTCAGTTTGGACAGTTGCTTTTTGAGAGTGGAGAGTGAGTTCCATTGCTTTACAAAAAATAATAATGATATAAATATTAATACTTTTGCAAAAATTTCTTTGGAAGGGCTTATGCTTTGGTGCAGTGGGTAGAGTTGTCAAGTAGATGCCTTTTGATTTTCCCGTTAAAATACCTTGTTCAGGGACAACCCTGAATTCTGGATAAAAAACATTTGTTTAGGTTTAACAGAGGTTTGCAGGTTGTCAAGTGGGAGAATAATTCAGGTTATAGGTCTCTAGCTGAGTCTTCTGCTCAAGGCAGGATCAGGCATGAGATCCAAGTGGGTTGCTAAGGGCTTGATCCTTCAAGTCTTGAAAAACTCCACAGACAGAGATAACACAACCTCTCAGGGCAGCCTGTTACACTGCCTGACTGTCCTCACGGAGAAAAGAAATGCTTATTTCTGCATTGAGCAAGGTCAGGAATGAACAGAGCGTTTTCCAGTAGTTTCTCCCCTGGCAGCTCTTTTGTCAGGAGCCAGAACTGGGGCTGAGGGAGACACTTTCTTTAGTTGCAGTCTTCTGCTGGCACTGAGGAGAGGGGAGAAAGCTCTCACTGAAACACAAGCTGACATGAAGATGGGCTGGGGAAGGGAGAGGACAGTTAGATGGGAAAAAACAGCAACGGAGTGGCAAGTGGCAGACCTGCTGGGGCACAAGACTTGCAGTCTCTGGAGCATTTCTTACTGGAGTTTATATTTTAGCTTGGGCCTCCTCTCCAGTGAGCATCCCTCCTTGGAGCCTGTGGCACACGGAGGGAGAGCTCCATGCCTTGTTTGCTCTCAGAATGGATGTGCTCACAGGTGGACATGTCAGAGAAGATGTCCTCAACTTTCCATGCTTCCCTTTTGGAGTGTGTATTTCATCCCCTGCTTTGTCCAGTTTGAGAACCACTTTTAGGCAGGAGAGATATATGTCCAAAGAAGAGCAATAATGCCGGTGAAGGGTCTGGAGCACGAGTCCTGTGAAGAGCGGCTGATGGAACCAGGGGTGTTTAGCCTGGAGAAAAGGAGGCTGAGGGGAGACCCTGTCACTCTCTACAACCAGCTGAAAGGAGGCTGTAGCGAGGTGGGTGTTTGTCTCTTCTCCCAGGTAGCAAGCGACAGGATGAGAGGAAACGGCCTCGAGTTGCACCAGGGGAAGATTAAATTGGATATTAGGAAACATTTGTTCACTGAAAGGGTTAATCCACCACTGGAACCGGCTGCCCAGGGAGTGATTAAGTCACAATCCATGGAGGTATTTCAAAGACGTGTAGATGTGGTGCTTAGAGACATGGTTTAGTGTTGGAGTTGGCAGTTCTAGGTTTATGGTTGGACTCAATGATCTTAAAGGTCCTTTCCAACCTAAATGATTCTGTGATTCTGTGTGTGCCCATGTCTTGCCTGGGGCACAGGATTCGGGTGGGTGGCGGTGAGGGTGCAATGGACAGTGCCAGGTGGTGGGATGGAGGGTGAGCAGCCAGCCCCAGCAGGCACAAGAGGAGACACGCTGCCACTTGTAGAGGCTGATGGCTGCGGCCTGGCACTTGCCGTGCTGCGAGGTGACAGCACAGCCCTCGGAAGCCACGGGCTCCTTCTGCTGTTCCCAGCACCGCTCACTGGCCTTGCCCGAGTTGCTGCCCCTGGCCATGGCCCCACACTGATCCCCACCATTTCCTCACAGGGCATCTTCCCAGACATGTTCCCTGCCCTTCTCCAGACCATGCCACCCTCCAGAGAGAAGAGAGGCAGGGATTCCCAAGCACTGCCAGCAGCAAAGCTCTGTGGAGCCAGAGTGTGTCCACAGGCATTGGTGTCCTGTGGGCACTACCAGTGGATGCCCCAAATGACCAAGAGAGCCCCGGTCTGCTCTTCATGGGGCACGGACAGATGAGAGGCTGTAGGCTCATGTGGGTCTGCGGGGATAGGAAACAGAATATGTGCAGAAGGTGGGGGTCTGAATCCTGCCCCCAGAAAAGAGGAAATTTCATCAAGTTTCCTCCCTTGCAGCTGTTAATAAGGTGGAGGAATGGGAGGAGGACAGGAAAGCGAGTCTACAATAGACTACTTCTGAAATATCTTACTTTTTATTTCTAAAAGCAGTCTGGTTTTTTTATTTTCCTTTGTTTAATGTGCCATTTTCTAAATCTTTCATGCATTAGAAGCACTGTGCAGTGGCTGATCAGTTTGCTGCAGATTTTTCTTGGTTTGCCTGCTGGGAAAGCGGATGTCTGGTGGAAGCTGCTAAATAGATCAACTGAAGTGCTACCCTTGTTTTGACAGTGTGGTTTTAGCCCTGCAACAGCCTTGTCCTGGGTCAGGAAGCTGGCTTTTCAAAGGCATTTGGGTTATTGGCTTGATATGGTCTCACCATATTTTTTCAGTCCTCTCTTAATAGTGTTTCAAGTATTTCATTACTTTAATACTGACTCTGGCTTTTCCCTTCAGATAACAGATTGTTTAGACAACCGTGAAATAAAGGAAGTATTTAATTACTTTGCCACTTTTCAAACCCTAGTATGTGCTATGTATTCACTAATGCATACGTTTTTGTGTTATTCTGGAAGAGGAAACTGGGGGTGAAATGCATGCTTATCTCCAGCTAACACAATCCAAGATATCCTACAATTTTAAAAGCTTCTAGGAGCTATTCCAAACCAATTGCATGATGGTCGCTGATGAACTGTTTGAAAAGGAGATTAAATCCCAGTGATTCAACACCTGAGCAGCACGTACTGCTCCAAAACGTACTCCCCAGCTCCCTGCTGAGTGCTAAACCAATCTGGTTCAAACACATTACAAAGAAGCAGCAAATGCTGCCTTGAGGAATTAACACATACTTTTATTTCCACCGTACTCACTGTGTTTCTACTGTATTACTCCCTGCAGGCCTCCCCGGTGGAAGCAGAGGCAGCTGCCAGCCAGCAGGTCGAGGCCAGCCCTGGAAACGCAGGACCTGCCAGCCCAGCGTGCCCATCCCCAGGTGAGTGGTTGCTGCTGCCCTCACCCCTGCCCTTGCCCACCATGGGGCTGGGGTTTAGGCCTACCCTGCGGCAGGAGTCCCATAAGTGTATCTGCAGCAACACCAAAAGGGTTTATTAGAAAATGCAGAAGTTGTCAGAAATCTCAACATATGAAAGTTTTTACAGTAAGAACAATCATTCAGTGCAACAGTCTCCCCAGGGACATGGTAGAGTCCCCATGGCCGGAGGGTTTTTTTTGAACAGGATGCTAGACAGTCTGCTCGAGGCTCCCCTTCCCATGAAAGGTGAGACCAGGTAATCTTTCGAGGTCCCTTCCAACCTGGGCTATTCTGTCATTTTGTGGTTGAAATGACACACCTGACTGCACGTTGCTCGGGATGCGAGTTGTCTGCTCGGCCATTTGTGTGTGTGAAAAGCTGGTGCCACCGCATGCTGCAATCAGAAAGAATTCAGAGCAGAAACTATCCATCGGTAATAGCTTCTGTTTAATGCTTTGCCTCTCAAGAGATTAAGAAATGGGAAAGGAAAATAAGAAGGCCCACATGAGTCATCATAGGGGCTTTAAACAGAAAGTATTGTGCACACTCCTGATTTTCTGCTTTAAAGCCTGTATACATGATTCCTGATCTGGGGAAAGGAATTTGCTGGTAAAATTTGAAGCTATTTTCCTCAAAAGAGTGTTTCTGAAACACTACCTTTGAGTAGGCATTTTATCTGCTACCCTCTGTCATACTAAGTTCGTGGTCATTTGTTGTTAATTTTTTAAGATGGGTCTATCGAAGTTCAACTTGGTATGGATAAGTAAAAAATACTGTTTGAAGTAGGTATTTAAATGAGATCTCTGGCTGTGATTGGTGTATAAGCATAATGCTCATATTTCTTGAGGGTAAATGTGACTTAACTGAGCTTTGCCCTCAAACATCAATCATCCCATCATTCCCCCAAGATTAGAAGCATATCCAGGCTTTTCTTGATGTGCTGCAAGACTCTGAAGCACATGGGCTGTTAGCAAGGGCTCATTAGATGACTTAATTACTTTGGCTCATAGATGCCAAAGCACAGAGGTTAACAATCTTGACTTGCACCTGGCAGGTAATGTAGAAGCTGCAGTCTTGTGGTGAACCAAACCAATTCTCCTCTCAAGAGTCAGCAGTGATGAGCCGGTGATATTTGTCTACAAATCACACAGCCACATTGTGCCAGACTCCACACCTGTGAGAAATGCTAAACATTAAGTATTGATAGCAAAGTTTAATATTGACTGCCAAGGAAAACTGAGATAGCATTGCAAAAATCATAATAGTAAAGGAATGTGCGTTTTCATTATGTCTGCTTTGGAGGGTTAGATGTGGTCCAAACTGTGTGACCTTCTCGTAGAAAAAGCAGCCTCCTCTGGTGTTCAGTGCAAGTCAGATACTTCCATGCTGTGACCCCTGCACCACTAATGGTGTGGGAACTGCTCCCAGGTGGTGTGTGCATCTACCTGGCAGCAGGAGCGGCTCTTGTCTCTGCTTGTGTGCAGATTTTCAGTGGAGCCTTGGAGTGCATCTCTTTCATAAATCACCCTCCTAGCCTGTCAAAGAGGTACATTCAGAAGCTGCCATGGTTGAAGAGGGGACAGGATAGGAAGCTGAGTTTCTGCTTTAGGCAGTTAGAGAGATGTCTTGGTTCTTGTGCACTGCCTGGGATGCTGAAAACTGCTCTGCTTCCAATGGTGGTACCAGCTGACAGTAGTTTGGCTGTCACAGTCCTCAGCTGTAGGTTTGTCCACTCCTGGTACCTTCTCCCATAAACCAGAATAAACTTGTTGGGTTTTTTTAAGAGCCGAATGCCAACCAGGTTATTCCAGTACAAGGCTTCCTGCTAGCACAATTTCTTTGCTGTCTGATGCTTGATGGATGTGGTTTAATGGAAACAGCCAATCTGGAATACCCTCCAGTGTTGACAGTGAGACCATGTTAATTGTGGTATAGCTTCTTGTCTGGGGATAGGATTTGTCACACAACTTTGGTAAAGAGACCTATACTTCAGTAGGCATGTTGTAGGTTACAGATCATCTCAGCTGAAGAGAAGGGTCTGAAATAGTTTGGGTGACTCTTCCCCAAGAACCGCCTCTCTGTCTTCGTTGGCCATGAAGGGTGGCCCATGGTCCCCAAGTGTAAGCACCTACATTTTGTCAGGTGAATTTCACCCTTAAAGCCTTGGCTTCTCTTGGAGATTAACTTTGCTTGTGTTGAAGAAAGAAGATTTTTTTTTTTTTAATATCCAGTTTGTGGGCTTACAGTATATCCAGCAAGAAATTGGATTATAAGAGATAGGTCTACATTTTATTTGAAAAAATTCTTAACCTTGGAACATTATTTCTTGTGTGTGTGAATTAGGTTCAGATCAAAAGCAATTCAAGTCATCTGCAGCTTGTGTCAGCCCTGTTGTGAAGAGATTAGAATTTCTTCCCAGTCCTATCCCTTCAGAGGAAGCTGCTTCAAATGAGAAAGATGTGAAGAAACCTGAAATGGAGCAGCAGAAGGAAGCAGAACTCACTGCTACACTGGTGGTATGTACAGGCAAGAAAGAAAGGAAATGGAAAACAAGACAAAAAAATAATAATCTCACAAGGAACTGTTTATTGTGCAAATTGGTATTTTTCTCTATATAATGTCACATCACGACTTTATTCAAAACAGTCTGCCAGGAAATGACCCTGAAGGACAATTTCTGTGCCAAATCCTATGGTCATCAGAGTTCTGCTCACCAAAGGAACACCCCAGTGTCTGCTTGTAGCATTTGGACCTGTGGACTGGGTAGAGCAGAAATGAGAACTTAACCTGCAAACCCCAGTCCCACTGCATGTTGGGAGGGCAGAGTATCCCAAAGGTGTAGACAGTGGAGCTTACCCTCTTAGTCCTCTTGAAGTGCTGAACAAGTGCAGGTGGTAGCAGAGGTAACAAATGGCCATGACCATACTGCTCTGTCAGGTAAGTTAGATGTTGGTCCTGGGTTAGGATCGGCTTTGGTGTGCAGGGCAGTGTGAATGTCAACAAAAAACGGCTACCGGTTATTTCCAGGACTCCAGTACTGCAACTCCATGTTGTAATTCTGGAGATAGAGACTTGATCTTTGATAATGTTGATTCAGAAGATAGGAAGAAAGGGTTTAAGTTAATCTTCGATTGAACCTACTGATTTTTGAATGCTATTTTCTGCTCCCAAATGTCTAAACAGGTGATGGAACCAAAAGCCCTGGAACAAGAGGGGAGTGTAGTATTGCCATTTTTAAAGAAACTACCTGAGACCAGCCAAGTTACTCTGCAGAATTCTGGTCTACAAGGTGAGCAAAGAGCATTTGGAGAACTCAGCTGGACAGTAACTGGGTATCTGTGTGTGATGTTCAGGTAGGAGTGCCTAATCAATGACCTGGAGGGGTTTGGAGCTAAAATGGTTATTTTCTAGTTGCATCTGACTGGTATTGGTAGTGTGGCCTCTCTTATTCAAAGGACTGTTCTGGCTGTTCCCCTTAAACAGAACAGCAGAATTGTGACACAACGAAAGGGGACAGGGAGAGCCCTATCTTGCACTTACCTGGCCTAGCAATAAAAGCTGTATTATGTCAATGAGTATTGTATTTTGTTACTACTGCAGCTCACATATGAAAATGACTTAGCTAGCGAGTTTATGTGACAATGAAAACTTCTGGAGATAAATTCTGCCCTCAGCTGCTCATGTGGAGCTCCTTTTCATAGATGAACAATACACATATCTGGCCACATCCCTTAATTTGACCCATGCTCATCATGAGTTCTTGCAAAGCAGAACTTTCGGGTTTTTGCCTTCATGACAAAGTTTTACTTGAGATTGACGAAGTTTAGTAGTTTGATTTGATATTGATTTTAGAGGTGCTTGTATGTAAGTATTGGGAAAGAGAGACAGAAAAATCATCTGAAGTTTTCTTCCCCCTGAGAACTTATTAGGTTGTTAGTTTATGTACAGGTAATGTATTGATTATCCTTTGTGTTTTCAAGATTGAGACTACTGAAGGTGATCCACTGTGGAAAACAGGATTGTCTGAAAAGGAGTAGAAGTCTCACTTGTTTTAAGTGCAAAGGGTGCTTTCCAAACAGGCTTTGTGAACAGTATCATTTTATGTTAGACACAAATCAATCTACACATCGAGTAACAGATTGTAGGTCTCTCACCTGTTTTCTGAGTGATGCTGAAACACTTGGCTGCTCTCTAGTGTTCACAGCCTATACAGCACTGAACAATCACAAAATCCTTTAAAATGTGTATCTGCCATAGGAATGAATGAGAGTGCCAGGCAAAGACTTGAAAGGGTGGCTGCCTGTGCCTGGCACTGGTGTGCTGGAGCTCTCGGGTGAGGTTAGGTGCCACAATACAAAAGAAACATTTAAATACGGGCAGTCCGTGTGATCTGCAGGTCCATTGTAAATGAGCTGCGATGGGCCAAAGCAGTTGTAATCAAAAGCCCTCTCATGGCTGAGGAGGCTCACATCTGAGAGTCCGTCATCGGCTTTTGACCACGCTGTGTTTCTTGTTTTGTCTCTGTGCCGTTGCCTGCAGAGCCGCCCCGCGGGGCTGCGGTTCCGCTTAGGGTTCGCAACAACTGGCGGCGCTCACAGTTTTTCTCGCAGTCAGGTAAATGCGGCGCTAAGACCAGCTTCAGCCCTTCTGCTGCCTCCAGGCGTAGGTGTCTTCGGATGCGGAGCTGGGTGAAAGCTGATGATCACGGGGACTTGTTCTACCTCTTGCTTTCGTAGAAAGTGTCTGTTCCTGCTGCACAGTTGACAAAGAGCTGTTGGGTTGCACGTTGTTGTGATACTCTGGTTTCAGGCACCCAAATGACATCACTTGCCTATAAATACCTTTTCCTTAATTTCTTTAAATCAGCCTAATTTTCAAAGACATTTGGATAGAAAACGGCAGTGGTTCTCTTCGTAACTGTGGCTCTTGAGTAGTGTAGTCCCATCCTTTTAGCTTTGCTGTGCTTTTTCCTTCCTTGCACTGAATCATGAAGGGAAAAGTAGATCAAAGTAGGTAGCACTCAGTGTCTGAACACTGCTAACATCTGTGGCCAGAAGTAGATGGCATTAGCTAGTGATAGAGTAGAACCTGTTGTTAGTTAATATTGCGCTTCTCTATACCCAGATAGAAAGTAGTTTTGTTGGTGATGGGTGTAATCTGTTTTTCTGGTTTATTTGTGTGTGATTCATACTTGCATTTGGTTGTGGGAGCAAATACAAAACTAACATGAAGCTTTTTTATACAGATACAGTAGCCGTGATTGCAGGCTAAGCACGTATTGCTGTGTTAAATTTAATTTTTCCTTTTATTTTTTTTTAATAGCTGATTCTGATAGTGGTGACAAATCAAATGTGAGTACCTTTTTTGCATTGTTGTTTGGTTTAGAGGTGTGTGTTTAGCAAAAGTGGGGTTTTTTAAGCAAACTGTCTTGTAAAGTCCCCAAATCAGAATGAGGTTTGTTTGTTGTTGTTGTTGTTTTATCATGGAAATGAGAGACAAAAAAGTACAATGTACATCAAGACCTGGTCTGAATCTGGAATTTATGCGTTCTTCCCTTGTATGGAGAGAATGCTAGCTATACAATACTGGGTTGCTGAAACCACTAAAGCTTTGTGATCCCAAAATAATATGTAACTCCAAATTATCCATTGCATTTTAAATGCAGAGAAATTAGAGGAGACCACAATACTACTGCCTCCACAACAGGGGGGAAAAAAAAAATATATATATATATAAAAAGAGCTAGTGAACGCCACAAATGCTACACTATTTCATATACTGTTTGTCGCAGTATAAAAGACATAATCTCATCCTATCAGATTCTAATACAACTCTTAGTTGAAAGAAATATGACATCAAGTGTCTAAAATTGCCCTTGATTATAAAGGCTTTAAACATGTAAACGTGTAATGTAATGACATCGTTAGTGAAGCCTGAGATTTTATTTCATTATGGATAAAAATTTGAAACAAGGCTATAGGCTATTGTACTGGCAATCATATGAAATAAGAGAATGCTTTTTACAATCACAAATTGCTTTGCATGTTACTCAAAAGATTATAGAGAAGCAAACCAGAGATTTTCTTTAAATTTGAGTACTTGCAGATATCCCTGTTCAGACTTGCTTAGAGCTTTCTTCCAGATCTTTTTCCTTTTTTTCCCCTCTCGTTGAAGTTTCTCAAGCCCTTCTTTCCAAACCAAATGATTATTTTATCATTCGGAAACCTGTTGGCAATCCCAATTGTCAGTGAAGCCCAGAATATTGTCTGCTGAGAGAACCATTATCTGGTTCTCAGTTTCCCATTTTGACATCGCCCCCAGGGGTGGGTCAGATGAAGTGCAGCTTTCTCTGGTCACCTTGTGAAGTATAGTATCAAAGTCTAACAGCTTGGTTTTCCTTCGCACAAGCGTTTCAACTTCTGGTCCTGGGATCCAGAAGAAGAGCGGAAGCGCCAGGAGAGGTGGCAGCATGAGCAAGAACGCTTGCTTCAGGTAAAGAAGAAACTACATCTCTTCCACCATGTGGTTCTGTCGTTGAATTGTCCCTTTGGACAGAAGTTGGGCATTTCATGTCATGTTTTCCACATCCTCAGTGGATGCTTGAGCAAATTCTGTGGCAGATGAGTGATGAAATGAGCATATACACGTGTTCTCTGTGGTTTGAGCACCCTTATGTCCCACTTTCCCACTTAAAGGAAAGACCTAAAGGACTTAGTTCTGCATTCCAGTGTGGAATTAAACCAAATCCTGATCTTCAACTATATTTAAAGTATGTTGAGCACACACTGCAAAACTCTTAATTACTTGGAGACTCTTTCTCAAGACTGACAATTTGCTGACCCTGACACCTATGGAACTCTTCTCTGAAATGATGGTCTTACTAGATTTTGGTAGACTTCTGCTTTGTTCAGAGGTGGTTCTTGGAAAACAGCAAGCCAAATTTGGACATGAAGGATTTGGGGTTTTTTTTTGTGAGAGCGTAAACCCCCTCAAAACAACCGCTGGTTTTGCCTAGTGGTGGAGTAAGCTGTAAAAGGTCTGGGTTTGTGTCCCAGTTGGGAGAAGTGCAGTGACTCTGAGAACTTGAATTTCCGCCTCAGTCAGTAGTGTCTTTTGTAACTGTGATTGGGTTTGATCCCAAAGAAATCGTAACTTTCCTCCATGTAACAGAAGACCAAACTGCCAATGGATGGAGAATAATAAAATGCAGTCTTTTCATCTTTTAAGATTCACTTATATGAGTCTCTACTGCTTTCTTGAGATTATTTCTTTTTATTTAATATGCTTGTTTCCTCTTAAAATGGTGTAAAATTCTTATCATAATTTTTCTGGCATATGTGGGTGTTTTCTCAATAGTAAATGCATCTCTTCTGTGGCTTCTAATCTGAACAGAATTTGGAACTGATGTAAAAGGGATGTGGAAGTCACCATTCTTCCCCATATGAAACCCAGTTCTGTCAAGCAATTTTAAACATATCTTTGAGATATTTTTTTTCATGCAAAACTGTATGAAAACAATTCTCAAGAATTCATTCCATCAAGGAGGAAACTAAACTACTTGGCTAGTTATAAGCTTACCCTCTTCAAACCTTTACACACTATTATCTTTACACACACTTATCTTTTAAATGTGCACAGGTATTCATCATTCATTAAATTGATTGGCATCTCTCTTAAATTAGTACCAGTATCTGAAAAACATGCTTGTTTATATGCTACTTTGCTGAAGTTACTAATGTAAAATCCATGCCCAAGTGTTCTGGGGCATGTGGTAGCTTTTTGGAACTCTTAATACTGTATGATAAACAAGGGATTATTGAAATTGTTGAGCATAAATTTCGATTCTGACCAAAGATCTTAGAACTTCTAACAAATTAAACAACTTCCATTAAGTTAAAAGTTCCTCCTGGCTTGAAGGTGTTAAATGTAAGTGCTAGGAAAAAGTGGAGAGAGGAGGAAAAGAAGCTTTTTTGACACCCATGAATGTTTCAAATTTTTGTCTTCCTATTTCATCCTATTTCTGATTAAACCACTCTTAGCAAGTTCATTTTCACTGTGGAGATACTATAGCATTTACTCCTAATACAGAATGCTCTGAATTTACCTGTATTTGTATCCTCTTACAGGAGAAGTACCAGAAGGAGCAGGACAAGCTGAAAGAGGAATGGGAAAAAGCCCAGAGAGAAGTTGAAGAGGAGGAGCGTAGATACTATGAGGAGGTATAAGGCTCAAAGGAGGAGGTTATTTATTGGCTTTTTTTGTATCTAGATGCACACACTAACATCACTAAAAAAATACCACACCTAGATAAATTAACGTAAAGCCTTCTCAAGACCAAATTCTCAGGAGGATTATTTCTCTTAAATAGTACCATGGGCGCTGGAGGAAAAAATATTTAAATATTTAGACAGGTATCCTCAGAAGCTCCGCAGAGGCGGAGGTGTCTAATTGCTGTTCAAGTCAGGGTGAGTCAGTACGGTTGTGTCTGAACACGCTCAGACTTCCCTCTGGAGGCTGAGCCTTGTGCATTTTGGCGGATACTTGGTGCCTGGACTTGGTGGAACTCCAGATGAAATTGTCTGCCTTGAGCTTGATCGTGTAATATATTGGAAACTGGCCTTGGACATTCTTCAAGAAGGAGGTCTTAAAAGGTGCAGGAGCAGGCCATCTGCATGTGCCAAAAGATGAGCCGATGGGTAAGAAGACCAGCCTGGCTGAAGAGAGAGCTTTGGCTGGAACTCAGAAAAAAAAGGAGAGTTTATGACCTTTGGAAGAAGGGATGGGCAACTTAGAAGGACTACAAGGATGCTGTGAGGTTGTGCAGGGACAAAATTAGAAGGACCAAAGCCCAACTAGACCTTAAGTCTGGCTACTGCCATAAAAGACAATAAAAAATATTTCTGTAAATACAATAGCAACAAAAGGAGGACTGTGGAGAATCTCCATCCTTTATTGAATGCAGGGGGAAACATAGTGACAAAGGATGAGGAAAAGGCTGAGGTACTTAATGCCTTCTTTGCCTCAGTCTTTAATAGTAAGACCAGTTGTTCTCTGTGTACCCAGCCCCCTGAGCCAGAAGACAGGGACGGGGAGCAGAATGAAGCCCCCATAATCCAAGAGGAAGTGGTTAGCAACCTGCTATACCACTTGTAGCCAAACTTTATGCTTCTGCTTTTTAAGCTCATAGATGACATTCTGTATTTTTAACTCCCACTATCTTCTGATCTTCTTTTTTTTCAGGAACGTAAAATAATTGAGGATACTGTAGTTCCATTTATTGTTTCTTCAAATTCTGCCGAGCTCCTCTCCTCTTCTTCCTGTACCACTGAAGGAAACAAGACAGTGGTGAGTTTCTCATGGAGTAGTAAGGCAATAAAGACTAAGCCATCTTCAGTGCAAAATTTCATTCTTTGCTAAGGGCTAACAAAGTCTGGGAAGAGCAGGAGTGTTCCCTGGATCCCTTCCATAACTGTTGATACTTTAGACTGCTATAGCTTGTGTATTTTTACAGCCGAAGAGCCATATTCCCAAGCAAACTGCTACCGTCCTATTTTGGACTAGAGCTGAGGATGATACTTTCTTTGCAGCTACTTCTCTTCTTTAACTGGTGCTGTAAAAAGACAGTCACCTATTTAGGTTTGTTTTAAATACCTTATCAAAGCCAACAAAATCTGAAGTGATTTCCCTGCATCCAAAATCTTGAATGTAAGACAGTGTTTTAAGTACACCTTAAATGAGACAGAATCTTGCTTCCCCACCTTTCTTCCTTTTTTCTCCCACCATCCATCCTAGGAATGCAGCAAAACAAACAGGAGAATGTTCACTCTCTGATAATTTTTTAAAATTTTTTGTTATACGGTACAAAATGTTTAACTCAATGCATCTAGTATCTAATTAAATGTGTTCACCAGAGATCAGAGAATGACACCCCAGGTGAGATCAGCAGAATAAACGTGGCATTCCCAGACATAATTTTCTCCCGCCTAAGGCACCCACACCCAAGAAGTCATCTGCCTTTTTCCATTCACCTCCAGGATTAGGAGTGCTGTATGATCTAGTTCTCCTCTCACCCTTCCTGCCCTCTCTTATCACTCATCCCTGGTCAGGGGCATCAGCCGTGGCCCATTTTCCACATGATTGTGTAGCAATAACTTCCTGGGTGGAGTTGCTTATGCCACATTCGGGGCAGTGCCTGCACCCAAAAGTGAAGGATCTCATGCCATGACTTACTCAGCCTCCACCAGTCAGGTGTGAACCACTCCAGCACCATTTTGGTAGCACTGCTGTTGCCATTTGAGAATGCCTGGAGGACGTGAGTAATGCTCTCCTCCTAGGCAAAGGCCACAAGGTGAAGTCCCTCCCGAAGTCCTAGACTCTCAAAGTCATTCAAGGATTTCTGCCAAAAACATGTAGTGGAAAGTTTTATTTTGTCATCCTGAACACCATCTCTTAATTGGTCAGTCCTGCACTTTTTTGTTTCACGCTCAATTTAATACAGTTAGTTCATTGTTTTAGCTGAAGTCTTCGTTAAATCCAAAGTTAGCCTTACCAAGGTCGAATGATTCCGCTCTATAACGTGAAATATTCTTTATGATAATAAGGTGTGTCAACATGATACGTCTGGGGGCAGCCTGTGCTTTTCTCATGCATGTGCTGACGCTAGATTCAAGAGAAGACCCTTGTTCCCTCCCCTGCTCTCTTCTAGAACACAACTGATTCAAACAGCTCTCCAGAGGAAGGCAAACGAAAAGAAGTTACAAGGCAGAAAAAGCTGCTCTGGGAGCAGGACACTATGCCACCTCTGAAAAGCAAGGAAAATGAACTCTGGCAGGAAAAGAGGAGGTATGGATCAAGCCTAAGTATTTCTTGGCCCTGTGGAGCTTTGTTTTCTGTAGACTTCTGGAATGTCACATCTGCCTGGGATTGATGCTGGAGCATCAGCATCTGCTGGCCTGGTGATAGGTGTAATATATCCTGATCAATATTCACTTGCTGCAGGCTTACACATTGGCAATGTGCAGTGCTAGTTTTGCACATCAGAAGGCTTGCCTTTTCACCACATGGCTGTGCTGAAACTCTGTCACATCAACCGGAGCAGAGCTTAGATAGTTCAGACACCTCTGTATGTCGCTGCACTGTGTTGTGTGTGCAAGTTTCACAGGCCATTTGGAGGAGCAAAAGAGCAGTAGCTGTTTTCCCTCAGAATCTGTATGAGATTGTTTGGCTGTCATCTTGGAATTGCCATACCCAAACTTGCCAGGTGGCGTTCAAAGTCCTGGTCCTGGCCCAACTGCTAATAACAACTTTCACAAAGACAAGAAGCATCTGATGATGTTGAACACTGAGAAAAGGTGTTTCTCTGGCAAAGAAGCCATTTTCTGCAAATCCGGAACAATCTTTCGTGAGTGTGAGTGGCACTGTGTGAGGGAAGCAGGAAGACTGGGCATGTTTGGAGACCTGTTAATTCATGACTGTATATTGCTTTGTCATTTCTGACACAATAACAAAAAACCTGTTGCAAAAAACAGACTGATATTCAAAATTCTGATTTTTGCCATTAGATTCTAGGTGGAATTTTTCCTGACTTTATTTATACAATGTGATTTATTTTTATTGGCAGTGGAAATAAAGTGCTCTCAGGACACCCAGAGACAGATATCTTGAAGGGAGGTGAACAGGAGCAGCAGGTGACGGCGACGGAACGTAGCTCGCCTGCCAGGCTGAATCTGCCATTGACTCAGGGTGAGAGTCAAGACTCTTCATACATGTGTATTCTTTTCCAGATAGAAAACTCACAGGTATTTACAGTGGCTTGAAATGTAACTCAAAGAATTTTGGAAATTAGCAGCACATGTATATCTTCAAAATTTGAATGTCTCAGATGCAAAAGTTGTTTTCTTTTAGTAAAGATAAATATGTTAAGATGAAATTTAAAATTTCATCAGAAATGAGTGTTTCAGCTGCAGATAAGAATCTCATTTATAAGCCCACGTGTTCACAGTAGTAGTTAAACACAGTTATCTTCCACCTTTTACATAATCTTACATACATATAGGATTTATCTTGATACAGAGAGCATATTTCCAACATTTATTTTCTGTTTTGATAGCTAATTAGATCCTTTATGTCCATCTCAGTCCAGCAGAAATCACTTAGAAATCACCACCTGTGATGTGTAAACTTTTCAAGCCAAGTCTAAAATGACAGTTATCTCAATTTTGTCATTAGAAATGTCTGATAACACTTAAAATGAATAGATTTTGTCTAGGTTCTCTTCGTCAGCTTGGTGCCCTACATAGATTCTGACAGCTTCTTTCTCGCCCCTTAAGAGCATTACATCCTTGCTCTCTCCTTAAGCCCTTAAACTAGTCAGAACTAGGTGGCATTGGTTGGTTGGTTTGGGGTTCTTTTATTCTCTTGATACTGAAAATAGGGAATGGGCCTTTCATAGGCCCCAGTACAGTTTTTCCTTTTCCTCTAAACCAGATGGTTGGTGCATGACAAGGTAAGGCTCTCCCCACCCTGTGAGCCACAAAATTTGTCTGCAAGGATCCAGGCAGTGCACTCTGTCTCAAAGGTGGGATGGTCGACTGCTTGGGCATCACACAGATCATTGCTTATGGCTTGGAGGCTGTTATTGTTACTGAGCCTTGTGCGACCATCTGAAACACAGAAGCAAATTACAAGAGAAGAAATCTGTTTGTAGGCTCACAGCAGTAACTGCACCACCTTCCTCTTAACTTTTGCTATTGAAAGGTTTGGATCCCCAGGCAACATGAGAAGTTTCTGTCTCTCTGGTTCTTCCTTCCTTAGGACAGAAATACTTTATTTTCCCAAGCACTACTTATGGACAGCTGTTTGACCTTTCCTTTTCCCCCTTCAGAAACTGAGATGCAGCAGCAGGGCAGGTCATGTGTATGTGAAGGTAATGCAGGGGAACATTGTCACATAGAGCTCTTCTGGTGTAGCAGAGCCTGTCTCTGACTTTGTTTGGGGTTTCCAAGAACTTATTTTTAAGTTACAGTACATCTTGTGTCTCCTTTATTGTGTGCCCACAAGCTATGCTGGTCTGTAAGTATTGACAAAAGCATTTTATCACAAGTATTGAGATTTTCCCACCTCCCATTGTAGACGTCTCCTGGAATCAGCAATTCCTGACAAAGCAGTCCCCACATCGCACAGAGGACATTCAGCAAAGACCATTCCTGGGCCAGAGCACGGGACAACAGCTGAGCTCTGCAGGAGAAACAAGGAGGTGAGAACATAAAATAAAGGTGATCGCAGAGGTTGAGAAGTCCTGCTCGCTCTGTCCTCCCTTATATTCCTATTCAGCGTTCTTTATTGGTTAAGTTTCATGGGTAGCCCTGCACTGTGCGGACGCCTTTGATTCCTGGCTTTCCCACCAAGACTGCTAACATTTATCTACTTTGTTTCTCATTATGGGTACCTCAGTAATTAGTTTCATGAGGGAGGACACCTCCTGCTTGCCATTCTCTGTCCTCTTCCGCCATAGGTCTTTAAACGTTCATCTGCATAACTGTTCATGTTCTTCATGTGTTTTAAGTCCCTAAGACAAACATTTATAGCTAGTATGTGGTTAAATATCGGGGTGGGGATGTCAGGTGAAGTCTGTCTCTTGGTATTGAAGAGAGTCTCTTGAAGTTGGTATCCAAGAGCTTCATTCCCCAGCTTCTAAACACACATTGATTCCTGCTTTCTAGTTCTTTAAGGATTATAGCTTTTACAAGACTGATCTCTATGTATCTTATTTTCTTTCTGCTATAAATTTAGTGAGGTGTTTTTTTTCTTCTCTGATGCTTTTGCCATGTGTTTTTGAGTGAGCATTACTAAAAAGTAACACCAGTTCTTTCAGTAAACAAGCAATATGTTTACCTAATGTTTGCAAGAAGTGTACTTATGAGAAAGGAACATGTGTTTCATTAGCATATATATGAACACAGTCTCCTACAAAGTGTTACCTCTATGAAGCTTGTATCCAGTCAAAACTAACGTGGTAGGTTTAATTACCTAATCTTTGTAAAATATTGCTTATGTGTGTTTGAGAAAAATGTTGTTTAATCTGTAAACAGCTTTAAGCAGTGAGAGATTGAATCGATCCTATGATTCCTGATAACAAAAAACATGCATGTTTTTCCTCACCAAATTCTTGCAGGGTAGAATGGATACAAATAGTAACAAACCACTTTTCAGTGTTGGTATCTTCCCTTTTATTCAATAAAGGGCACAGACCCTCCAACAACAACCCCGCATTTGCTCTGCCAGTGTGCCTCTGAGCACATCTCCTGGGCAGCAGAGAACGCACGTCGTGCCTTGGCTTCATCGTGGTGTGAGCCACATTGGGTTGATGGGTGGGTAGAAGTCTCCACATGGCTGATTACCGTGTGAATTATCTCCTTGAGCAATAGCAAGCAGATCAAGACTCTGAACCAAAAACACGTGCTATTTTTCATTGTGTCAAAATGGCAGTGGACAGCAAATTTATACTTTGTTTTCCTTAAGTAAAATCTTTAGAGCTTGGAATCCTGAAATCCATCAGCTGGAATTTCTCCGTACAAACCCTCTGTTCTTTAGCTGTATTAATGGAGGTTCTCTCCTGTATTTTAGGGCAGGCTATTACGAGAACTTCCGATCCGGGCCATCATCTCCCTGCTCTCCTGCTGCTCCGAGTCAGTCACCCAACAGGTACAAAAGGTCAATAGGAATTTGCAGACCAAATACACCTTGCAGTTGCTGGTGAACCGCCGCAGTGTAAATCACACTAGTATCATGTGGATGCACTATTAATTCTTCTGAATGTTGCAATTCATAACCATCCACGTAACAAACATGTAGCTTCACTCTCCTATATTTCTAGCCTACTTCAGCAGTATTGTTGTGTTTTAAAATAACACAGTTCAGAAAGCAGCTGTAGGACTCTGATTGATCATTGAAATTTTAATGAAATCAAAATGGGATAATATAAGCCCCGGTCAAAGTAAGCAGTTAAGCATGAGTTGAGAGCACTTAAGTCAAAGGATGTTGTCTTCATCGTGAATAGTTGCACACTCAAGAGTAAGGTATGTTCTAGATGTTGTCACTGACTGACATTTCAACACTTACTGGTTTAAAACAGTCCTTCCCTTAATTCCCAAACTCAAAATGCGTTTTGCGTTTTTGCTGGGTTTGTTCGTTTGTTTGTTTTAATTTGCCTACATTCATGCTAATCTCCTGGATATTTGATTCTCTCAGGCAATGAGCTGTGCAGCTTTCAATGAGATATGTGTGCCAACTCAAAATAAATGTTAACTGTAGCCTGATAGAGTCACTGATAATTCGCAGTGTATTAAAACCGGTTGGCTTATTTAATAAAGTGAAGTCATACAACACAGAAGCCATAGCATTCTTCTTCATGCTTGATAGCAAAGCTCTCTTTCTGATGCCATTTTCATTGATATGAAACTATTGGGACTTTTTTATGTGAACAATTTCTTGGTTTTGCTAAATGTAGCTGCAGTTTTAGTGGGATTGCAGATAATTTATGGCTACGTGTAGATAGTCTTGATAACTCCTTCACATTATTTAGTAGCTGTATCCTGATCTCCTGATCCTGATTTCCAAGATCCTTTCCTGAACTAAATCTTAGTTTTGGAAATAATGGGTGAGACGTAATTCATTGTTCCACTAAAACATTAGAAAACTTCTCTTAAAAAATTCCCAAAGCTTTTATTTTTTGATTCAACACTTTAACTTCTCTTTATCATAACTCTGATACTGGAGAAACAAAGATGAACTCAAGAATAATGAAGAGGCATGTGAACGGAAGGCTTAAGATTGTAGGGGAGGAAAAGAAAACAGGAAAGTTATACTGAAAAGAATCATGAGAATGAAACCATATGAAAAGACAGTGACGTGCCTGGGCTGTCACTGTACATGATGAGATGAAGAATGACGGGCTCAGGAGTGACAGACTAGATGGAAGCAAGGGCAGTTTTCTGGTCATGATGACTGTTTCTGCTGCTTCTGTTTCTTTTTTCTTTTTTTTTTTTTAAATGGTTTCTGTATTGTGATGTAGTCCACATCAATCACCGTTGGTGGCTTATTGTGTTACTGCACCAAAAACATGAAGCAAGATATTGTAAACTTGCTTATCTGTGCACGATTTCATCAAACCATCTTTTTGAAACTTCTGAAGTATCCTGAAATTCCTTTTGCAGTTTCAGCCCTTTCTGAAAAAAGCATGGCTGACACATGACAAGGGATCTCTTTCGGTCTCAGGTTCTCTCTCACTGGACAAACATCAGTTCTGGCAGACTGGTGAGAAGGGAAAAGCATGAAACACATAAAAGTGTACACCTGCACTGCCATTAAAAACATTGTGAAAAAGGGTATGAGTTATTCCTGGGGCCCTCATCCCTCACCCAGCTGTCACCAAACAGATGATTTACTAGAAAGGTCTAGACAGAACTGAAGCTTAAGGAGAGAGTTGAAGTATTTTTGTATTGCAGATAGAGATCCGATTTCAGCTTTCATCTAACCAGTTGGAGTACTAACAGGCATGTGTTAATAGCTGCAGCATCATGGACTAAAATGAGTTAGCAAGTGTCTGGTGCCTGGTCTGTGCTATGGCAGTTGCACTGCCACTGTTGACTTCACTGGCTTGTTTGGGTGTAGCAGCATCACTGCCTCCTGACATGCAGTAAACAAACCCATTTGCAAACAAATTGAAAAAATTTCAGGCTGAGAATCTGACTTAGGTAATTAGTGTGAATATCTGTTTTGATTGCTGTGGCATTGACTGGGTCTGGATAATCCACCGGCATGGTTCTCTGCCATCTGAGTCCCTGTTAGGAGGCTTGCATCTCCCTTGATCTAGCACAGCAGACTTGGAAGGCAAGTGGGCCTGAGCTGCTGTACATTGAGGTATTTTAAGTCATAGAATCATTTAGGTTGGAAAAGGTTTTTAAGGTCATTGAGTCCAGTCATCAACCTAGCACTGCAAATTCAACCACTAAACCTTGTACCTGGTGGCTCAACTACTTCCCTGGGCAGCCTCTTCCAGTGCTTGACAGCCCTTTCAGCAAAGAATTTTTTCCTAATATCCAATCTAAACCTCCCCTGGTGCAACTTGAGGCCATTTTCTCTTGTCCTATCACTTGCTACTTGGGAGAAGAGACCAACACCCTCTATCCTACAACCTCCTTTGAGGTAGTTGTAGACAATGATAATGTCTCCCCTCAGCCTCCTTTTCCCAAGGCTAAACAGCCCCAGTTCCCTCAGCTGCTCCTCACAGGACTTGTGCTCCAGGCCCCTCACCAGCTTCATTGCCCTTCTCTGAACTCTCTCCAGCACCTCAATGTCTTTGCTATAGTGAGGGGCCCAAAACTGAACACAGGATTCAAGGTGGGGCCTCACCAGTGCCGAGTACAGGGGCACAATCACTTCTTTAGTCCTGCTGGCCACACTATTCCTGATACAAGCCAGGATGCTGTTGGCCTTTCGGGCCACCTGGGCACACTGCTGGCTCATATTCACCTGGCTGTCAATCAACACCCCCAGATCCCTCTCTGCCAGGCAGCTTTCCAGCCACTCTTCCGCAAGCATGTAGCGCTGCCTGGGGTTGTTGTGACCCAAGTGCAGGACCTGGCACTTGGCCTTGTTAAACCTCATACAATTGGCCTCAGCCCATTGATAAAGATATTAAAGAGACTTGGCCCCAATACTGAGCCCAGGGGAATACCACTCATGACTGGCCACCAACTGGATTTGACTCCATCCACAACTCTTTGGGCCCAGCCGTCCAGACAGTTTTTTTACCCAGCGAAGAGTACACCTGTCCAAGCCATGAACCGCCAGTTTCTCCAGGAGAATGCTGTGGGAAGAAGTGTCAAAGGCTTTACTAAAGTCTCCGTAGACAACATCACAGCCTTTCCCTCATCCACTAAATGGGTCAAAGTCCTCTACGTGCTTGTCTGCAAGGCAGCAATGCAGGTTGATTCAGCAACATGGTTGAAGGGTTAATGTGTATTTATGTGAAACCCCACAATGCTCCTTCCTCCCATCCTGTCCCTCTCCGTAAACCTGTGTAAACATTTGGCTGCATTTTAGCATCAGTTGCTGCTCTGTTTTCTTGAAGTCATGTTTGTCTCCTAGGTCTGTCAGCGGAAAGAAGCTTTGTTCCACCTGTGGGCTTCCTCTTGGAAAAGGAGCTGCCATGATTATTGAAACACTTGGTCTTTATTTCCATATTCAGTGCTTCAGGGTATGTCTCTTGTTTTATTAAGAAAAATCTCAAGTCATACACAGTGTGAGAAGAGAATATATTGAGGCCTGTAGATGTGAAACTGAAAATGAGAAGACCAAGGGATTCACATGTTTGTTATGTATGTTTGTTTGTAGAAAAGTGGAAGTAACGCAGCTAATGTATTATTTTGTCAGACATACTAATTAGACCAAATCCTGTGATTTAGCAAGCAAACTTAGCTTACTCACTTACAAAAGGCAGCATCGTGTAATTTCCAAGTTGTACTCATTGTTTTTTAAACATAACAGTAGTTACCTTGTGATTTCTTTTTATTTATTTTTTTTTTTTACCAAAAGCTGGTCAGTCCCGAAGCTGTCTTTGATCTGACCCATGGTTGGAAAGCTTTGACTATGAAATGAATGAGGTATTCTGGCTTTCACCATACTTCTCAGCAGAAATACTCCTTGACTGTTCTTGAGTGTTTCAGTCTGGAAATGACTCAAGATAGTGTTTTCTAGATAACTCAAAAAGTGTACTTTTCCATTATTTCTGTCCCAAGTGGTATTAGACATTTGTGAAGCCTTTTTTTATTTTAGACATTTACCCAAACTAAACCTCTGGCCTCTCTAAGCTTTGTCCCTCATAAATGGGCTGGCTCCAGAATGCAACGTTAAAATCAGATGTAACTTAAAATCACTAGAGTTCATGTCTGTGTGAGTAGAGACTGCTGAAATCCAATCCTAAATACTGTTGGTTCTAAAAAATCCCTTTCACTGATTTGCAGTGCTCCTCAGGAGTATGGGCTGGGTTCTGGGGAGTTAGTTTTTCTCACTATTCCAAGAGCTATTGAAACAAAAGTCAAAATTTAGGAAGAGTTGTGACAGGACATGGTCTCCCTTACTTTCTCTATTCTTCGATTTACAGTGTGGCATTTGCAAGGGACAGCTGGGAGACGCTGCAAGTGGGACAGATGTCAGGATTAGAAATGGTCTTCTTAACTGCAACGATTGTTATATCCGATCCAGAAGTAAGTACCAAATCCTGTCTGAATGACTATGAACTCTAACAGTACTTTTGCCGTGATTTTCACTGATGGATTTGTCTCCTCCTGGCCTTGCCACTCAGGCATAGCTTTGCCATGGGAAGGGGAACCTTCCCATGCCATTTTAATCATCCTCTTGAATCAAAACAGATTTCCAAGCCCATTAAATCTTGCCCAGGGGATCTCTGCTCAGCAGTATTAGACGTAAAGGCTGTTTCTGTGCATAAATATAAACTCCTACACTGTGCACACATATTGCATGTCTTGGAGGCTTGGATATCTCACATCACGTGAGACAATGTAGATACTTCTACTAGTTCTAGAACCCTGGGCCTTGTTTGGAGAAATTCCTGTTTGTTATGTCTCCAGGCCTCACTTTGCAGACAAAATGGTCATGTAAAATATCAGGAACATTCTGTAACTCATAATTAATCCTTGTGGTGGTATCCCCAGACCTGCGCTAAAGTGTTGCTTGCTGCAAGTTTTGAAGAATGAGACAGACAACTGCATGTCAGAAAAAAGCTTGATACATTTTTCTGCCTTAGAGCAGGTCACTTGAATGTCCTTCCTAGTCCTGGATTTCTGTGACCAAATTGCTGAAGTGTTTCAGCTTCACCCCCACATCACCAGTGATATGAGAGGGACAGTGCTCATGCTGGCTTCTACTTTGTGGAAAACCATAAGATGCAGAAAAAAAAACCCACAGGAGTAATCATTTCCTTCCTGTTTAGTGTATTTACTGCCTACAGTCCTAACTGCTAAGCGGAGATACAGAGCTCTCTTCACTTACTATTTCCCTTCTCCTTTCTCAAAAGCAGTGGCTGTAGAAATCCAGGAGTAGGAAAGGTACTTACCTACTTTTGCCAGCAGAAGAATAGATTTTTTTTTTTCTTCAATGTTTCAGGAAAGAAATACTTCTCTATCAGCAGAGCTAGAGGGTGCTATTGTATAACCATTTGTTTGGTGATTTATTTATTTATTTTTTAATTCTGCTAAGAAACCTTGGCAACTTTTTATTATTATTTATTTAACCTGACACATTTAGAAATAGTTTTTCCCCTTCAGGCTTGATACTATAAACCTTCCTCATGTGAATGAGGTCCTGACCCTTAAAATGCACATTTGCACATCCATCTTTACACAAAAAAAGAGAGGAAGGTGACTGAAGTAATATTTTCCTTTTCTTCTTTATCCTTTTTGCTTAAATAAAAATTGAGGTCCCTTAAGGATAGGTGAAGGCTCAAATAAATTATTTATCATCTTATATGCTGTAGAAATCACCGCCTCCATCATAATTTCTACAGCAGTGGTGCTAGAAAACGCAGTAAAGAGCTGCATACAGTGTTTTGTGCAGTAAGGGATTGCATTGGTACATACCTAGCACAACAGTAACCAGGTCCATGACAGAGGGAATAGGTTTTGAGGAAATGTGTGGTTCCTGAAGAAGATTAATGGCAAAAGTTTGTCTTTTTTCCTACAAATCGCCCTTTCCGGCTGTATTCATTCTGCTTGCAAAATCTCAAAATATGAGTTAGTTGCATTTAAGTTACACTGGCTCTTGTTGACAGTTTCAATGGGACTGATTTTGATAAAACTGCAAATATGGTTAGTTTCTCATTTTTAACTAGAATTTGATGAACTCCACATCTGAAATGAAGAGCAAACTGGTGCAGTGTTGGTTTTTTGCCTTCCAGTTCTGGGAAGTCTGATGCTAAATATAGAATGAGTTGCTTCCTTGCAAAGCTCGTGCCTTCCTGCCCCTGCAGCTACATCTGAAAACCTGTGCAGCAGTGCACACAACTGACAGCCTCTGACCAACCCAGAATTAATCAGTATTGTTTTGAGATGCTTATGGACATCTTGATTAAATATTTCAGCTGCCAGAAGCTTATTTGAAACTGTGGTTGATTCTGTTTCAAAACAAATTATCAAAAACCTGAAGAGTGAAAAGCATTAAAAATATGAGTGGTCCAGAGTCCAAAATATTTATATTTTTCAAATTTATTGGTAGCTTATTTCTCTACAACAAAATCTCACAAAGAAGGGAACTTCAATGTTAAACACAAGGAAAATTTACAGGTTTGTGAGTGTTGAAGTCAAAGGCAGGAAGTAAATTTATGAGATTCTCTGCATGGCAAAATAACACAAGGGCTCTGTATTACCACGTAACACAAACCAGGCACAGCTAAGGATGACTCATCAGCCCTTTGCTTTAATATTTTGCCACTGCACAGCCTTAAAATAAATATACCCACAAGTACTTTGGGAGTAAAATGAAATAAAAGTGCATGCAGAATGCATGTGTCCATATGGCATGGAAAATATATTTCCACTGAAGTTACACTGAATCCTTCTTTGCAGTTGGTGCCCCAGCTTTGCAGGAAGAAAGAGAAGCAGGGCACAGATTATATGTATTTCCAGATGCAGTTTTTTGAATGGTAGAGATTGCAATAGGAGAAGCCTGTGTGTGTTTGTTAAAATTTGTCAACTGATGACTTGTTTCGGTTCTCTTTCACCCAGCTGCTGGACAGCCAACTACATTGTGACATGATTTTCAGTCCTAAGAACTGTCAAGAAGGAACTCTCTTCTCATACTATCGGCTGCCCCCAGACAATCACTTGTAAGATCTTGAATCCATGGACATCATGGCTGTCATCTCATTTTGAAAAACTCATAAAATGCTGCAGCTTCTCCTTTAAAATGCAATATGTTGTTTTTTCCCTTTCTTAAGAAATTTGCAAGATATGTATGACCATGTTTGGGAAGGCAAAGCCTAAGTACTATTAAAAAAAGTCCCACCTTTCGGGTATGCTTATGATTTCCAGTCTGTTACCTTGTTCTTTTGAAAGTAATAAGAAAATAAACATGCAATAAAGCTGTTTTGTTTTAATATTTCTAGGAATTAAAAATTTTAAGTTTACAGAACCTTTATAGAATATGCCAACTTGAGCTGAGAAGTAATTTTAAGATAGTATCAATCAGTGCATTTGAAAAACTAAACATCACAGCACGACTTCTCTGTTATGAATGAAGCTATAACTTTTTTTATACAGAGACTAGTTTGATAATAGATCCTGTAATTCTGAAGCAGTTTGTGTTTATATTACCTTCAGTGGAGGGTAGGAGTTATACAAATAAATTATTGCACCTTTAGTGATAGGATTTTTTTGTTTGTGTACCTCAAGTAATGTTCATGACTATAGCTTAATATTCTCTCAAATAAAGATTACTTCATTAAACCTAAAGACTGTATACCGTTAACGATGGCAAGACTCCCATTAGGAGCAATCCCTCTTACTAAGTTCAGCAGCCCATGTAGTTAGTGAACTCAATGGAAAGTGAGGAGGGGGAGAGGCAGCCGAGTGGGCAGACACAGCTGACGTGTGAGTCTCGGAGCTGCAGTTCGACACTGCGGTGAAGCTTTTCTCTTTGGTAACTTTCCCATTGATGGTCTGAGTCGGTCTGAGATCTACTCATTTGCTTGCAAACATTACCGCTGGTTGAAATCTCATATAGAGAAACACACGTGGTGTGGGTGCCTTCCAGAGCAGGGAATTAAACAGCTTTGAACCTGCTTTCTTCCACACACGCACTCCAATAAACTCAGCAAAACCCAGGGGTGCAGAAGGTGGGCAGGGAGGAGACTAGCAGTGGTAGACAAAAAACCCCTTTAACTTGCCTGTGTTTGGGCCAGTTTTCCTTTGTGGTTTTTGATTAAGCATCTGTTCCTTACTACAGTGGTCCAGCAGCTGCATGAAACAGTGGTCAGAGCTGTGTCACTTTATCTAAAATACACAGACCAGGTTAGGGGATGTGTTGCAATTGTAAAGTATCCTAGCACTTTTTGGTAAACAGTTATTGGAAATGTCCCATTTTAGCAGTTCACGATGCAACTTAAAATGAAGGAAAAAAATCTACTTATTCTGCCTTAAATCCGTGATAAAACTAAATTAATAGAGATTTATTTTATGTATGTGCACATCTGTTGTCTTTTGATGTATTGGTAAATTGGTTATTAGAGAAGCAATAATTTTGAGTTGTTCTATAGCTAGCAGCTATTTATTTAAACACTAGACAGTTGCTTGAATGTGGGTTGCATACCCATGCAAAACTGCTTGTCATCAAAAACCCATGTACAATGTTGTCATTGGAGGACATTGTGACTATATGCTGGGAAGTTACATGTCACTTCCTTAGAACTGTGCCTTAGAAAATGCAAAGCTGTTGCACACAGTCAATGATGACTTATGGATGCAATAAATCCAAAAAGCTGAAGTCCTTCATGGACTTCACCTAGGGAATATTTGTTTAAAAAAAAAAATAATTAAAAAAAATCAGAAAAACGTTTCGGAAATAAAACAGTGATGTCCAATGTTTTGATTAACCATCTGCATGATTTACCATTAAAGGGTTTTGATAACCAGGATGTTTACACTTTGCATGTGGTCATCATAACATTTCCCTGCAAATAATGTGTAACATGGAAATTCAAGAAGCAGATTTTATAATCAACTTTGTACATCTGTGTAATTCCATGTGCTGCATGAAGGTTATGTGAATATATGATGTCTGGGCCTAATTTTTAAACAAGACTGTGCATGCTTGTGTGTCTATTTGGCATGAGTCACCGACACCACTTCACCCATGGGATAGAGTTTAGATGTGCAAATCGGTCCCCAGGTGTATAAGGGAGTTGGTTGTCCCAGAGGTTAGAGCCGCTTCTTGTTCACTGTAGGAATAAGTGGCTGGCACCAAAAGGCATGGGTGGGGGGCAGGGGGCACACGTCGCACTGCAGACGCATCGCTGCATCTCTGGAGCTGCTTAGAAATCAATCCCGGCGTCTATCAGTTACTTCCCTATATGCATGTTTTAGTGAAGTTGATTGTATGTAAAGCAAAGTGAAGCGGCTTTCTCAGATTACGATTTTTCCTCCTCATGAACATCTTACTCACCAGCAGAGAATAATTTTCAACAGTTTTCTAAACCATACTTGCCAACTGCTTATGTTTGATTTTATATTTCCTTTGGAGTCTTACATGGCAAATTCATTCAGCTAAGATTTTTTTTTCCGTTTTATTTTCAATTTAAACACAAAAATGAGATACATTTCTTACCAGGAACTTTGAGCACAGAAAAAAAATAACGCTTTACTACATTTGAACTACAATGTAAATGTGTTTGTTGCAAAAAATGATTTATTATTGCTAAGTAAGTACAATGTATGTAATGAGTTTTAGATGTTTCAAAATTTATTTAGCCTCTTACTACTTCAGAGAACGTAAACAGGTGTCATAACCCATCTGTATTTCACAATCCCTTTTTCCATGGTGTATTTTTTCCTTACTCTTGCTGTCTAGTCTTATTGGTACAGTAGATCTGTAGTTTTTGGTGAATGTCCTAAAGGTTGGTGAACCAGAAGGGGACCATCTTTATCTGCATGTCCATTCAAGGACAAGGATTGCTGTCCTAGCTGAGGCTACTGTTGAATACCAATTATGCTAATCTTTCCTCTTTTATTTATTCTAAAATGCCTCTGGAAATTAGGAAAACTTGTCTAAAATGCAACAGCTTTTATAGTAAATGTATGTTTATAAATAAAATGTTGATTACCTTTGGTGGTGTTGATTTTACTCATTATAACTAACATCTATTGCATGTAATATGTCTGTGAAACTGGACTGCAGGGTGCGTACATCCCACTGGTAAAAGCTTCTGCTTGGTTGGAGTCAGCTGAACCAAGCCATATTGCACAAAACTTAGTATACAAAGTGAGACAATAAGAAAGCCATACTTGAGGTGGGGCGATACCCTGGGGATTGCTACTGTACACTGTAGCCAAATATTTCCAAGAGCATGTGTGGCTGTTGTGGTAAAAGATGAGTGGAGATGGCTTTCAGTGAGTCAAACTCGAAGTCCTCAGAAGATTTTTCATTGATGTCAGTGGACTATGGTTCAGACTGTGACTCAATAAAGCACTTCATGTATGGAAAGCTAACTATCTGCTTGGTTAATTCCATTTCTGCGTGGCAAAGATCCTGGAGTTTGTGCTTAGTTCTGCATGTGCTGTAGTATCTCACTAATTCTTGAATCTCAGCGAGCATGTAGCTTCACCAGTAACCAGCAGAAAGTTCACACAAAATTTTAACTGATAACTGCCTCTTTTTCTTCCTTTTAATTGAGTCTTCAATTGATGACAGGTTTGGTTTTGTGCCAGAAGCGCATCTTGGCTGTTAGATGAGTCATGGGGAAGTACTGACAATTTAATTTTTTGAAAGCAGATTTCTGCCCTGGTGCCTTAATGGAAACGGTAGTGGTCTTACATTATTTCTGCGCTTGTCTCTGGACGGGGGGCCAGCGTTGCTCTGGGGCGGCAAAGGTCCGGTGGGGTTCCCGGCGGCGTGTCAGTGCCACATCTGCAGAACAGCTCGCTGCCGCTGGAGGCTGCTCTCAGCCTGGATTTGGAGGCAGGCAGCTACTTCTGCTTCAGCAGCTCTGCACCAGGGTTGCTGGGCTCCCAGACAAGCACAGTTTTGGTGTTTCTGACCCTTACGAACCAAGTAAAATGGTGGAAATCCCGGTGTGATTTTTTCTTTTATTATTTATATTTTCTGCTGAATGTGACCTAGCAGCTCTGACCTGACCAAAGCCATTTGTGATGCTAAAAGGGCACTGATGGGGGTGCACTCCACCTGCACTGATTTAATGCCAAAATAATTCCTCAAACTTTATAAATGGGAAGGTGTGTCACCTGCCTCCCTTAGCAGCACTTTCATCTGCAGGTAGCAAAGGCTGCCAGCAGAGCCCCGCATGTCTCTGCCTGCCCCCGGAGAGGATGACGGCTTGCCTAGCGGTGCGATGAAGCTGGGGGCATGTGGAGGAAATAGGGGGTGGTGTGGGAGAGGAGTGGGCTGTGACAGCCGAGGCTCAGGTGTTGGGGCAACGGGGACGTGTGCCAGGTCCCCAGGGGAGCTCTGTGCCTCCTCCACACCCCACTGGGGTGCGATGCCTCCATCTTCCTTCCCCCTGTCGCAGCCAGGCAGGACCAGGGCTCTGTTTCCTTCTCTGTGCCCTTGCTTTGGGGTCCAGCTGACCCTCCTTGTTTTGCTCTTTGTTTTCTCTCTTCAGCAAGTGTTTTGGTGCAGAGATGTCAATGAACACAGCCAGGCGCTGGTAGCTGTTGGAGGCTCCAGTCACAGGTAATAAACAGCAGTAGTTTGCTCATCTCATGAGTATTGATCCTTCTCCAGGCAGCTCTTCTGGGGGATAGTTAAAAGCAGGCAGATACCACTTTGTTTAGAAAATTAGCTTTAGGTACAGTTCTCGCTGCCCAATTTAGCAAAGATTTGGTCTCAGATGGATCTCCTTCCTGATAATGGGAAGCTGGTTAAGTTTTTACTCAATAAGCTTTGCAGAGAGGAGACTCACCCCACTTTTCTCCCCCCTTGTCTCTGCTCTCCTGAGAAAAGGTGGGCGAACTGGGGAACAAGATGACAAAATACTCATTTTCAGAAACACATCTGCAGTGAAAGTCCAAACGGCTTGTTGGCTGGAGGAAAAAAAAAAGACAAGACAGAAAAATACATCTCCTGTAAAGGCAAATAAGACTCCTATATACCTCTAAAAGCCTCCGGTAGGAATGTAATTTCATCTGAATTTCCTGATAAGGGGAAATGACTAAACTGGAAGCCACTCAAGTTTTGAAAGCAATAAAAGCCTAAAACAGAGGTAGAAAGTACAGAGTGGGCTGTGACTCTTCTCACTGTACAGGGTAGAGTTGGTATTTGGGGGGATCTGTTTTCTTGTTCATCTTTGTTATAAAATGTAGCATGAGTTAAACATGCAAGAGGGATGCTTACCCCTCTGCAAGGCCATAGCTGCTTCTCTGTCGACCTTACTGAATACCCCGTGCTCTGCAAGAATAGTTATTGGAGCTCTGCTACCCAAAGCATATGAGGTTTTAAACCATTTAGGAGGAAAAAAAAAAATCCATTATTTAAGACAATATTATGAGTCACTGTTAACTTATCCGTAGAGTCCATCTGCTTCACTGCATGGGATGCACTGGAAACTATCTTAGCAAATGCCACATCCACAATTCACAGATGCCTTTTTTCTAAGCAGGTAACCTGCTGCTTAAAACATGCAGAAGCCAGTTGCACAGGTCTAGAAACTAAATCAAAATCAAAATTAAAATAAATGCAAATTTTAACTTGAAATAACAGAATTCATCAAATAGAGAGAAGAAAATAAGATTTAAAAAAATGTTTTTGTCTGTTACCTCTGATTATAGACAACAAATTAGTCCAATGACAAACACAGGAACAGAGATGTACCATCCACATTGCTGGAAACCATCTGGTAGCTTCCTGTGTTGAGTGTTAAGGTTTGTGGGACAAAATATGTCTCAGATGGTTAAGTCAAACCTTTTCTTCCAAAAAGGTAAGCACCAACATCTGATAGCAAATGATGCTTATTCTGTAACACATGATGTTGTTCTTCAAAGTAATCTTTTGCTTAGTGTCTGGTTTGCTGGAGCTCACTAAAACATACTTTCCATACAATACACCTGACACGTTTCTTGCAGACAGACAAAGAGGATCTCTGGCAATATTGCACCTCAAGTGTGTGACACCCCACAGGAAACCCTGTTGCTCACCACAGTATAGTCAGACTTCGAGACTCTCCTACAGAAATTTGCATGACGTTAAATACAGTTACCTACTTCTGATGTGTGTGTACCTCCTGCAAGGACTCTTTCCATTAGTCTTCCAGCAGTTTGAAGAGCTTGCAAAAAAAAAAAAAAAAAAATCATGAAAATACCCCAAATAGTTTTCAGGACATTCACAAATATGTGTTACTGGATAACAAGATGATCATTAGGTCTGTATTCCCAGAAACAAAATGCAACAGATTTTAGCCAGCTGCGATATTCCTATACAGGTTCGAAAGAGTAACCTATGAAGATCGAAGTTTTCTGCAAATGAGAAAAATTTCTTGTACTCAATCCTAGCTGAGACAGCACTAAAATATGTATTGGGATAAGGCTTTCACAACACAATAAAATCACTTGTCTATACCTGGCACCTAAGGATGGGACACTGTGCCTCAGCATGACATGACACAATTGCTGTGTCTTGATCATTTAAAAGACCTGTATTCATATGAGTAGGAACCTTTATGGAATATATACTTGGAATGACCCCTCCCAGGTGCTAATGGACATAATGTTATCTCTCAGAGCATTTGTTACAGATACACATGGGCACACAACAGTTGAAAAGCCCTTATCTATTTTAAAGGTAGTGACTAATGTGTTTTTGCCCACAGCAACCTGAAAATACATGGGAAGGTTTTGCTGCAGAATCTGCTCTGTTCACCTTGCAGAAAAGCAGCTGCATTTTTTAAATCTTTTTAGAGGAATAGAGGTCTTTATTTCTTGCAGATCTTTACTGGTATCATCTTTCTTCTTACATTTCTCCTGGAACAGTTGATTAGTATATTTACATCCTTCTGTGCTTAATAAATAGTCAACTTTAAGTTGTTTTGTTATGTTTTTTTTCTTCTCTGAGTAGTGTGAAAGAACATTTCGCTTGACTGGATGATACTGTCCAGTATAAGCACATGTGGTTTGATAATCAGAACTAGAAGTAGCTTCTAACAAAAATCATGACAGCTGACTTTTTTGCCTATGGTGGCAGAGCCCATCTACCACAAAGTTCTGCAATATTAGGGCCAGGCGTGTCCCTGGCTGGTAGCAATGCACGGAGGCTTTCCCTAAGTGAATCAAAATTGTCACAGCTTGCTGATACCTTCGCTGCGCTGTGCTTTGTACAGAAGGGGAGGGTGCTTGTAGTTTCATTTGCAAGGCTTGCCTTATTAAGTTACCTTTGCAGAATCCTGAGAAACCTTTGGGTAAACTGAAGACCAAGGAGCTCAGGCAACTTCACAGTGATTCACTTCAGTATGTGTAGTAAAGGGGAACGAGAAAGCTTTTGACTTGCACAAACTGCAAGTCTTCCATGTAGTTTGGTTTACATCTGGGAAAAAAAGCCTGGGTGACTATGTACAGTGTCATTTACAGCTACTGCATTTCTTTATATACTGTTGCTGGCACATTAACTTCAAAGCTGTATTTTCCCACATGGAACTGTGTGTTAAGCAGACAAAATAACAGAGCGAGGTATAGATGCAGATAAATAGTTTGTGAGGGAATATTGTCACTCAACACTTGGCTTTCTCAGTACCTCTCTTCACCTCGAATGGTTAAAATCTGCTTATGGCATGAATAAAATTAAACACATTAATACATTTATCTTTGCTTCTTCAAGGCTTTTCGTGAATCTTCTATACCTGAAGCCACATGTGGCTGTTTTCACACACTTGCAGTTGACAGCAACCCTCATGCATTGTTAACCCAAGAGCTGAAGGTTTACAGTGTACTGAGTAAACCTTAACACAAAAAGTAATCTACTTTAGCTCATACCAGCTATAGGCAAGGTAAAATGAAGAATGCAAATAAATCATCAGGAGCAGAAGAGTTGTGATAAATAATGTCCAGGAGCTGCATGCCTATAATGGAAAAATGACTTCCACAAGGAGCAAGCTCTTGCGGGGTAAGTGGCGGAGGTGCAGCACTTCTCCCTGTCTTGTTCTGGACTGAGGACAGAGCCAGTTTCTCAGCCTTATCCTGCACACAGATAAAATCCGGCACTGCCGCCGGCTCTGCCCAGCCACCCGATGCTGCCTGCACTGCTGCCTGCCCCCCACAGCCCAGCCCAGCTCGCCCCCCTACCTGCTATCCTTAGCTGTCACCATCCGCTGCAGACTCATTCTTTTCCCCTCAGACGCCAGGCATTCTGCTTTTTAGCCAAAAATTCTTCTAAATTGATCAGTATAGCCTTTTTCAGCTGCTGTCGTCCATTTGCAGTTAGGAATAAGAGCTGTAAATAAACATCACGCTGCCCAGTGGGCTTTGGAAAGGTGCATGCAAACACGGCAGGCACTGCCTGCAGTGGGGACTCTTGCAGAAAAAGGTAAATAATCAGATGACTGAAGCAGTCCAAGTGTGGCAAAGCTGTGCAGATGCTGCACTGAGAATCTTTATTAAATCCTTGTGGCTAGCGAGGCAAATGGAAGAAGACATATTTCTCCACAGGCCGCCATAGTACTTTTCATCACAGAAAGAAAATAAATTCTACAATATCATTTTATTTGTTTACAGTTTTAAGGCAAAATGTCTTTCTTTTGACAGTACTGATCTGCAACTTGAATACAAATTTCAATTACTTCCTTTGTATTGCAGTAATTTAAAATACTTCGAACAAGATTTTGCATCATTTTGAATACTACGATATGTGAGCACCCAATATCAGGGACTCGGAAACAACTAGATTTTCAAGGATACCTGATTGCACATCCCCAGATAATCAGACACATTTAGCAGGCACCAAGTCACGTACCCAGAGCCACTGGCCTTCTGCGAAAGCAAGAGTGCCTAGACGTGGTTTTTCAGGTGTTCAACTATTTTCAGGTTTTCAATGATATTTCAAGTAGCTGAAAAAGAAAAGTGGGACTGGAGCCAGTGGGGTGCTTCCTGGCCCACACACTTAATGACTGATGCTTATAGAGCCCATCATCACCTGAAAACACTTTGCAATCATTAGCTGAACCAGATTTAAAAACACTGCTGTGAGGCAGAAAGATATTATGATGTGTCTATTTCCAAATGGATAAATGGGACACAGAAACTAATTTGTCCAGAGAAAGAATGCCTTCAGTAGTGAATTTAATCTAGGTTACAACCTGTCAGGAAAGATGCTAGAAACTCAGTATGGATAACAACAACAACAGCAAAAAGGCATTTAACAGTTACTGTGACTATAGCATAGTGACTGCAGAGTTCACAAAGACCTGGGTACTGCAATGAAAGTCACCAGAGCCCATGAGGAGTGGGGTCAGCCTGTCTGGAGCTGTGGCACACGAGGTGGCACCAGGCTCTCTACGGCCTCAGCCAGGCTCCCCGGAGCATCCAGCTGGGCTGCAGCCAGCTCCAGCATCACTGTGCAGACCAAAGCGTAATTCAGTGTACAGACCTGTTGCATTAGCAGATGGTTTCCTGTGCTTGGAGCTGAGTGAGACAAGCTGACTCCTTCTGGTTAAACATCCTTTTGAGAGGAAAGTGTGGCAAAAAGCATTCGCCTTCTGGAAGAAAGGAGATTTTAAAACTGTAAGCAAAATATTTTCATGGGTTATGTCTGCAATAGTGTTTTATTTCTCTGGTCTTCCCTATGGGCTGGGCTTCTCAGCTAGGTGATGTTATCTTGGCTGCCCCTCACCTATGGAGGCACCTGCACTGCTCTTCCCACAGCAGTAGCTGGATCTTCTGCCTGGAGAACAGCAGACATTTTATCCTATTAAAATAAATGTAAAAATCTAAAAATCTGTTTACTGGGAGGAGAGGTGAAGAAAAGGTTTTTCTCCAGTTAATGGCACAATTCCTCAAATGAATGGTTAGAATGCTGCTTATCCTTTCAAACTGGCTTGCTACATAACTTGCGTGTTGGGATGCTGGGACATGCCCGGATATACTCATTGAGGACAAGCCACACGCATGTACAAACATAAGATACCTACCCCTGGCAAGGGCAGGCACCAGCCCAGAGGGCTGCCTCTGAGAGCAGATGTTTGTGGTCATCTATTATTTTTTATGCCCAGTCTGCAGGGCTTTATGATATGAAGTGCCACTTCATACACTTTTCACATGACAAAAACCTGTTTTCCCGCGAAAGTAGTGACCCACACAAGCTTGGCGGTGGTCTATAGCTGGAATAAGTGGTCCTGCTGGCTCTAGCAGTGACCTGCAGCTGTATGTAGGGTGAGCATCCAGAACACAGCCTGACCTTACTGCTGCTGAGAAGAACCGCCAAAACCAGGTTGGGCTGGAAGGAGAATGTGAAGCCTAAAAGCTTTCTGCATTAACTGTCAGACCAGCTCATCCAAAATAAATATCGTAAAAATAAATGGCATAGATGCTACCTTTATTCTGCACCAAGAGTTTAATGTCTGTTTAAAAAGAAAAAAAAAAAGTAACCCAAACCTCCCCCAGTGTGGCAGATTTTGCATTTATTTCCTGAAATGAGCTTACTGATGGATGAGGACATTAAATGGTTAAAAGGATTATTTGATTTCAGTGAATCTTCCACTAGAAGAAAATAAACAAACAAGCAAAAAAACTGCCCAGATTGTGCTCCTACTTCGAGTCATGACAAGTGTTGTGACGGTGACTGCTGCCACCCAGCTAAAGGACTGAGGCACTTTGTAAATCAAATTTCAAGTAAAGAGATTGGTTTGTGAAACCTCCTCGGCATGGAGTCACAAGCTGTCAGACTGTATTACCATTATGTTACTGGAGTAAAAAGCAAAACAAATTAAGATGTTTAACAGCTGAAATCTGAAACAAAATTGTGTTTAATGCTGAAAATCTTGTTAACATATTTTCAGGCTTCCCTTTCCCTAGATATTAAATCTCAGTGCGTGTTTGCAAGCATCTTTTTATCACACACAGAAACCCACTGTGAGAGCATAAGAACTATGCATGACATATGGTAAGGGACGGTATTTCACCCTGAATGCAAAAGCCTGTTCAGCGTTGCTGCAGCACACGGCATCAGACAGAAAGATTTAAGGACCAGAGGACAAACGCAGCTGGAATTCCCCATGTGTCCACCGTGACAGAAAGCATTGCAGCCACAGCAACAGACCACACCTGAAAATTACACGTTCTAACCTTTAATGTGAGGGGTAATTTGAAGTCCCAAATTGGTTTTTCTTTCATATTGGCTCCCACAATGAAAGAACCATTAAGGGTTTCAGTGATGTTCCAAGACTCTGCTTCCAGCAGAAAATTGGCTCCTTCTCCTTGGACACAAGACCAATTTTTAATTGAATTTTGAGAGATGATGGATGTTGTGCTTTATTCTAAGTCTATATGCTAAATTAACAAGGCTGTCTGCTTAGTTTCCTCTTTTGAAACTACGTTGAGATGAGTTTCTGCTAATTCTCTTACACAGGGCATTAGACATGTGAACTGAGTCCTTATTCAAGAGTTGAAATAATAGACATTTTTGCCAAGGTTATTACTTTGAATAATAAATTGGAGTTGTGAGGCAGCAACAATAATTTGCTTTCTGAAAAAGACTTACCAGCTGAATTATTTCAAATGGAATAAAATTAAACGTATCATATATTTTCACCAAAGTATTTAAAAATTATTGGTTAACACTTTAAAAATCTGTCTTAGGGATCATTCCATTAATTCTGCACATTTAGAGTTTCTTTTTTCTCCAGTCACTTCACAGATAACACGAAGTCCCTCATGAGTCGACCAGATTGCAGAATAAATTTAGCCTGAATTAGGTTTATTTATCCAGATTTTTACATGTTAACAGACATCACGGATAAGTTAAACACTCACTATCGTGAAACACAGAAAAAAATGGAGTTTTTCCTAACTCTGGCTGCCGCAGTAACGTTTACATAGTACTATAGATGAAGAAGATGCCACACAAATGTAAAGCTGTTGGGAAGGCAATTTAGTGAAATTCTGGGCAGGCCATACAAAATTCAAAAGCAAAATTCTGACTAACTTGGGCAAAACCAGGAACCAGCTCTATTAAGTGTATATATAGCTGTCTAACACTAGAAGCTGAGTTGTTCCTTGAAAATATTGGAATAGGCAAAAAGGAGGCCGTGTTCTTCCAGGATGGTGGACAGCATTGCTCGAAGAGGAATGAGCCTGCAGCCAGGAACGCCTTTGCATGTATACTTATTCTTTCCAAATGGGAGCATTTAAAAGCAACCATGTGTGTAATTTTAAAGTGGCCCAGGATAGCAATAAACAGCCTTAATGGTTTCCTTTTGGCAGCACAGGCCTAGCTGACTTTCTTACCTTGCAAGGAGCTTTTCAGATGGACTGAACACATTTGCCACGTGGATTGGCGTTTGCGCTTAATTTATCCCCAGATTGTGGTTTGCCACTGGAAAACAAAAACTAAAGTGCAAATACAACTGTAAGTGTCTTCATCAAGAGGAGGTCAAAAACAGACCTAGTGTTTATTAGTTAATAAGGAGGGGCAAGCACAGTTCTCTCTGGCAACCCATGACAAAACCCGAGGGAATGGCGAGAAGATGTGCCAGGGGAGGTTTAAGTTGGACATTAGGAAAAGGTTCTTCACCCAAAGGGTGGTGGAGCACTGGAACAGGCTCCCCAGAGAGGTGTCACAGCCCCAAGCCTGACAGTGTTCAAAAAGAGACTGGACAATGTCCTCAGACACATGGTGTGAGCTGTGGGGTTGTCATATGCAGGGACAGGAGTTGGACTTGGTGGTCCTTGTGGGTCCCTTCCAACTCAGGACATTCTATGATTCTATTCTATGATTCTAAATGCAACAGCCTGAAAGAGTGTGGTTTATATAGCTGAGAAATTTAAACAAGGGATTAATAGAATAATATAACATATTCAGCATAACTGAATGATGTCCTTCCCAAAGGTGACACAGTGTGACACATTCAGGTGTTCATCCAGATGTGATTATGCTTCCAACCAGTAGCCTATTAAATACAATAGTAATAAAAGTCCAATTCTTTTTCATAGTCCTATATCTCAAATGTATTTCAGTCCTAACCTGTGTCAGACACCAGTCTGGTCTTAGTCTTCCCTTGCATGGAGGCTGCCAATTATTTTTCTTTTCCCTCTTGTTAATGTTTTGTGCTACAACAGAATGACTGGGGACCAGCTTTAATTACGGCTGCAGCCTGAACAATCCTGCAGAGCAGATCATTAGGTCCTGGGAGAAGCTAATGGCTTATCTGTTTTGTATAATTGTTCAAATCTTCTTTTCCATCAGTTTTCCATCAGTGACATCTCATTTGTTTGACTTGTATGCTGGTGAGACAACTATCCATCTCAGGACTCCTAGTACAAAAAAAAAAAAAAAAAAGCCGTTATCAACCAAATAAGGAAAATTTAAGCTATTTCCTTAGAACACGGAGTTTGTGTGGGGTTTGAAATACTGTATCCTCACAGAGCTGCACTGATTAGCAGTATCTGATATGTTTTTATAGCCATCGTTTGTCTAACTCAATGACACAAGTGATTAAGAGATTTGTGCCTCTTGACATAGTAACATAGAAAACTTGTTTCTCAACTCTCTTGCAGGTAGCTGCTGAAAGTAAGCAATAATTTTAGTATCTTTGTTCAAAAGCCAGAGGCATGGTTAAGGTCAAGCTTATTAAATGCACCAATCTCAGTTTAATGGTGCTAAACAGACAAATAGAAGCCCCTCCACCAAAAACAAATTTTTCTTTCATAGCTCCTTGAAGCACAAGGCAGTGGCTCTGTCAACAGCACATGTTTGTCAGCATCGATGGGGACACCTGGACATTTTGAGACCTGTCATTGCAACTCTTTAAACTGTATGACAGTCTGGTGCCAGGGTGGAAGGGGAGGGTCCAGGTGCTCACACCAAAGAGAACTGAGCAGTTTTCAGGAGGAAAAAAAATCATTTGAGGACCATGCATAACCTCAGTGAACAAACAAGTGACATATAAGAGCAGGTTTGGTGCACCATGTGGCCCTGGGTTGGGTGTCCCCTGGAGCCTCACAGCCCTTTCTGGGTGGATGGATGCTACAAGTGCTGTGAGAGAACAAATAGGTATTATCAACAGGAATAAAATGTATTCCTAGTGCACCTGTCCCTAAGAAAAGTTCGAGGTGATTCAAAGGGCACATGTCTCAGCTTTTACCTCTGTGCAGAAAAATTTGGGAGGCAGTATCAGGATGAGGCGGGAAAAGATGATTCCCCCTCGGATAACAGGATACTCCCAGCTGAAGTCTGTTCTCCTTCCTGCCTAGAATTGCCTTTCTGAGGGAGCCAGAGATCTGTGTGTCTCTCTGCTATCCACTTCAGAAAACACATCCCTGTGGCTAATTTATCATTGGGATGAAGAGGCAATCACACACTCCAAACTGCTCTGGGATATGCGAAAGAAATACACAGCTGGGGTTAGTGAGCCTGCACTTACAGGCTACAGAGACGTTTTGGTGCAGTCCAGTTCGGGTAGGATCGCAGCCCTCTTGAAACATCGCAGTACGTCTGCCCCTTCCCTTCTCCTCTGCCTAAGGACTGAGAAAGGAGAATCCTTAATGTTCTCTTACCCACTCTGCCCACAGCAAGTGTAATTTTCCTGGGGACTTTTTGGGAATGGATCTTTCTCCTCTGCTACCCCAACTAAATATCTGTAAGAGAGCCTTTCTTCTCCCAGGCTGCATTTCAGCTTCAGTATAAACTAAGCATCTCCCAAGATTTGGTTTTATTCTTAAAAGTGACACTCTGATTAGACCCCATTGCAACCCGTACTAGCTGAAACTTCCCAACAGCAGTAGGTCCAGAAAAAACCCAAGTGTTTGTGTATGTCACAATGCTCTTTGTGCTGTGCTAGGACTACTTTCACTTCAGAGCACCACTGTGGCTTTGGTTTGGTTGGTCTTTGATCTTCATATACCGGCAATACTGGGGTGTATTGCCATTTTGGGGTATTTACCCCCAGACCTTAACAGATTTTTCTTCTTCTTTAAAATTATATATTAAGGTGATATATACCTACTACAGCTGTTTTCATTCCTTTATGGAATGAAAAGTGACAAGGCCACCACAGAGCTCCTCTTGTCTTTCTGTGACTCTGTCTGCTCAAGACTTTTCAACTGTACCAACAGTTTTCATGCAGACAAGCCTGAAAGTAAAAGAGCAGTGACCTCAGCACTGGCAGGGAATTAACTCTATAATCTAATAGGGTTTCTTTTTCCATTTCTAAATAATGAGATTCTATTAGACCAAACTGTAGTCTCGTCTTAATGATAATTTATTGTATAGCATATCTGAATTTTGCCTTTTATAAATCATTGAGAATTACAATACACAGTTATATAATTGAATCTTCTCTTGTATCATTAATATTTTTCATTGTTTAGAGAAACCCCTTTTTGTTCAGAACTTACATCTAACTGGGTTTAGGAATTACAGGGGAGTTAATATGCTTATTTTTTTAAGTGATTAAATATATTCATTTTTATTACTTTTAAATATTTGTAAAAATTCTTTAAAAGTAAAATACTTTAAAGTATTTTATGCTTATGCATTTTTGTACAAATGATTCTGGACAATTTTAAAGACAAATCTGGCTGTAAGTTTACGTATGTATCCCAAAATCTCAAAACCAACAACAACAAAATTTTTTTATCTTTGAAAGGAAGTAATTAAGGTCAATTAATTCCCACATTGACATTTAAATGTATTAGTGGTATGCACCAGTGAAAGTATTGATCAATGAAAGTAATCAGTAATAATAGGAAAAATTAATCACTTTTGAAGACGTATTTGACTTCATCTATGGAATGTACTTCAACCAGGACTGAAGCTGACCCTGTGAATATAACAGGGACTATTACCCACCCACCAAAAATGACAATGAAGAAATGTGAATGAGGGAATCTGGGAGGTGACACTTTCATTTGCTATTAGAATATAGACATAAAGAGTGACATACAGGCTAAAACTTGTGATCTACAGTTTGTAAATCCACTTCTAGAACTGATCAGCAGTAGATGATTTAGAAGAACACACAAGAAAGTTGCTCACTTCCAGTGGGAATTGAATAGGATGTGATGAGAGTGAAGGGCTCAGATGTCACAGAATCACAGAATCACACAGAATCACAGAATGTTAGGGATTGGAAGGGACCTCAAAAGATCATCTAGTCCAATCCCCCTGCCAGAGCAGGAACATCTAGATGAGGTTACACAGGAAGGCGTCCAGGTGGGTTTTGAATGTCTCCAGAGAAGGAGACTCCACAACCTCCCTGGGCAGCTTGTGTTCCAGTTTGAACCCATTACCCCTTGTCTTACTGTTGGTTGTCACTGAGAAGAGCCTGGCTCCGTCCTCATGACACTCTTTACATATTTATAAACATTAATGAGGTCACCCCTCAGTCTCCTCTTCTCCAAGCTAAAGAGCCCCAGCTCCCTCAGCCTTTCCTCATAAGGGAGATGCTCCACTCCCTTAATCATCTTTGTGGCCCTGCGCTGGACTGTCTCCAGCAGTTCCCTGTCCTTCTTGAACTGAGGGGCCCAGAACAGGAAACAATATTCCAGATGAGGTCTCACCAGGGCAGAGTAGAGGGGAAGGAGAACCTCTCTCGACCTACTAGCCACCCCCCTTCTAATACACCCCAGGATGCCATTGGCCTTCTTGGCCACAAGGGCACAGTGCTGGCTCATGGTCATGCTGCTGTCCACCAGGACCCCCAGGTCCCTTTCCCCTACACTGCTCTCTAACAGGTTATTCCCCAACCTATACTGGAACCTGGGGTTGTTCCTGCCCAAATGCATAACTCTGCACTTCCCCTTGTTATATTTCATTAAATTTTTCCCCGCCCAACTCTCCAGCCTGTCCAGATCTCACTGGATGGCAGCACAGCCCTCTGGTGTGTCAGCCACTCTTCCCAGTTTGGCATCATCAGCAAACTTGCTGACAGTGCACTCTAGTCCCTCATCCAAGTCATTGATGAATATATTGAACAATACTGGCCTCAGTACTGACCCTTGAGGCACTCCACTAGATACAAGCCTCCAACCAGACTCCACCCCACTGACCACGACTCTCTGGCTTCTTTCCTTCAGCCAGTTCGCAGTCCACCAGTTCACAGTCCATCCAATGCATCCTCTTTTTCTGCAGCAGAACAAAACCACCTGTACCATGTTTATCTAACTTTTGTCTCCATAGAGATATTCCTAGTTATAATTAGATCTGTGTGTTTAAAGCATCACTGTTCTAAAATAGGCTGTCACATGATGCATTACAAGGGTATGCAGTAGATATGGTTTTAACTATCGCTCTTTCTTCCAGATGTAAGGAGACTTTGTTATGAAAGAAGGAAGAGACACCCAGTTTGCAAAGCAAGCATGTAACTTTGGAATTGAAGAGAAAGGGGGTTCCTCAGATGTTTGTATCCTAGAAGTGGATTCCTGAACTGCTTATTTTCAGAGCTCATCCCTTTTGGTAACCTTTTTAAAGATAATACAGCAAGAGTATTTTTGGTAGCTGTTTCTAGAAACAGTTTGATATTATGAAATCAATACAGGGCTAGGAGCTTTTGAGTTTTCCTGACAGCACTGCTTTGAGGAGATTATTTTGAACTATGACATGAGACTCTTTAGGTTAAATAAAAAAAAAAAAATAACCTGCAGCTTGTGACAGCCTGTGGAATGTATCAGTGTAACTCTATATGGCATTGAACTCCACTAATATCATGACGATAAACTTCAATGAGGGTTAAAGCTTTCACTTTGTAGCAACTCTGCTGTGTCTCCCCTTGCTCCTCTGTACTGTCCACAAAGCTGAGGCAAAGCAACTAAGGACTCACCAAAGCCGAATTTTCTTCTGCTTGCCTTGGTTCTCTGGAAGAGAGTCCTACAAGCTCAAGGAGGCCACAACAGTGGAAAGCTGCACAGAACATCTCAGCTGTGAAGAAGTCAGGCCAACACTGAGCCCAACCAGAAGTTCATGGTTACCCACAGAAGGAAGAGGTTATTCCTGGCTCTGCTAGGGCACAAGCACTGGCAGGTAACTGCTGGGTACTGCCACTGGCTTTTTGTGGCTCAGCTGTTGCCACTGGGGAGGGAGCAGGATGGGAAACCTCCAGTTCCCATGCTGTCTTAGGAGAAGTGAACCACCTCCCCTAACTCTTCAAAGCACAGGTGGTTGCAGCTGTATCTTGGGACAGGTGTAGGCATTCTCTTAGGAGAAGCCTTCAAGAAGTGAATCAGCTTTTCAAGGTCATGATTATCCACAGCTCCGGCTGGGAGCTCTGGGTGCCCCATGCCTCTGAAATGAGCAAAAATCTTTCCCAAATACCATGTCCATCCAAGATAACCAAGTCTTTTAGCCACTGGTTTCACAATCTCCAGTCACTTCCTTAACCATATAACCACAGCTACTCATAACGTTTGTGCTTTGTTCCCTGAATAGATTTTCTCTTTAGCAGAAATTAATGTGTTGATTCATTTTCTATAAATGTCTTCCTACGAAACGATACTAAAGTTAATGCTCCTGAAGACCCAATCCATATTTTAAGCCTGTTGACAGAAGCCTTAATGCTGATGTTACATTTCAGACTGCTGGAAAAGCGTAGCTTCTCCCATGCTTCCCAAGATTGCTTCAAACTTTTTTCTAATACAGTTGATATATATACATTATCTGAATGCTATCTGAAGCAGCAGGAGATGTTATTGGTGTTCCCTTACTATCTCTCAGAAATAAATGAAAAGCATGGCCTTAGCCCGCAACAATATTGTCAAGTAATACTCTTTTTCAAGTGCAAATATTTTAATTTCCCATTGATAAAATCGGCATGACAAGGATCAGCCCAAAAGGTGTCTTCCTCTCTCTGGAGAAAGTTTTCAACCTAGAATATGCCAGCAAGAGCTTCATTTTCACAGCTAAAGTTTCTTGAGGTGCTTCTGGATGAATTCCCCACAAATCAAGAAAATGGGTTTCCCCTCAAATCATTCCTTGGCCTATCTGATGACCTTTCATGCAAAGTACAAGGTGCAAAGTTGTTTTACTAAGATGGAGCCATATTTTGGTAGCATTCTGGATAAAGCTGCCAGTTTACAGTTGTCAAGTGACAACTTGTAAAGGACCAAGTGTATGTAATGAAGGCCGTTGTAATACAGCCTCCATAATGCTGCTCTGCTTTACGATTGATGAGGGCAGTCTATAGTTTAATGCTTGGCTCTTAACAAATCGTGCTAAACATGCAACAGAAGTTGCAGAGAGGTACTTGTTTAATAGGTGCCTAAGAATTAATGGTGATTTTGTCTGAAGAGACCCCAGATTTTTCCTTCAGAAAGAGCTTGAGCTTCAGACCACAGCAGTAAGCTGCTGGCCTTGACTGGAGTTAGGCTGGCTCAAAGGGCTCCTGATAGGTAGATCCATTTGCACTTTTGACAGTGTCCAAAAAAAAATGAGAGGAAAAGAGGATTTCAAAAAATATTGTAATGGACCACAGGCACTTCTCGTGACATCTTCTTTTCCCACTGGTTGATAATAGTTTGATAACTTTATTAAGTGCAGCTATGTAAAGACCGAACTATTTAGACACACTTACTTCTGTCAAAATGATTGGTTTTACTAATTGTAGTTTTCCTATTTGCTGGCTATGTTTTCTTTAGCAGCAAAATTAATATTTGCATTGTCATGCATCTGTCCATCTGAGAGATTCATACTACAGTCAGGATTTACTTTTTCTGGTCATGTATTGGAGAGAATAAAGTGAGAGCATGTGCAAGAACTAATCCACAGCCAAATTTGCCATTAGACCCGAATTCCAAGTCTTGGCATTTTAAAGAGTAGACAATTAAACACTTGAGTTTCTTCAAATACACAGTGTGAATTTACCTTTGAACACTTCAGGATACAGCACGCGTTCATATTGAATTTGAGTTGGATAATAAATTATTCTTTATTTGAACAGCTTGAGGGGGAAAAAACAAGAAAAATAACAAGCCTTACTCTCATTTCTTTACTGGAGCTTCTTTTGACTTTTAGGTCGTTCTGCACAGATCTCCTTGCCTTGTGAACCCCAGACCATCTCTTGGTGTTATGGACCAGATTGCCTGTATGGTTTTCACTGGGTAAGCAGCCATTTGGCATCCTCTTCCCCCCTGGAATCCCACCAGGTACCCCATGGCCCTCCTCTAGCTTCTGTGCTTGTAAAAGTCAGCAGCAATCCTGTAGACTACTTACTTAATTAATACTTCTTTTCAAACTCCTACTTTTGTAGAGAATTCGGACAAATAAACTTCATATATTTTCAAACCATCCATTTCTACCTGACTGAGCAATCACAAAGGCTGATGAATTAACCATTCCAACTGATCTGCCACAGGAGCGCTGGTCCGTACAAACAGTGGGTGGCATACGCCTCATGTCTCCCACGGTTCCCTGTGCTGTGGGAGTGACCACAACATGGAAAGCAGTGGCTTAGAGAAGGATTTATTGGTAAGAGGAAATAAGTGATGGAACGGAAGTTTCCAAAAAGGACTAATGAAAAGCTTAGATACCTAAGCGGAAAATTGTGATCAGAAATAGAGAGGTGATGTTAGCCCTGTATGAACCATTAGTGAGAGAGACACTGCAGTGTTTGGTACTGTGCTGGTATCCCTTTTACAAAGCGTCTTCAGAAACAGGAGACAGTGGTTCCAACTCTGGAAAAGACATGAAGTTTGAGGCTTAGGAAGCATGGGAGATGTAAAGGATTAAGACTATTTAGTTTAACAGGAAGAAGATAGATCAAGATGCAAATCAGTTTACAATGTAGTAAAATTAAAAGAGAGAAAAGGTCTAGCAGACATGTAGCTAAAGCCACTGCTTGGAAGCTGAAGGTATCATATTAGAAATAAACCCCAAGTTTTAGCAGACAAATTAGTGAACTTGGCAAAAAAATGCCTAAAGAAGTAGCATGTTGTCAAGTCTCAGTTTTTTCAAATCATGATTGCATGTCATAAAATGGAAGCTGATCATCTTCACACAGCAAGGCCTGACCAGGAGAAGTATATTTAAATGATCCTTGGCTGGCTGGTTGGTTTCTTGGTAATATAGGTCTCGCCTTCTCCAAGAGCGATGGTAAAGCTGATAGACTGAGCACTGCAGCTTCTCCAGCAGAAAATTCTTTCATGTAGATCACTATTAGCAGAGCTGCACTGCAGTCCACAGCTGGGTAATTCCTAGAGACAGTCCGTTTACTTTCAACAGAGATATGATTAGATCACGAAATTCTTTCAGAAGAAAAAGTAAAATGGCAAAGCTACCCACATTATAACAAAACATATATCCACGAAATACATACAGGGGGTATGTCTCCAGAAAATAGACTGCATATCTTATTGCAGCATTTAAAAACTGATTATTGAAGTACTTTTATTAGTGAAACAGCAATTGTTCGACTTTTCTTGGTTTTTTAACTGTGCTCTCGGCGGTGACACCCTCCCCCCAGCACCCCCGTAGTGTAGAGGAAGACTCTTGCCATATTTGCTTCTCAGCCAAACCCCTAAACAGTCTCCTTTTTTTCTTTTCTTTTTTTTCCCACCGACTCTGCCAGAGTCAGGCAGAGTTCATTGCCCCGCCGTCCTTGCAGCTAACCCGCCGGTGCCCCGCTGCAGGGGCGGCACCGGGCTGCGCTGCCCGCCCCGGGGCGCCTCGGCTCTTCTCGGTGGGGGCCCGCCCCTGCCCGGGGGGGCTGGGGAGCTGGATGCCCGCTCCTCTCGGCGAGGCCGGCTTTCTGCTGCTACCCCATGCGGCTGCGGCTGGGCCGGGCGCTGCCTCGGCCTCCTACTGCCGGGGGGTAAAGCAAAGCAGGTCCCCAGGCGTGAGGCTGCTGGACGACTCCTGGCCCGGGTGGGAACAGGACGTGGTCCCCGCGGACGGGCCCTCTACCTGCGCTCGGTGTAAGCTGAGGGTTTAAGCAAAAGAACCGTATCCGAAAAGCTGCAGACCTGTAAAGACAGTTTTACCTTTCTCCTCCTGGTACAATAGCTGGCGAAAGCTCTCAGCCGGCCTGCAAGATGCTTTATCCGCTGACAAACCAGGCCTGTAGTTTATGTCCCCCTCTCCCCCCCCCCATTTTTAAAAATCTTTTAACGGATATCGCTTAATATTGGCCATCTCCAGTTTTCGAGGTAGAGACGAAAGGTCAGATCTGACGCATCTTCCGTCCTTCCTCCCCCCAGTCAGCCTGTTTACAAATAATTAATAACGGTACAATTAGGCAGTAATGATGGGACCCGCAGTTATGGTCTTCCTGATGGTAACGGAGATTAAATATAACTCTGCTGAGCCCATCTCCTTTTGATGACTCAGTCCAGATTCCGCGATGTGCACCTTCAATCTTTGTCAGAAAAAAACCGAGCCCTCCCCCTAAATAAAGCCCTGACAAGAAGTCAGAAGAGCTACAGTGCTATATTTGCTTTTGGTTTTTATTATCAACAATCAATTAATGGTACACTCTTGGAAAACTATATGCACATGTAGAAATATTTCCCCTTTTAAATAGAAGCATTCATTTTAACCACATATAAATAAATCTGAAAACCCTGAACATAATTTATGACGATTATGCTCACAAACATATTCCAACAGGTAGGGAAAAGAAAAAAAATGAGACGACATGCAACCGATAACAAAAATATATATAATTGCCTGAACCTGGTCTCTCTAAACGCAAAGGGAACCGAACCGGTGAGAACCTTATTTCTCCATAAAGACACGCCATAGAGACTACGAGAAGGGAAAACATTATTTATACGGTCAACTAGACAAGTCTGTACTGATATTAACACTATACAGTTGAGTCACAGAACACAGTTGTAGAAAGACACGGAAAAAGAGAAAGCATACCTGCCAACATTCAACTAAGAGCTATAGTTTGTGCCTTTTAAAATAAAATTAGAAAACCCTAACGGAGATGCCTAAAAACTGCGTGAACCGTGTAATAATAATAATTAATAATAATTAATAATAAATACAAGCCATCCGCCATGAGGGGCGCGAGCCCTGCAAGGGCCGAGCCCGGCGGGGCGCCGGCGGCGGCAACGGAGAGATCCAAGACCCAACCGGGGGACAGTGACACCGAACGGAGGAGTAAGAAACGCTCCCGGGCGCGGGCCCGGGGGGCAGCGGGGGGGGTGGCGGCCGGGGGGGGATGGAGAAGACACTTTGTCGCTCGGGCTGACCGTGAAAAGGAGCTTAAAAAAAACCCCCACGGGCGGGCAAGGCGCCCTCCCCAGCCGCCGGGCCGCCCGCAGGCACAGTCTCCGCGGCCCGCCGCCTCCTCCGCGCCCGCGCAGCGCCCCTTGCGCGGCCGCACCCCCCCAATCCCCGCCCCAGCGGAGGCGCTGCGGGGCCGGCCCCGCCGCCGGACCGGGGACGAGGGGAGCCGGGCGCGGCCCCCCACGGGGGCGCAGGGTCCCTGCCCCGCGGAGCCCGGCGCAGCCCGGGCCCCTGGTCATTACTATGGGCGGGCGGCGGATACTAATGAGCGGGAGGGGCCGCCGCCGCTGCCGCTCAGAACATACCGCTCTTGACGAGGCTGCCTTTGGTGCCGCCGGGCCGCTGCAGCGAGGAGAGAACGCTGGCGAAAGGGCCGCCTAACGAGTCGGGGATGGAGGTGATGGGCCCGGGCCCCGGCGCCCAGCCCTGCCCCGGCCCCGCCGCCGCCAGCCCGCCGGGCCCCGCCGCTCCCTTACCCGGCTCCCCCCCCGGCCCGCCGGGCCCCGCCGCTCCCTGCCCGGCGGCAGGGCTGGGGCCGCCGCCGCCGCCTCCGCCGCAGCTGGGCGCGGGGTTGGGGTTAGGGCCGGGGCCGCCGGTGCTGTCGGGGTCGGTGCTCTTGGCCTCCTTGCTCTCGTCGTCTCGGGAGGCGTCCGACTTCTTACCCGCCGCCCCGTTCTTGGCGGCCGCTGCCGCCGCCGCTGCCGCCCGCTCCTGCTTGCGGAACTTGGCGCGGCGGTTCTGGAACCAGACCTGGGGGGGGGGAGCAGGGGGCGGGCAGCGCGGCGGCACCTTCGCCGCCGCCTCTCGCCGAGAGACCCCCGGCTCCCGACACCCTCCCGCAGCCGTTGCCCGCCGGAGTGATGCGTCCCCTGGCGCGGTCTCCCCTCACCACCACTACCTCCCCATCGCCCGCAGCCCGCACATACCTGCACTCTCGCCTCGGTGAGGTCTATTTTGAGCGCCAGCTCCTCCCGGGTGTATATGTCTGGGTAATGAGTCTCTGCAAACACTCTCTCCAGTTCCTTGAGCTGGGCGCTGGTGAACGTAGTTCTGATCCGCCTCTGTTTCCTCTTCTCGTTTAAACCCCCGTGGTCGGTGAAGAGTTTGTAAGGAACTGAAGAAGGAAACAGGGAAGAGGAGGAGGAAGGAAAAAAAATATCTGTGAATCACTGGTGGTTTTCCCGTAGATATTTGTCCGGAAAGACGAACGGTGCTT